>NW_027506871.1:875000-1475000 GCF_052324685.1 Brachyhypopomus gauderio
ACACACACACACACACACACACACACACACAAGCTCTCTCTCTCTCACACACACACACAAACAAACTACTGTGACTGTGTGCTGATGTCTGTCTCTCAGAGTCTGTCGGAAGTGAAGGCGGAGCTTAGAAGGAAGGAACAGTCTCTGCGATTGCTAGGGAAACGACTGAGCCAATCACAGCAAGAGAAACAGAAACTACAGCAGAACATCAATAGTGCAGAGTGTGCACTACGCATGGCAGCAAAGTAACACACACACTAAACACACACACACTAAACACACACACACACTAAACACACACACACACACTAAACACACACACACACACTAAACACACACACACACACACTAAACACACACACACACTAAACACACACACACACTAAACACACACACACACACTAAACACACACACACACACTAAACACACACACACACTAAACACACACACACACTAAACACACACACACTTAACACACACACACTTAACACACACACACTTAACACACACTAAACACACACACACTGCACATGGTAACAGCAAAATACTCAGTACACACACACACTAATTATGACAGGGTGAACACACAGACAATATACAGTAAAGTAAAACATATTTATTTAGTCCAGATTTGAGCCGTAGCTCCATGTGGTTATTAGTGAGACTCTCACGTGTGTGATTATCAGGAAGAAAAACGTCTTGTCCAGTTACATGAGGTCTGTGGAGGCTCAACTGAAAGAGGTAAAGACTGATCAGCTAAACACCCTCACTACACCACACACTGTCACACACTACACCACACACTGTCACACACTACACCACACACTGTCACACACTACACCACACACTGTCACACACTACACCACACACCGTCACACACTACACCACACACTACACCACACACTGTCACACATTACACCACACACCACACCATACACTGTCACACACTACACCACACGCTGTTCCACACTACACCACACCCCACACTGTTACACACTACACCACACCCCACACTGTTACACACTACACCACACATTGTCACACATTACACCACACACTACACCATACACTGTCACACACTACGCCATACACTGTCACACACTACACCCCACACTGTCACACACTATACCACACACTGTCACACAGTACACGACACACTACACCACACACTGTCACACATTACACCACACACCACGCCATACACTGTCACACACTACAACACACACTACACCCCACACTGTCACACACTACACCACACACTAGTGTTGTCAAAAAAATCGTTATATCGATACGTATCGATACTGAACATTCTGAAACGGTACAATACTCGTTTCCCTTAAGTATCGATTCTTTTTACATAAAATGCGCTTTCGTTTGACCCACCCAAGCTGCCGTAATGCACAAGACAGTTTGTAATGCTAATATGGCAGCTAAAGCAAACGCAGTGCTGTTGGATTTGAAGCAGATACAGATGGAAAACCGAAGGACATGAACAAGCCCGTTTGCAAGCGGTGCTTTTGGAACATTTCAACGAAGGGCGCTAAAGCCTGGTTGAGTGACCATAGCGCTCGACTCCGTGCGCACCTCGCGCGAACCTCCGCGAGCGGTGGAGGCTTTATACTTTCCGCTTTGCAGTGTTGTCCGAAACTATATGTGGTAGTATAAAATAGGCCTGTGTTGAAAAAATCGATTTTCCGATTCAGAATCGATTCGCATATGATGATCTGATTATCGATTCGTACGTCCAAAGATCGATTTTTTTGTGAACTTTTACCCCCGCCTCGTCACTGAATTCACGCAGGCGTGCTCGGTCTAACTAACTGTAAAACAACATGGCGACGGACAGTGACGGTAACGACGATAGTCAAATCGGCAATCTAAAAACAGAAGGACAGTTTATCCAGTGTCAGTGACTATTTACATTTAGTCCATATCACTGACAGTTTACCCAGTGTTTTTACAGTTTAAAAAAGTTTAAAATGCTCTTGTAACGTTGGGCACAAGGCGATGGACGAGACAGAATCCTTTGCACTTTCCAAATCGTTAGGTTTATTACATTTACCGAAGCGCAGACAGCGCACATAAAACACGTTTACATAGAACATGTGTGACTCAAACAACGACGAGCACAGGACGCTGCGCGAACGCACATTAAATGGACAAACCACACAAACCCCACGTGATGACGAGACGAGCCACAGGTGAGGATTATCACAAGACGCACCCGCGGAGATACGCAGACGAGTAGACGCAGACAACGTTAACACACGCCCAACAGGGAGGGGTCGGGGACCGTAACGTGACAGTTCTGTTATTATATTCTTACTTTAAAGAAAAATACACGTTTACATTTTATGCTTTCAGTTTATTAAGTGTGAGCACTTTTAAAATAAAAATGCATTTGGTAGCAACAGCTTTTGGGTGACTTCTTAATTATTTCAATCATAATAATAATGCACTGGTTAGTGTCCCAGTAGGAGTCCACTGTTGCAGATATAGACACCTCAAAGATGTCCTCTGTTTATTGTCCTGGATTACCTTTCTTGAAGGTAGATTTATGATTACCCTTTTCACCAGTCTTCCAGCCATCAGTAACTACCAACTACCAGTAACTATTTGCTGATTAATATTGATATAATACAAATTTTAACATGTTGCTTCTGTACATAGTCAGGAAACAGCTCAAATAAATACATTTTTAATAACACTAAACCCCGAATTGGATCGAATCGGATCGAATCGATTAAATCGGATTAAATCGAAATAAATCGATTCTTAATCTTCAGAATCGGAATCGGATCGATTCTTGGAATTTGAATCGATACCCAGCCCTAGTATAAAAGAAACACCCCTCAAAACAGGGAAATGAACACTTACCTGACGAATTTTAATGCTGCTTTGTGTTTCAGTGTGTTTCAGGTTTGAAAAGTGCTGCAATTTAGGCTAAAGTACTTGAAAATGTTGAAATTGTAACTACTTTGTTTCACAACAAATATCTGTCTGACTGAACAGTTTTCTTGTTAACAAATACGAGCCTCTTGTAATTCCAGAATGAAACATGAGAGAACGTGAAGACGTTAAGATTGGGCGTTTTGAAAATAAACAACCATTAAATAATGTGATTAAAAGCGCAATACTTCGAATCATTTCGAGTATATGTATAAATATTTAACTTAATTAAGTTTAACGTGCTGGGAAATATTGGTACAAGCGCTTGAATTGAACCCTGCAAACATGACTTTGTTCATTGCGCTGAGGTGCGGCGCACGCGAAGTTACAAAATTCGAGAGGTGCACGACCTCGCGTGCGCCGCGCTTCAGCGCGATGAACAAAGTCATGTTTGCAGGGTTCATACACCTTGTGGAATTCAAACACTTGTATGTCACTTTCAAGGTCCATTTCAATATTTCCCAGCACGAGCAAAGACACTTTGTCAGATATTCAAAAGACGTCCACTGAAAAGCCAGAATGAAAGTTTTAGCGACGTCTTTTTTAAACGTCTTTTACTGCCGTTCAGTTGCAGTTTTTGCACGTCCTGACATCCAATAAAGGTCCTAGTCAGACGTTCAGATAGAAAACTCGTCATAGACGTTCATGTTAAGTTAAAAAGTTAAGGTCCTAGTCACACTGTCAGATTTTGAACCAGTTTTGAACGTCCACCAGACATGCAAAAATGGGTCTGGACTGACGTGATACAGACTTGATTTTAACGTCTTTCTGACGTCGCATGTTTGTTGGGATAAGTTAAATATTTATACATATACTCGAAATTATTCGCTTTTTTATCACATTATTTAATGGTTGTTTATTTTCAAAACGCCCAATCGTAACGTCTTCACGTTCTCTCATGTTTCATCCTGGAATTACAAGATGCTCGTATTTGTTAACACAAAAGAACTGTTCAGTCAGACAGATATTTGTTGTGAAATGAAGTTACAATTTCAAGCATTTTCAAACACAAAGCAACATTAATTTGTTTCTTTATAAAAAATAATAAAAAGGCTTTAAAACGGAAATTAGTACCGTATCTGACTTTGGTATCGAAAATGGTATCGAATTTCAATATTTTTTAAGTATCGTATCGAAGTTGTAATTCTTAGTATCGTGACAAGCCTACCACACACTGTCACACACTACACCACACATTGTCACACATTACACCACACACTACACCCCACACTGTAAGACACTACACCACGCACTGTCACACATTACACCCCACACTACACCCCACACTGTTACACATTACACCACACACTGTCACACACTACACCCCACACTGTCACACACTACACCCCACACTGTCACACACTACACCCCACACTGTCACACACTAAACCACACACTGTCACACATTACACCACACTGTCACACACTACACCACACACTGTCACACATTACACCACACACTACACCCCACACTGTCACACACTACACCCCACACTACACCACACACTGTCACACACTACACCACACACTGTCACACACTAAACCACACACGGTCACACACTAAACCACACACGGTCACACACTAAACCACACACGGTCACACACTAAACCACACACGGTCACACACTACACCACACACGGTCACACACTACACCACACTCTACACCCCACACTACACCACACACTGTTACACACTATACCACACTTACACACTACGCCACAAATTACACCACACAGTTACACACTACACCACAAACTGTTACATACTACACCACACACTACGCCACACACTATACCACACATTGTTACACACTACGTTACTCTCCACACCCCACATCACATCACACTACGTTACACACTACATCACACTATAACACACTACTAAATTCTTCAATTATACATTACTCTGAATTTAAAAGACGTTTGTGTCTTTCCTTTTAATAAATTCTGTTTAGCTGAAAGATGGCCTCATTCTCTCCCGGTTCACAACATCAAAAGAGGACTTCACCCTGCACTTACCCACAATGCACATGGACATACCTGGACTTGGAGGGCCAGAGATTGCTGTCTGTCAGGTGATATAAGGGTGGTTCTCCTGTGTGTCAGGTGATATAAGGACAGGTTCACCTGTCTGTCAGGTGATATAACAGCGGGTTCACCTGTCTGTCAGGTGATATAACAGCAGGATCACCTGTCTGTCAGGTGATATAAGGGCGGGTTCACCTGTCTGTCAGGTGATATAAGGACGGGTTCACCTGTCTGTGCGGTGATATAAGGGCGGGTTCACCTGTCTGTCAGGTGATATAAGGCTGGGTTCACCTGTCTGTCAGGTGATATAAGGGCGGGTTCACCTGTCTGTCAGGTGATATAAGGCTGGGTTCACCTGTCTGTCCGGTGATATAAGGGCGGGTTCACCTGTCTGTCCGGTGATATAAGGGCGGGTTCACCTGTCTGTCAGGTGATATAACGGCGGGTTCACCTGTCTGTCAGGTGATATAAGGGCGAGTTCTGCTTAGGTGATTTTGCCCTCATTCTTTGTACAGCGTTGTACATGCAAATTTTCAGAATCTTTATTTTGAGGAGAGAAATGCACAGTTAAAGAGTTGGCTTGTACTGTGTGTGTGTGTGTGTGTGTGTGTGTGTGTGTGTGTGTGTGTGTTTAGACTCTCGTACAGAGTTTTCTGGAAGTGTATCAGCTGGCGTGCTCTAGGATGGCGTCTCTGGAGAGGGAGGTCTCATGTCATCAGTCCCACATGACTGCTCTGAAGAGGGAGCTACAGGACGCCTGTCTGAGAGAGAACCAGAGCTACGTACCTGTGAGCACTCCACACACACACTACTGCACACACACTACTGCACACTCCCCACACACACACTACTGCACACACACTACTGCACACTCCCCACACACTACTGCACACTCCCCACACACACACACACACACACACACACACACTACTGCACACTCCCACACACACACACTACTGCACACTCCCACACACGCACACACACACTACTGCACACTCCCCACACACTACTGCACACTCCCCACACACTACTGCACACTCCCCACACACTATTGCACACTCCCCACACACACACTACTGCACACTCCCCACACACACACTACTGCACACTCCCCACACACACACTACTGCACACTCCCCACACACACTACTGCACACTCCACACACACTACTGCACACTGCACACTCCACACACACTACTGCACACTCCACACACACACACTACTGCACACTCCACACACACACTACTGCACACTCCACACACACACTATTGCACACTCCACACACACACTATTGCACACTCCACACACACACTATTGCACACTCCACACACACACTACTGCACTCCCCACACACACAATTGCACACTCCACACACTACTGCACTCCCCACACACACAATTGCACACACAACTGCACACTCCCCACACACACACACAACTGCACACTCCCTACACCACACCTCATTTTCAACCACTGCAACCTATACAATGTCCTCCCCAAGTACCAGTATGTGAATTGTCCCACAGGGCTGGATAACATCCTTGTCCAAGTCTACAGTAATGTGAAGGTGCCTACAAGGCAGGATCTGTGTTCCTTTACCCAGCCTACACACACCTCCTCTAGTCTACAGTAATGTGAAGATACCTACAAGGCAGGATCTGTGTTCCTCTATCCAGCCTACACACACCTCCTCTAGTCTACAGTAATGTGAAGGTGCCTACAAGGCAGGATCTGTGTTCGTCTACCCAGCCTACACACACCTCCTCTAGTCTACAGTAATGTGAAGATGCCTACAAGGCAGGATCTGTGTTCCTCTACCCAGCCTACACACACCTCCTCTAGTCTACAGTAATGTGAAGATACCTACAAGGCAGGATCTGTGTTCGTCTACCCAGCCTACAGACACCTCCTCTAGTATACAGTAATGTGAAGATACCTACAAGGCAGGATCTGTGTTCGTCTACCCAGCCTACACACACCTCCTCTAGTCTACAGTAATGTGAAGGTGCCTACAAGGCAACATCTGTGTTCGTCTACCCAGCCTACACACACCTCCTCTAGTCTACAGTAATGTGAAGTTGCCTACAAGGCAGGATCTGTGTTCCTTTACCCAGCTATACACACCTCCTCTAGTCTACAGTAATGTGAAGGTGCCTACAAGGCAGGATCTGTGTTCGTCTACCCAGCCTACACACACCTCCTCTAGTCTACAGTAATGTGAAGGTGCCTACAAGGCAGGATCTGTGTTCGTCTACCCAGCCTACACACACCTCCTCTAGTCTACAGTAATGTGAAGGTGCCTACAAGGCAGGATCTGTGTTCCTCTACCCAGCCTACACACACCTCCTCTAGTCTACAGTAATGTGAAGATACCTACAAGGCAGGATCTGTGTTCGTCTACCCAGCCTACACACACCTCCTCTAGTCTACAGTAATGTGAAGGTGCCTACAAGGCAGGATCTGTGTTCCTCTACCCAGCCTACACACGCCTCCTCTAGTCTACAGTAATGTGAAGGTGCCTACAAGGCAGGATCTGTGTTCGTCTACCAGCCTACACACACCTCCTCTAGTCTACAGTAATGTGAAGTTGCCTACAAGGCAGGATCTGTGTTCCTTTACCCAGCCTACACACACCTCCTCTAGTCTACAGTAATGTGAAGGTGCCTACAAGGCAGGATCTGTGTTCGTCTACCCAGCCTACACACACCTCCTCTAGTCTACAGTAATGTGAAGTTGCCTTCAAGGCAGGATCTGTGTTCCTTTACCCAGCCTACACACACCTCCTCTAGTCTACAGTAATGTGAAGATACCTACAAGGCAGGATCTGTGTTCCTCTACCCAGCCTACACACACCTCCTCTAGTCTACAGTAATGTGAAGACACCTACAAGGCAGGATCTGTGTTCCTCTACCCAGCCTACACACACCACCTCTAGTCTACAGTAATGTGAAGTTGCCCACAAAGCAGGATCTGTGTTCCTCTACCCAGCCTACACACGCCTCCTCTAGTCTACAGTAATGTGAAGGTGCCTACAAGGCAGGATCTGTGTTCGTCTACCCAGCCTACACACACCTCCTCTAGTCTACAGTAATGTGAAGATACCCACAAGGCAGGATCTGTGTTCCTCTACCCAGCCTACACACACCTCCTCTAGTCTACAGTAATGTGAAGGTGCCTACAAGGCAGGATCTGTGATCCTCTACCCAGCCTATACACACCTCCTCTAGTCTACAGTAATGTGAAGATACCTACAAGGCAGGATCTGTGTTCCTCTACCCAGCCTACACACACCTCCTCTAGTCTACAGTAATGTGAAGGTGCCTACAAGGCAGGATCTACAGTCATCTCCTCTAGTCTACAGCAACCCCTCAAATGACTTACACTTTACTTACACTCCGTTTACAATAATGCTCTGTGCACTTTATTCATGCCCCTCCAGACACTACACGTGTGCTTGTAGTTTAGCTCAGTTCTAGTTTCCTCTAATTTATATATTAGAGGAATTATTGTTATTGCTATTTTAGTCTTATTTTTATTTAGTCTTTTTTTTATTCTGACTTTGTGAATCCTCTACTCACACAACTATTAGACATAAATGAAAACAATTTAAGAAAATATACTAACAATAACAAATGTATGACTATTTTACTATTAAAGATTCTTTAAAAAAAGAATATAAATTAGACGAAACTAGAACTGAGCTAAACTACATATTTTATGTTATGTATGTATGTATTTGGTGTTTGTGCAGGTTTGTTGTTGTTTGGTCTTTTGTGTGTAGTATTTGTTTTAAGGGACATTAGTTTGTCATATAGTGTTATGTTGTGTGTGATATTTGTTTTAAGGGACGTTAGTTTGTCATATAGTGTTTTGTTGTATTTGGTGTTTGTGCTGATCTCTGTTGTTTGGTCTCTGTTATTTGTCAGGTGATCAGTTCTAATGAGCCTCAGTCTCCACTTAACAAAGCAGAGGGGGATTCTGGGACGACACCTTTCTTAGATGCTGGTGTCTCGTTGACCACCGTCCCTGGAAACATGCGTCCTCTAAATAGTAAACCCCAGTGTTGTCAACTGAAGACAACCAGAACAGGACAAAAAGCTCCCAGAAACACTACAGTTCACCAAGAAGCCTTCAAACCATGAACATAAATTAGCTCAGAGTTTTCAGAAACAGAGTCACTTTCTAATACCCTCATTAAATACATTTTATTACTGTACTTTATCTCAGTTTAATACAGCAAGAGATTTGTGTGTTATGTGTTCTTTTTACTGATTATGACTGAAGTATAAAAATCAGTGTGCACTGGAAATAAAGAGCAATGAACACAGACTAAACCCACCAGACTCTTACTAATCGCACAGTGTGTACTGTAAATAAACCCACCAGACTCTTACTAATCACACAGTGTGTACTGTAAATAAACATCAATGAACACCAGACTAAATAAATACTAACTGGTTTTATTGATGAGCAGTAAACTAAACCATTTGTCTGTGGTGTCTGTACAGAAATGTAGTCATAAGTCATGTTGTGTTTGATGTTGAGGTTCAAAGTGATGACATTTTGGGAGGTTTAAACTGTTGCTTTTATTTAAGCAACAGTTTGTAAATTACATATTTTAACAAGGATTAAACTCCTCACTCCTTTTACAGTGTTGGTTTTATCAGTTTGTTCTCCTGGCTGCTTCTCTCCTCCAGAAGAAGACCGCACGAGACTGGTGAGTGATGTGAGGATCGATTCTGAGATATCGATACATCCGATACCTGATATTTATGCTGTAAAATTGATTTTCAAGTCAAAATATTGATACTTTTGATACTTCGGTCATTTGAGGTAATGAATATCATTAAAGGAAAACAGTGGAAAGTAACTAAACTATTGAGATGTACACTGTAAAAAATCTTTGTTTGCTTATGTTCTGTGAATAAAAAAATTTATGTGGGCAAAGCATGAAACATAAAAATAGTTACTCCAAAAACAAAAAACGAGTTGTGCCATCAGCTGCTGCATTTTTACCATTCAACTTAATAATTTGTGTTCAGTGAATGAGCATTATGGTTCTCAGTCAACATGTCAAGTCCAAAGTAAAAAACTGTTGGGCGAGCAATAGTGGTAGTGGTGAAACTAATGCGCATGCTCGAGAGAAGATTTTCTTGGCGCCTTCTGCACCAAAACTAAAATGAAGACCCAGCGTTTCACCGTTTATCTAGAGGACTTCAAACGTTCACTGAGTGAAGTTAATGTGGATCTTTACTAAGCTAACACAACTAACTTGGTGGTGTTTGTTGAGTTTGAATTTGAACTAGGTCGTATTTCAACATATTTTCCAAACGTATAGTTATCAAAACTAGAGCTAAGCCAACAAGTTGTTTTTTAACTTTGCTATGAGTTTAGTAATGTTAGTGTTAATACTGTTGTGGTTGGCAAGGACAAGCTACCGATTAACGGTTAATTAACCGTTACGCGTTAACTGTCCGTTTGGAATTTAACTTTACCTCACGTCGGCAAACTTAGCATGCGGACTAACGTTAGCTACCTAGCTAGCTAGAACTGCGTAGTAATTAAGCATTTGCTGAAGCTCAGTCGATTTCTAATTAAGTACTTTTTTAGATACTTTTTCCAACCACATACAGCTCCGCGGTCAGTTCTCCCGTTTCCCTGGATGTGTGTTGTATGCGTGTTAGTGTCCCCCCTCCCTTAGAACCAGTGTGTTTTTGCCGCTAGCGTATTGCTAATAAATTAGCATTGAGCTAACGTTGGTCACATTCTTGCTAACATTCTTGTCCTCCTGACTCCACTCGACGACGTTTCAATTTTTATTACATTTATAAAGCAGCTCTCATATGCCTGTTTGGTAATATTTTTGACATTTTGGTTTACTTTTTGACATGCAAATAAAATGCACAATTACTTAATTATATTCTGTATATTTTGAATTTACTTCATAAAGCATAAAATGTATAGTTGAGGCAACTTGGATACTAATGAATAATTACCTGAACTAAACAATTGTAGCTGGAACAACATAAAACATTTTGTTGGACTCACTAGGTGTATTTGGTTAATATATAACATTTTGTTGGCTCAACTTATTTTCTTTAATTAGACTGAATTCTGTAGTTGTCAGCAGAACTTAAAATTTGCAATTTGCAGAGCTTAAATTAGACCAACTAAAAAAATTAGGTGCAACGGGTCACTAAGATTTTATTAGTTGGTGAGACTTGAAATTTTTTACAGTGTATTAATGATACATGGTTGGTGGGAACTACCTTTTCTTCTGCCTGGGTAAGTGCATAAGCACAGCGGCACCTGTTCAGTCAGTCACTCAGTCTATAGGCACAATGGCAAATCGTAAACAGTCATTCGTGGACCTTTTTCACTTCCACAAACGGACAAGACGCAGTTTGTGATGTTTGTGGGAAAACTGTAAGGAGTTGTGCCAACACAACAAACCTTGTGAAACACCTCAAACTAAATAGAACATGAAGCATTTATGGTGAGAACAGAAGAGGAGAGCACAATGTCAGGTGGTGCTAGGGCAAGACAGACGTCTCTGGCAGAGTCCTTTAGTGCTGCAGGTTGGCACTATCCAGGTACATAGGGATAAAATGTCGAGCTTTAAGCAGCACTAGTTAATTTAGACAAAAGTCAAGAACAAAAGGTTATGAGCTTTTTTTTTTCATTAAGCAATTACATGAATTTAGCAAAGAAGCAACACCTAGATAGCCAGCTAGCATTAGCCAGCTAGCTGCAGACATTAGGGTTCCCACCCATCCCCTAAAATCCAGAATCGTCTTTTATTTGGAAATGAAATGTTGCGTTTCGCAATACTGGGTCAATTTTTTCTGTATTTCCAAAAATGCCTAATACACATGTAATTTGATCCATTCCAAACAAAAAAAATTAATTAATATCTGTGAATCATACGATAATGCCCCCCCCTCCCTTTGCATGCATACACGTGCAACCCCTCTACAAGGGGCCTAGTTAGTAGCAGGTGTTATGCAACTGTTTTAAATGTTTCAGCTAGCTATCCAGATGTTATGGAAGCCCATTTCTGCTGCTTGAAGAAAGAAAAGTCTATACAGTATGTCAATTATGACTTGGTATCTCATAGTTATGACTTACACTCATTATTATGAGTGAATGTTATGATTACCAGAGCAGCCCTATCATCTGGTTTTCCCTGTGATTTTACATCGTTTGAAGATGATTCCCCAAGAGCAGCAACACACAGAAGATGCCTGGGAGAGATGATTGTGATGAATCTCCAGCCTTGGTCCATAGTGGAAGACTAAGGTTTCCAAGCATTTGTGAGAGCTCTTGACCCAAAATATAAACACCCAGGAAGAAAAACATAACTGACAGAGACTCATCTTGTAAATATGTTTCATGAATGCAAAGTCAAAGTAAGAGCATATTTGCAAAATGCTTCTAGTGTTGTACTTACCACTGATGTGTGGACTTCAGTGTCCACAGAGGGATATTTGACTAACATGTAATCTAATTGAAAACTGGCAAATGAGGCCATTTGTTTCGGAAACCCACACTTTCCATGGACAGCATACAGCAGACAATATAAGTTTAGTGCTTAAATGCACCACAGAAGAATGGGGAATAAGTGACAAGGTTGTTGCCATTGTGACAGACAGTGGTGCAAATATGGTTGCTGCTGTGCTGGATGGAGACAACATTAATGTTTTTAAACATACACTGAATTTATTTGTAAAGGACAGTTTAAAGACCAATATTTAAATATTTTATTTGATTTTGTCCCGTTTAGTTTTTCTGTTGTATTAGATCAGCTATTTTGTAAATGTAAATAGGCCTAAATCTAAATACTTGAGTTGACAATAAACAAACAACAGCCTCAATTTTACTCAGTATTGTATTGGAATGGAAATCTGTGGTATCGAACATCACTAGACTGGAAGACTCCGTCTCCGTCTGTGTGACGTTTAGTCTGGTTTCGTTTTATTCTCGCTTGATTAAAAGCCCTCGTAGATGTCATAATAAAATTCATAATCTACCATGTAGCCAAAAAAGTCGACTCATATCGAAATATTGTAAAGCATTTTATTTGACAAAACACTTTAAACTCAGTGGTTTATAAATGACATTGCGTAAAACACAGGAAAAAATACAAACAAACCTTCCTTAAAACTGGAGATCCACCCCGAAGAGCCGTGTTCGGGTCTCTGTCCGCGCCCTGCCCAATTCATACCTGCACGAGTCATTACAGGGCGGCCGTTCAGAAACGCTGGTTAAAACCCTAAAGTTAAAAAGTAGTTGTTTTTTCGCTATAACGATCATAATCTTCATCAGAAAATACTGAATTATTTAAGGTTCAGTGTTTCCAGATGACATTTGCGTAGTTATTTTACTGACCGAACTTGGATATTTATTTGTTGGACATCTGCAGCTGAATTTGAGAGAACAGGTGAGTTCACCTCCGTTTTGAACGGAACAAGCAATTACAACGCACGTTGATGTCTAATTAGGGTTGCCACCTTTCACAAATTGAAATAAGGGACGCCCACCACAGGCATTTTTGTGATTAACATGCCCAAAGATGGAATTTTATGTTGTTTTTATTTTTGTAAAGGGGTGATCAAGAAAGCAACTAGTGATAAATAAAATTAAATGTTTTTTTTAATAAAAAAAAATGCAATGAACTTTTAAAATATAAACTAAAAAAGTTGAGAATTGAATGTAATGGTATATAACATTTATAAAAACTGTGTAAATGTGTGCAAATATGTAAAAACCGTGGTGGCATGTTGGGTCTAGCAGTAGACATTTTTCAGAGGCTGTGTGGCGTGACGTCTGTTGCTAGGAGACAGTGACAGCAGGGCCAGCAGGTCACACCGGTCCGGGGCCCTAAAGCCTGGTTCACACTACACGACTTTTCAGTCGTCAGGTTTTTGTGCCGTCCGCACTACACGACTGGTCGTGCTGTAATCGCGAGTCTTTCAGTTGTTGTTGCGTTCACACTACATGACTAATCGGCGACGCGGGCTCACGAATTACACGACTGGGGAATCGCCGACTCATCTGGCTGCCGTCCAAAAACACGAGAACACGAAAACGAAACTCCCAGAACCAGCAACACCACGTAGAAGAAAAAAACAATGTACATGTACTCCACATTTTCGTTATTGTTATTTTTTTTTACCGTTTATACACTCCATAGTCCCAAGTTGCCAGAATTATTTAAACACAGTGTTGTAGTAAAGTTGTAAGAAAGGTGAGGATTTTGTGTGTTTGCTGGGTTACTGTTTTGAAAGCATTCTTGAAAGTTTTTTACATTCTTCAGAGATATCTTCAGTGGTGCCGCGGTTCTCTCTCCGCGTTCCCATTGGCTGTAGCTAGCCGCTGCTGCCGACTTTCAGTCGCCGACTGCTAGATATTAAACATGCTAGATATCTGAGGAGGGTACGGCTCGAGAAAAGAGACCACCTCCCCGTGGCTGCGTGTGCGTGGCTGCCTGGCCATGGCACAAACGCGTTCCTAATCTCGCGCATGCTCGTTCGTGTGCAAAACGATGGCCGACGCCAGCGTTTAGTGTAAGTTAAAATACCTCGTTTTTGTAGACAAACGAATCTTACATTCTAGTCTTGTATTGGCAGTGTATATGTTCATAAAGTTACTTTATGGAGAGGAAAACATTTAAGAATAGCCTGTTAAGTTCTCTGCATTGTAAACTTCGCATGGGAACAATGAACAATGCTTGACAAATTGGGAATACCAATCAACTGTAAATTGAACAGTGTTTAAAGAGGGGAAGCCATGCGGCTTTTGCAAAAATAAAGTTCTAAATGGAAATATTTTGTTTGTGTGTTTTCATGTATTTCTACCTGAATTTTATCTGCAAAACATTAAGTTTAATGTGCATTGAAGTTTTCAAATCCTTTGCAAACATCCTTATAATGTCATATGGGATGTTTCGTAAATACAAAGAGTGAAGGTATAACTAGTATATGTAGTTATTTATGTAGAAACGGTAAATTTGCATTTATTACTTTTATTTAGAAATTCCTATCACGCGATACTATAAAGGAACTTCACCAGCGCGGTGCAGCCAGGATGAGAGAGCCATGGTGAGAGAGTCTCCCAGTCTCGCGCCGTATACTCTTGGGATATCTGCCAGTCGTCTGCGACCAGTCGGCGACGGCTCGGCGAGCGTCTTTCAGCAGTTCACACTACACGACTGAGCGAGCGACGAGTGATCGCCGATTAGCCTCCGACCACAGTTTTTATCGGCGATCAGTCGGCGACTGAAAGACCAGCCTAAAATCGTGTAGTGTGAACCGGGCTTAAGAGGATCCACCACCATTATACTGGCCTTAATATTTCATGTATTTTATTTTATGCTTAAATGTTACATTTATTGTTGATGTGTGTGTGAGACAGAGATGAGTATTGGACACTTTTGAAAATACGGCTCAAATCGTTTCAATACGGGAGGCAACATTTAACTGCTAAATACGGGACGATTTTGTATTTTAAGGAAAGTAAGTAATTAAAGTTTATTTAATTGCACGTTTCATAGACAGAATCACAAAGTGCTTTACAATGGAGGAGGTATGTTAATACATCGGATAGAATGGTACATAAAATTATATGGAATACATGAGCAGGTTGCACAAAATTGGCACAATATATACTGATATGAGCTGATAGTGGACATACGGAAAGAGAGGAGACCTCATCGGCCACTTTTCATCCAGGAGCTCGAGGTGGAGAGGGTGGGCAGCTTTAAGTACCTTCCTGAGGAGGCTGAAGAAGTTTGGGATGTCTCCTGTGATCCTCACCAACTTCTACAGTTGCGTCATTGAGAGCCTCCTGACCAGCTGCATCACTGTGTGGTACGGCAGCCTGACCGAGATGGACCGCAAGTGCCTGCAGAGAGTGGTGAAGACTGCAGAGAAGATCACCAATTCTCCACTGCACTCTCTGCAGAGCATCTACAACCACAGAGTCAGAAGGAAAAGCTGCCTCCATCATCAAAGACCCCACCCACCCCCAGCACGGACTGTTCAAACCTCTGCCCTCAGGCCGGAGGTACAGGAGCATGATGTGCAAGTCTCCAGATTAAAGAACTCCTTCTTCCCCACCGCAATCAGAGTTCTGATCAGAGTCCCCCACCCCCACCCCCCACCCCCCAAGAGGTCAGCTGTCCTGGCGAAACATGGCATCAAAGACACAATGAGCAACATCACATCATGCCAAGACAGCGCAAAATGGCATGAACATCGTTCCAGGCACAGTCAACACAGAAGTACAGCCGCAGATAAAGTGCAAATGCAATCCTGGAGGAAAACAGCAAGAACAGTACAACTCACACAGATGCATGTCGTGTACAAGGCATTAACAGACCAACTCTCGGCATTAAACATGAACACAGCAGTACAGTAACGGTGTCAAGACGGCATCACAGCAGTCAGGCATCACCGCAATGCACAATAAACACCTGGTACAGAACAGTCTTGGCACATCAAACAGTACAGTTCATGGAATGAGAAAACGTAACCAGTGTAAGCATGAGTAAGGCAATCAACAGTTCGGGGAACACAATAAACTGGCCCCAGTCTGGCTACCTCTGGCTCGAATGTGGACGTCGCACAGTCTCGCCTGCACCCTAGAAGCAAACACAGGGCCAGGTTCAACGTTATTATCGTCTGTGGGAAGTGCCCCAAATGCCAGGTCCACAGGTGACTGCAGTTCACAGCCGAACATGAGCATGGCCGGGGTGGAACCAGTAGTCTCCTGCATGGCGGAGCAGCACGCCAACAGGACGTTGTTTGTCCCAGTCGCGCAGGTTCTCCATGGCCAGTTGAGTAGCCAGGGTCCGACTGAACCGCTTGACCAGCCCGTCACCCTGTGGATGAAGAGGTGTTGTTCGAGTCCTGTGCATCCTCAGCAGGTGGCAAACCTTGGCCATGACGCCTTGGGTTCTATGTAGGACCTCCGGGACACCGAAACGGCAGAAAAACACAATAAGGAGGGTCTCCACTGTTGTAATGGCACTATGAGCATGTAGTGGTTGCCCGACTCAGTCACTGGAAACGGCCCCAGCACGTCCACTGCCACCCTCTCCATGGGGCAGCTGGATTACATGGGGTGGAGGGGCTCACGTGAGACTCTCGCCGGTCCCTTCTTGGCAGCGCATGTGTCACAACAATGGACAAACAGTTCTACTCCATTCCTGAAGCCCAGCCACCAGAATCTCTGCCGCAGTCTGTAAAGAGTCTGTGAACTGGAAGGCCCATCCAGTTAGTGATGTGCTCATGGCACTTGCAGAGAGAGTTACAGGGACTGTAGCTGTCTGGTGTAAGTGCTCAGTAGATCTGAGTGTCGTCTGCGTAGCTGTGGTACGACAGCCCAGATTCAAGTATGATCTGTCCCAAGTGGAAGCATGTATAAATTAAATAGGAGTGGCCCAAGAACCGAACCTTGTGGAATACCACAAGTCACTGGCACTCTTTCAGAAGTCTTGTTTTATTTTCAATTTCAACAAAATTGAAAATAACTGAACCATTTTAGGACTGTTCCTGAGAGACCAACCCACTTCTCTAGTCTATCTATAAGAATGTTATGGTCTACAGTGTCAAAGGCTGGACTAAGGTCAAGCAGTACTAGAACAGACAGCTTCCCTGAATCCATGTTCAGACGAATGTCATTAATTACCTTAATTAGAACAGTTTCAGTACTGTGACAGCCACTTGCAGATAGAAAAACAGAGAGCTGCTTGAATAATTTTCCCAATAAATTGTAGATTTGAGATGGGTCTGTAATTATTTGAGATGGGTCTGTAATTATGTGAGATGGGTCTGTCATTATTTGAGATGGGTCTGTAATTATGTGGGATGGGTCTGTAATTATGTGAGATGGGTCTGTCATTATTTGAGAAGGGTCTGTAATTATGTGAGATCGGTCTGTAATTATTTGAGATGGGTCTGTAATTACTGCACAGTTGACTCCAAATTTATCTTTTTAACAAAGGCCTCACCACTGCAGTTTTCAGTGCATTAGTAAAAACACCCAATAGGAGTGAAGTGTTTACTATCTGAAGTATGTCATCTGCTATTGAGTGAAACACATTCTTTAGGAAGTTAGTAGGTAGAGGGTCAAGGCTGCATGTAGATGATTTAAGGTCTCTCACTGTCTCAAGACATTAAGAGTTCATTGATGACAGCACTAAATTGTAGCATTTCCATGATCAATTTACGTGACGATGGACAAATCACAGCATGATTTGTGGGTAGAGACAGACTAATATCTTGTCTGATTTTGAGAATTTTGTTATTAAAGAAAGTAGCAAACTCACTACATTGTTTGGTTGATATTAGTTCAGGGACCATTTGTGTCTGGACATTAGTTAATTTGTCAACCACTGAGAAGAGTAATTTGCTATTGTTAATGTTATTGTTGATAATGTTGGAGTAGAAGGTTTGCCTTGCCTTACAATGATTATACTGTAAACATGCAGCATATCTTTGTATATTTCTTTGTGAATCTGAAGTTTTGTTTTACGCCATCTTCGTTCAGCCTTCCTGCGTTCTCTCTTTTGGCTGTGAACTGCAGTAGAATTTCTCCATGGTGCTCTCTGTTCACCTGAAATAGTTTTAGCTTTGAGTGGAGCAATTTCATCCATAACACGAACAACTTTTGAGTTGAAAATGTTCAACCAGTAATCAACAGATCCAGATGATTCATATGGTGCTGTGCTCATTTTGCTTGTGGAAAGTGTAACTGTTTTTTCATTGATAAACCTCTTCCTATAATTGACATGCCGAGTTATCCATTCTGCTGAAGTATCAAGTATCATGTATCAAAGAACACACAGTAATGATCTGATAAAGCTACAAGCTTAACAGAGGCTGATATGTTGAGATCTTTTGAAATAACCAGGTCCAGAGTGTGACCATACCACATGCTGAGAGAGCCCAAATGAGTCTAGTATAGCACTGAGCTCCTTGGGGTAACTGTCCTTTAGATTGTCAACATGTATATTAAAACCCCCAACAATTATGAAATGGTTGATATAAATGGAAATAAGAGATAGCAAATCTGAAAATTCATCAGTAAAATCTGCATTGTATCTTGGAGGCCTATAGACTGTTACTAATAATATTTTTGGAGTGCCAGTCAGAACTGCACACTGAAATGAATCATTAAATAGAGCAGCTATACCTCCATCTTTACTGCTGGCTCCAGAGACATTTATGAATTTAAAGTTTGGTGGTGCTGATTCAATTAATACAGTTGGGACAGTGCATTAATTTAACCATGTTTCAGTTAAAAACATAAAATCAAGCTCGTGGGTTATAATAAAATTATTAATTAAGTGTGATTTGTTTGTTAGTGGCCTAATATTAAGAAGAGCTGACTTAAAAACTGTTGTGCTCTGCATCAAACACTGTGGCTCATATCTTACATAGTGCAGGTTTGTCACATGCACAGTGTTCAAGACGTACTCCCTGTTTTTCCTGTTTCTGATAAGTACTGGAATGTGATAGATAACAGTCATACTGGGTCCAAGCTTCTTTAGAAAACAAGTATCACTGACGTCATTTCTGTCACTGCAGGGACCCGGAGAATATCAGCGTGGTAAACTATTTGAGCCAGAGGTGACGTCCTCCACTACAGCAGATGATGGTGGGTGGGGGTCCGTTTGGTGATGGGACAGAGAGCGTAGCTGCTTTTCTGGTGGTGGTTGGGGTGCCACAGGTGATGTGAGAGCTTGATGCTTCTTAGAGGATGGACTGAGAGATGAAGGTGGGGATGAGGCAGTAGATGTGGGTGGTGGGGAAGCCTGACGCTTCTTAGGGGAGGGTGTGAAGGATGGAGGTGAGGATGAAACAGTAGGTGTGGATGGAGAGAGAGTTGGGCTGATCTTACACTGAACCTGAGGGTGTGAAGGATGGAGGTGAGGATGAAACAGTAGGTGTGGATGGAGAGGGAGTTGGGCTGATCTTACACTGAACCTGAGGGTGTGAAGGATGGAGGTGAGGATGAAACAGTAGGTGTGGATGGAGAGAGAGTTGGGCTGATCTTACACTGAACCTGAGGGTGTGAAGGATGGAGGTGAGGATGAAACAGTAGGTGTGGATGGAGAGAGAGTTGGGCTGATCTTACACTGAACCTGAGGGTGTGAAGGATGGAGGTGAGGATGAAACAGTAGGTGTGGATGGAGAGAGAGTTGGGCTGATCTTACACTGAACCTGAGGGTGTGAAGGATGGAGGTGAGGATGAAACAGTAGGTGTGGATGGAGAGGGAGTTGTGCTGATCTTACGCTGAACCTGAGGGTGTGAAGGATGGAGGTGAGGATGAAACAGTAGGTGTGGATGGAGAGAGAGTTGGGCTGATCTTACACTGAACCTGAGGGTGTGAAGGATGGAGGTGAGGATGAAACAGTAGGTGTGGATGGAGAGGGAGTTGTGCTGATCTTACGCTGAACCTGAGGACTGGCCCACAAGGAGAGTGACAGTCTTGTCCCAGCCAACACCAGCTTCTCCACTGTTGCTGGGAGGTTCAGGTGGGGTGAGGGTGGAGTGGAGATGGAGGAGAGTGAAGAGTCCTCATGAGGTCATGGTGTTCCCATAAACTACCATCGTCACGGATCTCATCCAAGGTACAGTGTTAGTAACTGTGATAGCTCGCTCTCGCCGGCTCTGTTGCAGTGTGCGTGTGGGGCGTCTGACCCTTGTAGGTTCTCTGGTCTGTGTATCAAAGTGCATTTGTAATAAAACCCACCCCTCTACACAATTATGTCCACCTTCTCTGCTCCGCCAACCCCTAGTGTTACATCGATAATGTAACGCAGTGGGTTCCCAGTAGAGAAATCCACTGTGAGGATTTTTAAAAGATCCTGTACCAAAATAAAACTCCATAACACAGTACGGGAAAAACCGGGGAAAACTCAAAAGATCCTGGAAACCTCAGTGAAGTGAAGGGAAAACTTGAAAGGGCCAAAGAGGGTGTCACGGAAGTGAGAACACTCAAAGCAGTAGTTTAAAGAAAGGCGTCTCCAATGGGAGCAGTAGAGGCTAGAAATGTGGTGATAAGACACCAAACCCAACATGGGAGGGAGAGAGAGAGAGAGAGAGAGAGAGGAAGGGCGCTGGCTGCGAGCACACAGAATACAGGTACAAACAGCAGTGAGACGCTGCGTCTGTCTTCCTTTTATAGGGGGAAAGACAGGTGCAGGCCATCACTACTGATCGTGAGCTCCCCCCAGTGGCGGTAGATGGGATGATTGGATAAACTTGGCATAATTCACACATGATTTGACAAATGTATATTGGCCCCTCCCCTCATGCCCCATCCATGCTTGACGGTCCCGTGATGGTCTGAGAGCCGACGTGGCCACTTCCAAGTTAGAGACTAAGAGACCAGCTGGTGTCTCCAGTGTGGATAAGAGTGAGGTCACCCTAGGAACATCAGGCACCCAGAGTGGGCTGATGACGTGGCAGAGGAAAGACAGTACAGTGAGTCCCCACTTAACAGCGGGTCTGGTTAACGACGGACCGGAGTTACGACCGACTTTTTTATTTCGCACAGTGCACGGAGGAGCAGTGGCAGCACAGTGGAGTGTTGTGTAGTGTTGTGGAGTGTTGTGGAGTGTTGTGTATGATAAGCTGAGGCGGCGCAGCCTCCACCACAGCCCATCTTGGTAACACGATCACTCTTTCCCATGCTGTACGCACAAGAACATTGTTAGTTTTTTTCTATACTGTATTTAAATGCTATTAAAAATGATGAGAATATTTAAATACAGTATAAAAGCAATGTAAGTATCCAGTGAAGTACAGTAAGTGAAAAGAACCATGTACTATTAAGGGTGCCTGCCATTAATACCTAACCCAAATGTAGTCACGCTTAATGACGAAAACTGCTTTACGACGGACTTTTCAGTCAGAGCCCTAACTCTACATCTAGACAAGGTGTTACCAAATATTATACACTGAGATCAAGTAGGATATATTAAGGGCAGAACCTCATATACCAGAACTATAAAGGTTCTAATCACATCTCAGAAACAGAAAAAAACATGTAAAAATCCAGAAAGTCAACAACCAGTACATGAATTATACCTAACACAAATTCACAAAGGTCTTTGCTATCTGTCTCCGTTTTATCCTTAACTCCGGAATTAAAGAGTGAATCTGGAATAGCCGAGATGCAGAATGAGGCGTGACGGGTGATCTTAATTGTGCTGTAGTGGCTGACAGGGAGAGGGCAAACAGTGACACCTGCTGGTGACTTGGCGTTCAGGACAAAACTCATGCGCTTTCAGTTTTCAACTCTGTTTAAATTTGTTATATTCTGTTGTGAGTGAGTTGAATACATTTAAAGTGACATGTCACTGTGTGGTTGTCTTACAGAGATGGAGAGTGTCTGGGTGATGGTTCTGTTCCTCCACTGGTCTCTCTCAGGTACTGTAACCTCCATCATTATCAAACAGTTTCAGTTTCTGATTTGTTTACATGTCTAGCTGATTCAGATTTTTTTCTTTTTAAGAATTATAAATGACATCATACAGAAACATTGTTTGGCTGTTAATAAAAACTTCTTACATCTTAACATAATAATGTGAACTAGGTAATATGTTCTCTACTAATGACTGTGATCATCGCTGGGATTTAGAAAAGCTATATATGAAAATAAAATATTATATGACAAACCTTTCACAAATCTCCAAATAAGAAGCCAAATGTTAACTTTTCCAAATGAAAACAACTGTACTAGGTAATACAAAACGAGAAATCAAATCATCTTTATGTAGATATATAAGCCTAATGTAGTCACTGTGCTGTTCATGTGTGGCTGTGTTTGTGCCACTGTCGCCCCCGTGTGGTGAACAAGTGTAAATATGACCAGCACAGAATCAGTTAATGAGACTGACCAGCTGGTTACTGGTTATGACCGACCATGTGGGAAACCAGTTAGTTCCAGTTACCGGCTGATCGATCGGTGCATCTGAAACTGTTTATTTGTAGAGTTTTATGTTTAACACAAACCAGGAACAGGATCAGAGACGGACTGTGTTTATACAGTTATGAGAGTATTATGGGTATTATAAGTGTTGACTGTGTTTAATATAGTTATGAGAGTACTATGGTATTATAAGTGTTGACTTTTGAGTATTATTGGTATCATAAGTGTTGACTGTGTTTAATATTGTTATGAGGGTATTATGGTATCATAAGTGTTGACTGTGTTTAATACAGTTATGAGAGTATTATGGGTATCATAAGTGTTGACTGTTTAATATAGTTATGAGAGTATTGTGGGTATCATAAGTGTTGACTGTGTTTAATATAGTTATGAGAGTATTATGGTATTATAAGTGTTGACTGTTGAGTATTATTGGTATCATAAGTGTTCACTTTGTTTAATATAGTTATGAGAGCATTATGGTATCATAAGTGTTGACTGTGTTTAATATAGTTATGAGAGCATTATGGTATCATAAGTGTTGACTGTGTTTAATATAGTTATGAGAGCATTATGGGTATCATAAGTGTTGACTGTGTTTAATATAGTTATGAGAGTATTATGGTATCATAAGTGTTGACTGTGTTTAATATAGTTATGAGAGTATTATGGGTATCATAAGTGTTCACTTTGTTTAATATTGTTATGAGAGTATTATGGTATCATAAGTGTTGACTGTGTTTAATACAGTTATGAGAGTATTATGGGTATCATAAGTGTTGACTGTTGAGTATTATTGGTATCATTTTAGATTAGATTAGATTATATTTTTTGATAATTTTTACAATTACAAATAAAAACAAGGAACATAATTTACAAATACAAATCAATAATTACCAAAAAAAGAGAGTAGGCTGAATCCAAGGCTTATACTTGCCTACCCTATTCAAATACTCTCAGTCTACAAACATTACATACATACGATATACAAATATAAATCTACATAACAGTATAACCTTTTATAATTTTACTTTTTAAGTCTCTTTTGAATCTCACCAAAGTAGAAGATAACTTGAGCTCATCTTTCAATTCATTCCATAATTTCACACCAATAACTGAAACACATCTAGATTTAACTTTACTTTTCTTTAGCATGTTCAAAAATGAACAAACCTCGTAAATTATATTCACTCTCTCTTAACTTAAATAACTTCTGAATCCCAGAAGTAAGACTTTTATTCAATGCAGTGTCCTCAAATTTTAAGATATTACTTTGAATAAAAAGTGTATTAGTTGGTTCACAATATCCCACTCTATTAATAAGTCTAATGGCTTTTTTTTGTAACTGAACTAATACTGCAATAGTTGTTTTATTAGCATTTCCCCATATTTCTGAACAATATGACAAATAAGGCATAATCAAGGAGGAATATATAATATACAAGCCTTTTACATTTATTAAATCTTTTATTTTAAACAGTATTCCAATAGTTTTTGATATTTTATTCCTAATATATTCAATATGAGGCTTCCAACTAAGTTTACTGTCCAGAATAATTCCTAAGAATTTGGTTTCATAAACTCTTTCAATTTCAACTCCATTTATGTGCAATTGTACATTATGATAGATTCTATTACCAGAAAATATCATATATTTGGTTTTATTTTCATTTAAGGATAACTTATTATAATCAAACCACTTCTTTAACCCAGCTAGTTCTTTCCCTACTATTTGTATTAATTCATCCATATCCTTTCCAGAAAAGAAAAAGTTTGTGTCATCAGCGAACATTATAAATTATAAGTTTCTGGTCCACTGCTGCGGCAACATGTTCCACAAATTCCATAACAGCTAAAGTTGTGGAGCAGTTTTCCCTAATGCCGTACTGGTGCGCATTTAAAATATTGTTCTTATCAAGAAAGGAGTCCAGTCTTTTTATAAAGATCTTTTCCAGAATTTTTGAAAATTGTGGTAGTAATGATATAGGTCTATAATTTGTCAAGATTTGCTTATCACCACTTTTATAGACTGGAAACACTTTGGCTATTTTCATTTTGTCAGGAAACATTCCAGTTAAGAATGATCTATTACAAATATGAGTAAGAGGTTTAATAATACAATAAATAACATCTTTCACAATAGCCATATCAATATCATTATTGTCCATAGATTTTTTATTTTTTAATTTTTTAACTACTTCAATTACTTCACTTTCACTCACTCCTGCAAGAAACATTGTATTTATATTATTAAATGTATAATTTACTTTTCCATCATTAATTTTTGGCAACTCATTGTTTAATGTGACGATGGGTGCGGCGGTAAGGATGGGACACAGAATTCTCTTTGCAGCAGACGTCACTTTAATTTAAAGACGTAGATCGCGCTTCTAGCGCACGTGCAACATTTAATAAACACAGATACGTGCAGATTTAGACAACGACGAGCACAGGACACTGCGTGAGCGCACATTAAATAGACAAACCGCATTAGCCCCACGTGATCATGAGAAGATTCACAGGTGAGACTTATTAATCACACGACATAACCCGAACCACGAATATCCACTGACGCAGACAAAGCACGTAGACAACGTTGACACACGCCCAAAAGGGAGGGGCCGGGGTCCTCAACGTGACATTTAAATTAGGACCAATACTAACAAAAAACTGATATCCTTCAACAATATCCTCTTTATTTTCTATTGTGGTATTTTCATATTTAATATATATAGGAAAATCTCTGTCCCTATGATTTTTAATAACACTATTAATTATCTTCAAGGTTTCTTTAATATTATATTTGTGTTTTTGTAGTAGTTGATCATAATAATACTCTTTGTTTTCTCAACACTGATGTTAATTTATTTTTATATACTTTATATATTTTTTCTTTTTCCTGAGTTGGACACTTAATAAAATCTCTATATAACCTATTTTTCTTTTTACAAGAATAATCCAGACTCCTTGTCATCCAGGGATTCATTCTGTTTATCAATGTCTGTTTATATTTTTTAAAGGGACAATAATAATTGTAGATACTTCCAAATATTTCCATAAACACATTATATGAGTCATTCACATCATCAACATAAACATTTTCCCAATTATAAGTTAATAATTCTGCTTTCATACTTTCCACAGCTTCAGGTAATTTTACTCTCGTTGCCTTAAAAATTGGCTTTGTCAAATTTAAATTAAACTGACTAATATCCAACACAGTAAACACTGGCAAATTATCAGTAATATCAGTTATCAATAGTCCACTTTTTGTCTTTACATTAAATTTATTTATGAAAATATTATCAATTAATGAGGCACTGTCTTTAGTTATCCGAGTAGGTCTTAATATCAATGGATAAAAACCTAAGCCATACATCGAGTTGACAAATTCAGTTGCTTTGATATCCTCATTATATTTTAACAAATCAATATTGAAATCCCCACAAATACACATAAATTTCTCATTACACCCCTCATACATCTCATTTATATATGATATTTTCTCATTAAATTAATCTATACTTGAGCCTGGACTTCGCTAGACACAGCTAATTAACATATTCTCAGATCTATTACCCTCAGTTTGAACAGATAAACACTCTAACAAGTTTTCAACTGAAAATGTCATTTTAGCAAAAACCTTGCATTTCATTTCTGACCTAACAAACAGTGCAACACCACCACCCCTTTTATTATTTCTATTTTGACTAAACATTCGATATCCGTTTAAGCCATCCAGTAATTCATTTCCCTCAGTTAACCAAGTTTCTGATATTGCTACCACACTAAATTTCTCGTTAAATGTTTGCAAATATGTTTTTATTTTAGAAAAATTACTTTGCATACTCCTACTATTAAAATAATAATAATAATAATAATAATAATAATAATAATTCTTTATTTTTGTATAGCGCTTTTCAAGAACCCAAAGACGCTTACATTTAAGAGTAGCAGAACAGACAGATGGAAACAAAAAAAAGAAAAAAAAGCACAGGCAACAGACAATGAGAATAAAGCTGAAAATGGGAAGAGGTCATGAAGTATGGTAACATATTGGGAGCTGATGATGGAGTAGAGTAAAGTAGACCAGTATATGTGGAGTCGACAGTAGTATAGGGGTTTGGAGTCAGGTATTGAAGGTAAGGGGAGTGTTATAGGCCAGTGCAAAGAGATATGTTTTTAAAGATGTGTTTTTAAGTTTGTTTTGAAAGTGGAGAGAGAAGCAGAATGTTTAACTGGAGAAGGGAGGGAGTTCCAGAGTGGAGGTGCCATACGAGAGAAAGCTCGGCGACCAAAACCTTGGAGATGAAATGTAGGGGTGGTTAGTAGTCCAGCAGAGGAAGACCTGAGAGAGCGAGATGGTTCATAGGGAAGAAGAAGATCGGATAAGTAAGAAGGTGCAAGATGGTTAAGGGCTTTGTAGGTCAGAAGAAGGAGTTTGAACTGAATACGGTATTTGACAGGGAGCCAGTGGAGACTTTGAAGGACAGGGATGATGTGGTGACGTGCGCGAGTGTGGGTGAGGAGACGGGCAGCAGAGTTCTGAACTATCTGGAGTTTATGGATGGAGAAAGAACTGATTATAGATTATAGCGATGCAGTATGTGTCCAAGGGGAAGGATGTACAGAATAAAGAGGAGAGGTCCAAGAACAGACCCTTGTGGGACTCCTTGAGAAACAGGAGAGATTGAGGAAGTATGGCCAGAGAGGGTGACGAACTGCTGCCTGTCAGTCAGATAGGATGAGAACCAATCCAGAGCAGTACCAACAATGCCAAGTTCATGCAGCCATGACAGAAGAATAGAATGACACACCGTGTCAAAGGCTGCACTCAGATCAAGCAATAAAAGAATGTTCAAAGCACCAGCATCAGCAGACACGAGGAGATCATTAGTGACTTTGGCTAGAGCTGTTTCAGTACTGTGGAATGGACAAAAACCAGACTGGAACGGTTCAAATAGATTATTTAATGTAAGGTAATCTTGTAGCTGACTGGCAGCAGTTCGTTCGAGAATTTTAGACAGAAAGGAAAGGTTAGATATTGGACGGTAATTGTTCAGGTCGGATGGGTCAAGGCCAGGTTTTTTAAGAATAGGCGTAACAGCAGAAATCTTATAGATAGAAGGAACCTGGCCAAGGAGCGGTGATTGATTAATAAGGACGGTGAGATGAGGGACCAAGACAGGCAGACAGGATTTAGTTAAGGTTGTGGGGAGAGGATCAAGAGAGCAAGTTGTGTTCTTGGATGAGGTAATCAGGTTAGAGATGAAGGAAGATTCAACAGTGTTAAAAGCAGAAAACGGAGAAGATGGTAGACTGAGGTCAGGAGGGTGAGAAGGAGAAGGTAGGAAAGGGATGACAGCAGTACAGTACAGGGAACTGGTAATGTTTACAATTTTAGAATTAAAGAAATGTAGAAATGTATTGCAGAGCTCAGAAGAAGCAGCAAACGTGCTGTCAGGGCGTTTAAAAAGCTTGATGACCATAGAAAAGAGATGACGGGAGTTTGTGCTGTGATGATTGTTAATAAGGCTAGAAAAATAGGTTGATTTAGCGGTGCGTAAGGCATCTTTATAAGAGGATATGTGTTGTTTATAAGCCTCAGCATGAACAGTTAGCTTCAACTTATTGTAGAGTCGCTCCAGACGATGACCAACCTGTTTCATAGTACGGAGCTCACTAGTAAACCACGGAGCAGAGGTGGAAAAGGAAACAGTTTTGGTTTTCAGGGGAGCTAGAGCATTTAGAGACACAAATGAACTAATGAAAACCCTCCCAGCCCCACATTGAAATTATCTTCAGAGTAATATTCACAATGGTGTTTAGTATTATAACTGAAATTTGTCTCTGGATCTATATCAGTGTGACGTCCGGCGGCACGAGGAAGGACGAGACAGAATCCTTGCTGTCACGGACGCAACGTTTATTTTTGACACAATTAAAGCGCATACAGCGCACATAAAACACGGTACACACACAAACACTTGCGTGACTCAGACAACGACGAGCACAGGACACTGCGCGAATGCACATTAAATAGACAAACCACATAATCCCCACATGATGACGAGACGAGCCACAGGTGAGACGGATAATCACAAGACATAACCGCACCCATGGAGATACACAAACGAGTAGACGCAGACGACGTTAACACGCGCCCAAAAGGTAGGAGCCGGGGTCCTCAACGTTTTGGCAGAAAAATAAGCTACAGGGTGATCCAGATGTACATCATCCTCCTGCAACAACACAGCCCCGCAGCCCAAATCACTAGTGTCAACATCTAATTTGAAGGGGTTGTTGTACTGTGGGGCCATCAACACCGGAGAAGAACATAATAATACTTTTGCAGCATCAAAGGCCGATTGGCAGTCCGAAGTCCAGACGAAAGGGACGTTTTTGCGTAGGAGATTAGTCAGGGGTAAAACCACATTTGCGAAATTCCTACAGAAACTTCGGTAATATCCGGTCATTCCCAAAAAGCACACAAGTTCCCGCAAGGTTGTTGGCGCTGGGAAGGCCACGATGGCACGGACCTTTGCGTCCACAGGACGAATGCGTCCATTTCCTTTCCAGTTGACTCACCTAAAATGCGGGGAATGTGAGTCAGCTCTAGTGACATAATGTTTTAACATGTTGATATGACACACTCGTGTCTTTTTTCTGCGATCAGGTGTTCGAATCACATAATCGGTGTCACTCAGTCGAGACAGGATCTCATACGGCCCCATGAACTTTGCACATAGGGCAGAACCCGGCACTGGCAACAATACCAGAACTTTGTCACCCACATTGAGGGTACATAGGACAGCCTTTTGGTCATGTCTTGACTTCATGCGCGTCTGTGTGACGCTCAGCTGAAATCAGTTCAGCAGAACTAAACCCTAGGGACTCCTGTGGGGTCGAGCGCACGGCAAAAAGAAGGAAAGGGAGACCTTCATCCCAATCCTTGTTATGTGACAAACAATAAATCCGAAGCATAGACTTCAGTGTTTGGTGGAAACGTTTGATGGCTCCCTGTGATTCGGGATGATACGCACTTGAGGTATGGTGTTTTATATGTAATTGTTTCATTACTCTTCGAAAAACTGCCAACATAAAGTTTGTTCCTTGAACTGACTGAACCACTTTCGGTAGTCCGAAAGTGGTGAAGAATTTGATCAGAGCCCAAACTATAGCTGAGGTTTTAAGTGAGCGGAGAGGGATGGCTTCTGGGTATCTGGTGGCCGTACACATAATCGTAATTAGATACATGTGTCCCATCCAGAGGTGTCAATTCCAGGTTCAGAAAGTAAAAGTCCTCACCAGGATTTTGCTCAGGCTTCCTGGATTGTGTTGATTCCACTAATGTTACCTGGATTGCACTAATTAGAAAATCTAGCAAGATCAAAATCCTGGTGAGGACTTTTACTTTCTGAACCTGGAATTGACACCTCTGGTCCCATCTTGGTTTTTGGGAGAGGGCCAACACAATCGATTAACACCTTCTTGAATGGTTCACTGTATGCTGGAATCGGTTTTAGCGAAGCTGAGGGAATGTTTTGATTTTATTTACCTGCTAACTGACAAATATGGCACGACCGACAATATTGAGTGACATCCGACTTCATTAACGGCCAGAAGAAATACCATATTAACCGGTGGTATGTTTTACACACCCCAAAGTGACCAGACATGACTTGGTCATGTGCTAGACTCAGGACGTGTTCCCGATATGGTCTAGGAACGACTACTTGAAAAACAGTACTCCAGTCACACTCGGGATCCGAACTCTTTGGGGTCCATTTCCGCACGAGGACACCATTTTCATAAAAACACCCAACAGAACGTGAAGAGAGGTCATCCACATTCATGATGTTTTTAGTGTACGCGCTAACGAGCTGTCCTGTTCCTGAGCCAAAGCAAGCTCTTCTCTGCTCAAAGCGGGAGGCAGCGAAATGCCATCGTCACTCCTAGGTGCCGAAACAGGAACGGTGTCACTGGTAGCGGGGTCCAGCCAACATAAAAACAAATCGGACCGGTTCTCCACCTCAGCATACTTTCGGGCTTGGGCTCAAGTTAAAACACATGCAGAGAAGACCGTGGGGAATTCCTCTTCTAGTTAATCAGAAGGTTCGGGAGCCGATACCACTTCAGGTAGACACGAACCTCTTGAAATACCAACAAGGTCCTTCCCCAATATAAAAGATATATTGCTCATGGGTAAGTGCGTACAGATGGCTACCGTAACGGTGCCCGTGACCAGGGCTGAGCGCAGATATACTCTTTGAAGTGGAGTTCTTAAAACATTCAAATCAATGCCTTGCACCAACACATCAGAGCCACAACTGGTGTCGGAAGAAAGCGGAACAACCGAGGCCAACATAAACGATTGCACCGCACCCGTGTCCCTTAGAATGCGTATAGGGCGGTGGCATTCATCTAATGGAGATAACACCACCGACCCATCTATGACATATGGCTCAAATGAAGCTACATCTGTTTTCACCAACGGGACATCAGTAGATACAGGGGCGACAGCACGTACCAGTCTAACTGGTTTGATCTGCCCTCTTTTTTTGTTTCTGGTTTTTTTGTTCGAGTTTGGGACACTTGGCCATCAGATGGCCAGCCTCATGACAGTAATAGCACTCACGGTTTTCACAAGCGGTGGCTGGAAGGTTGCTGGTGGGTCGGGCAGCGGGAGTCTCCACACGCGGAGTCCGCTTCTATTCTCGCTGTGACCTCGAAAACATTTGTGTGGGTGAGCACAAATTCATCTGCTAATACTGCAGCTTCAGTGAGGGACACAACTTTTTGTTCGATTAAGTATACGACTAGCCTCTCAGGCGCACAGGTCTTAAACTCTTCCAACAATACCAACTCTTTAAATTGCTCCAAAGTCGAATTCTTACAGGCCGTACACCATTTATTGAGAAGTGCAACTTTCTCCCTCGCATCTCAACATACGTTTGTGAGGTGGCCTTGTTATGAGCGCGGAAGTGTTGCCAATAGGCTTCAGGTACTAACTCATATGCTCTCAAGACAGCTGCCTTCACAGCATCATAATCCACACTTTGCTCAAGAGTTAGGGCAGAATACGCTGCCATGACAGCTCCAAGTTCAGCTCTTTCAGTCATAGCGCGATCATCGGGTCACCCAGTGGTGAACTAGGACCAATAGGTCCTATGCCCAGTAAGTCTTTGGTGTCAGCATTGGCGGCCGCTGCATGCACATCCTTAGGCTGAGGTGCGTCACCCACTGTCTCGTTATCCGCTGCTGTGTGCACAGCCCTGGGCTGAGGTGCATTTGGTTTCGTCATCCTCAGGAAGGATCTGCATCTGCACAAGTTCGGCGTACAGAGCAGCCTTTACCACTCTCTTGGCCGCATCGTGGGGCACCGCTATACTGAAACAATCAGTAATGAACAACAAATCGTCCTTACGACACTTTTCAAACTGCTCCAAAGTAGGACACAACGTGAACTGCGTTAAGTCGAACCGCCCAGCCATCTACAACATAAATGCCAGCAGCACGACACACACCCACAACCACCCCCCCCCCAAAAAAATAATGGAGAGAGAGAAAAAAAAAACGACAAAAGAAAAACGGAGGACGAGCCCCCAATTCTGTTACGACCCTCGTCCAGGCTCCGGGGCGCAACAGCAATGAGGAGAGAAAATAGAACCAGCGGCATAATTTATGAACATTTATTTTGAGGACAAGCTTCAGGAGCCGACCAGGCCAATACAATAAACAAAAAGAGTCCAGAAAGAAAACAGAGTACCTTACCTAACGTTAAAGAAACAACGAAAAAGACACAAAATTTCTCTGACTCCCTAATTAAAACAATACTTAATGTGAACAAAAGAAAGGTGTCGAGCTCCCTACTTCCTCGTATTCCTATAACCACTTTTTACACTGTACAGAATTTACACCCAACATAATTCGTAGACACACACAGAAGGACTCAGAAGTACACACTCACAATCACGATAATATTTCGAAACGAGCAAAACACACACGAACTGCTCAGCTAACTTTAACACGTCAAAATTGAGCCAAAAACACACATCTGTCATGCCCTGTGCCAAACAGCGGAGAAACAACGCCTCCTTCCTGATCGGACGTTTCGGTCTTATAGACGGTCCAGCGAAGCGTCGAAACGAGGCAGCCAATCCCGTGGCGACGCAAATCTGGGCCATCGGTGTGGAGGCACATCTGGACCATAGCCTGAAAGGAACAACACAAACACACACTGCACACAAAAGGGGCCATAACAATAATATATATATATATATATATATTATTGTTATGGCCCCTTTTGTGTGCAGTGTGTGTTTGTGTTGTTCCTTTCAGGCTATGGTCCAGATGTGCCTCCACACCGATGGCCCAGATTTGGCCAACACATGGTGTTGTGGTAGAGTGAGTCAGTAGTGGTATGGAGACACTTGGGAATAAAGTTTCAGAGAGATCAGGACTCCTTTTCTCACACTTTATTTTCTTTTACATACATTCATCATCATACATTCAATACACACACATATCAAATTGTAGTCCATAATATATAAAAAGATTGTCATTACTTGTCTCTGGGTTGGTAGCCTGCGATTGGTGATGAGTCGGATCTTCCGACCGCATCACAGGTGTGAAATCACCTCTATACATCAGACATGGTGATGTGTGTAATGTGTGGAGTGAATGTGAACATCCATCATGGTGGTGTTTCTCATTACAGGAGCTCAGAGGTTTGATCTGGAGGGTGGAGGTGCTGTTGTTGCTGCTCCTGGTTCTGACGTCACTCTGCCGTGTTCACTCAAAAACCAGCAGACTGCTGTGAACTTGGAAGTGAAGTGGACCAGACAGGATCAAGGAGACACACTGGTGCATCACTATAAGAATAAACAAGACCAGACAGACAAGCTGGATCCTTCATACAAAAACAGAACATCTCTATTTAAAGAGGAACTACAGCAGGGCAACACCTCACTGCTCCTGAAGAAAGTTCAAGTGTCTGATGGAGGACAGTACAGATGTCGGGTTGATTCTGACCAATGGAAAGATAGTGTCAATGTTCAGCTTAGAATTCAAGGTAAAGATCATTATATTATAAACATTAAAGGTCCAGTTTTAATAAGTGTGTATGTAAACAGAATCAGGACGATGCTATTTCAGATTTTGGTATTTCAACCCACAGCTACTGGAGGAACCCCAGAGATCACCGTCCTGGGTATTGATGTCTCAGGTGGGGTTCTTCTACAGTGTGAATCTCGAGGCTGGTGGCCTGTTCCTGATCTCCAGTGGTTGAACATTGAAGGAGCTGAAATGGCTGCTGGAGTTAAAGAGTCATGTGATAGTGTTGGAGGGTTTTATGTGAGACGCAGCCTCACTGCACACAAGAGTGACACCAACACCTACATCTGCAGAGTGAAACTGGGGGAGGAGAAGGAGAAACATATTGACATCACTGGTAATGACACTACACTCCAAAGTATCAAAGTAATGACCAGTAGTCAGTACATTTATCATAGAATGTTTTTATAATTGCTTATAATGTGCTATTTTTTTATCCTTAAATTAATTATTCTATTCGTTATTGAAACAGTCTGTGTGTGCATACATGGATCTTTAATCTGAATCTTTATCATTGTGTTCAGATCACTTACCCAAACCTGACAACACAGCTGCCATCACTGTTCCAATTACACTGATCCTGCTGTCAGCACTCGTGGGTGTTGTGGTATATTTCATAAGGAGAGGTAAACCAGTATCTGTCTCTCACTATATTCCTACACCTCAGTCCTCATATCTGTCTGTACCAGGAGGATCTCAGATTAAGATCCAGTTCACCAGAACCTTAGAGCTGATCATTAAATGATGAAATGTGTTTGATTTACATGCTGTGAAGGGAGATGCTAAAGTCTTGTCTCGGGGATGACCAAGGTTATAATAGTTTTGGATTTTTCATTATAGTTTACTTTTTATTTAATTGTGACTTTTTTTTCTAATTCAGTTAGTTTGAATTCTTTTTTATAGCATGTTTGCTAATTTTTTTTTTTTTTAAAGCTTAGTTTTAGTTTAGTTTTCATTAGTTCTAATATTAGTTTTAGTTTTTTTATACTTTGGGTTATTTGTCAGGTGCAGGATTCAAAAAGTTCAAAGTAAATATTGTGTAATAAAAACTCATCAAAAGATACCATTTTAAAAAATGCATTCAATTACTGTTGAACACATGGACAAAATTTTGATTTCATAGGTGGGGGGGACACAAATGGCTTGAGAACTGGGGTGCGGGGGGGGGGGGGGTGTCAATCGTTGACTGGGGGGGTGTTGGTGTGTGTGCCGATTGTTGACCGGGGGGGGTTTCAGCGTGAGAACTCGGAGCGGACGTTTTCTGCGTGGTCCTAGCGCTTGATTCGTCACTATTTAAATATTTGTTTTTCACCATAAAAACTGCAGGGCACCAAAACCGGCTTTTGAAAAAGTGGGGGGGGACATGGATTCGTCGCTATTTAAATACTTGTTTCTAAGAATAAAAACTGCAGGGGACCGAAATCGGCTTTTGAAACCATTATTATTTATTTCAGTTAGCGAAAATGTTTTTTCAATATCAGTTTTTGTTTTTTCGTTCGTTTTCGTTAACGATTATAAACTTGGGGCAGAGTGGACTCCTCCACCCAACCCAGGAGGACTAGGGACCATTTCCCTGGGTACCCCCTTCTGGCCTAGGAGACCGCCCCTCACAGGGGAAGTTCCTAGCAGGGTTCCAGGGGGGGAGCCTCCATTCCCAAGAAGGCCGTCTCAACCCAGGGCCCTCTTCCTGGTCACCCCGAGCCCGAGGAGGGGTCTCTGTCATCAGCAGGAGCTCTTCAGACCGAAGCCCTCTTGTCCCCACACATCCGGGGAGTGTTCATCCCTCAGGGGGCTCTTTAAATTACCTGCCACACTGTCACATCCAGCTCCACCCTACTCCCCAGTCCTGTGTCGTCTGCCCTAGCCCCACCTTGTTTCCCCGTTTCCTTGGATTCCCTTCTGTCTGTCACGCCCCTGTCCTCAGTGTTTACACCTGCGTCTCGTTTCACTTTCATGTTTCAGTGTATTTAATCCCCTCCAGTGCGCCAATCTCTCCGTATTCTGCTAACCTTCTTTCTCGCTTCCCCTGTGTTCCGGTTTGGTTTGTTCAGTTTTGTTTTCTATATATTCCATTTCGTGTTTCTTCCTGCCCGTGACACTTACTTTCCTCCCTAGTTTCATTGTCAGTTGAATTAATGGAAATTAAATGGAAAAATATTCAACGCTAAAGGTGAGAAACATGCATGTAGTTGGTAAAAATATACTGAAGCATAATCTTGGCTAAGATTGTTATGATATGATACCAAAACAGTTGATCTGATTATCAGTCCCAGGCACTCTGGCCCATTACACACTGAAGGGCTATTGAGACCACACACACACACACACACACAATGCTCTGTTCATTCCTCCACCAAATATACAGCACATGTCTAGTGGATTTCTAGAAACCCGACAGTCACCGCTATTGAAAGCGCACATTGGGACCAAATGACAACCTACTGTGAACCTATTGACAGTAATAGCATTGAATCATTTAAGCAGATTCACAGTTCCTATCTGGTCAATTAGAAATTTCACTTAAATTGGCACTTTAATTTCACTTTAATTAGTAATTTAACTAACTGACTGACACACTATTAGAACAGATTTTATAGATCCACTCTGTGAGTCATATAATAAATTAACCGCCACACTTTATCTCACACATCAGCCTTCATCAGTGAGTCTTGAACTCATCTCTGTACCAGTGAAATCATCGGTGGCTCTGTTATCTTCAGTGGCTCTGTAATCTTCATATCAGTGTTAGCAATACTAGCAGATTCGGTCTGCTCCTTTGGGCTGATCAGTAATAGCACGTTTGTAGTGATGTCACGTAGGGCTACGCCCCCCTCTCTAACTGTCACTTCAGGTTCCTGCTCCTCGTGTCCGTGTTGTTCCCTGCTTGTCTGTTACCATGGTTTCCCCCATCTGCCACGCCCATTTCGTCAGTGTCTCCACCTGTGTCTTGTTTAGTTCTGTGTTTTATAGTCCCTGTGTTTCCCATGCCGGTTGTCGGTTGTTTTGTGGATTATTTCTGTCCTCGCTGTTCTGGTGTTTACTATCTCCGTGGTTTTACTCTCTGTTCTTGTTATCCTGCCTGGTTTTGTTATCGTTCTGTGTTCGTCATGCCCGTGTATTTGTCTAATCTGGATGGCTCCCCTGTTATGACTCCTGCCTGCTTCCTGCTTTTGACTTCGCCTATGGAATTCCCCTTATTTAATCTCGCTCTCCTCAACATTTGTGTCCACCTCATTGCTCCACAGCGTATGCTATGTTACAAGTGATTTACACACTTTATTTATGCACATGTAAAACAAAAACAGATCTGTGATGGTGACGTAACATCTCTGTTTTCAGCTCAAAGGAGAGAACAGGAGATCCTGAAGAGAGACAATGAGAGAGACAATGAGAGAGGTAAACTCGTTCTTTGGGTTTGTTTTCTATTCTTTAGCACGTTTATATTCTATCAGAGGATCTGATGGTTGCCTGTTTAATCAGACAAGACCACTAGAGGGACCCAGCAGAGGGTCTGATCATATGAAATAATTTGGGGCGGTGGGTTGTAGGATTGTTGTTTTCAGAGGTAGGATCATGGACTCAGGTGGTGTGGTTTCAGTGCACAGCAGGGTTGTAACTGAAAAGAACCGCCTGTCCCAAGCAAACTGCCTGTCTGCCCCTCCCACATGTGATTAATTCAGCATCCCAGAGGGGAACGTTGTGAACCAAACGCACCGCCACCTTGGAGCAGACAGACGGTTTGTTTGGGAGGGCCAGACAGGCACACTAAACAGAAAAAACATATAAACTGAACTAGAACATGCCAAGACAGAAAAACAGAAACCCAAAGCTCAAACGCAATCTAAACGGAATTGAAACTCAGAACGAACATAGAAACAAATACACTCAGGCATCAAATACAACAGGACTGCAACACTGAACGAACATAATGACTACTGTTCTTCAATGAGAAACAATCACCAGAAACTAAGCTCACCTACAAACCAAACAGATCTGAAATGTCGAACGAATGCAAAGACTAAAAAGACACACAAGCATTCACACACGGGAACACGGAACTCGCACTACAATACGACACGAATATAACATCGAGGAAGAAGAGTAATGGGAGAACAACACATAAGCAGAAAGAGAAAGACAGGGAAACATTAATTGAGGCAAGGAGGAACAGAAGAAGGAAAACAGGATAGAAAACAACTAAAATATGCTAAGGCAACTACAGGGAGCACTAGAGAAAGGAGAAGAGACATGGAGACGGAGAAACGGAGAGAAGAGCAAAGGGAGATGAGACAGAACTAATCAGACTGGCACACGGGGGCAAGCAGGGTATAACAGGCTGGCAAATATAGATAAATAGGACACAGGAGTGTAGGAGAATCTAAAGGATACATGGCAAACACAATGACTGACACGGGGGGGGTAAAACCGAGGGGAATATATACACTGAAACGGGAGCGAACGAGACACAGGTGCAAGCACTGAAGACAGGGGCATGACAGACAGAAGGGAAACCAAGAAAACGAGGAAAACTAGGCGGGACCAGGGAGGAGGGCGGAGCTGGACGTGACACTGTAGCAAAACAAAACTCAAAAGGACGCGGAAAACTCAACACATAAAAATAAAGCACAACTGTAGCACACGGGGAACAAACCAACAGAAAATAATGTGGAATACTCAACACGTGCAAAGGCAAAACTCAACCGTATAGACACGGGAGGAAAATAATAAAGGCAACTGAAGGAACGTGGAAAAACTCAACACGTAAAACGAAAACAAAGGACACCAGGGGAAGTAACTGGCAGCAGGCGAACGCAAAAACCCTTCCCAAAATAAAAAAGTAACTGACAGGAAGAGATAAGGATGGAGGAAAACTTGAGATGGGCCAGAAGTGGCGCAGGAGGTAGATACTTGAATAAGTAAAACTAAAAGGTAGAGAGAGAGGGGACAAGAGAGGGAGTAAGAAGGAGCAAGAGAAAGAGAGAGAGTAAGGGGGCGAAACACTTTCACACAGGAGCGCAACTTCGAGAGTAGAAAAACAGAGAGAAGGCTGAGAGCGTGACGGCATGAGACCAAAACAAATCAGCAGTGATCCGTTTCACCAAGCTTCCTTAAAAAGTCCTAGAAACGGCTGAAACGGATCACTGCTGATTGCGCCCAGCAAGTCTAGGACCTCTTGTGGAGGTAGAAGGCGTGGCATCGAGCCAGCCCTGACAGTTTGTTTGGGAGGGGCAGACAGACGGTTTTTTTTGGGAGGGGCAGACAGGTGGTTTCTTTCTCCCACTGATGCAGCCGCTCATGTTTTTAGATACTGAATTAATCACATGTGCAAATCAAGATCTGTGGCTCCAGTTCAGCTTCTGTCACTGCATTACTGGTTTTTGACGATACCTGTGGTGACTGGGATATTTGTATTGGTCCTATAAAGGGTTATGGTTATCATTATGTATGGTGACTTTCTAACTTCCACTGCACAACTGCTACTGTCAGTACCTGTGCCAGATTTATGCTCGTGTGACTCATAGAGAGGGCGTGGACATAACTGTGAGTGCGTGCGTGCATTACAGTTCATGATATTTCAGTAAAATTGTGGTTGCTCCATAACATTTGGTCTGTAGTGTCATGTAGTAGATGAGAGAATCTGTAGTTCAGACCCATCAGTGTGTGTGAACTTAACCGTCACTCTCTCTTGTGTGTGTGAACTTAACCATCACTCTCTCTTGTGTGTGTGAACTTAACCATCACTCTCTCTTGTTTGGGCAGCTGACAAGTGTCTGAAGAGAGAAGGTAAATGTCGTCTCCATGGGGAGAACTTCACTGATGCTCAGTGGAAATATGTGGAACACAAACTGTTAACTTCAGAAGAGGATCTGGAGGTGTTTGACCTGAGGAAATATGACCCATCAGAGGAGTGTTTTCTGAAGCTGCAGAAAGTGGTCTACGCCTGCAGAAAAGTACAGTGAGTATTTTCAGTACTGACCTGATTAGAGCTTTAACTGTGTGTGTTTGTGTGTGTGTGTGTGTGCACGTGTGTGTGCGTGCACAAGAATAAAAATTTTATTACTCCATTATGGAGACATCGTTGGTTGTACAGTGTATTACAGCCTCGGTTGTCGCCCCCTGTTGACGGGGCTCGCCATGTATAATGTGTTAATATGGGGCTCTGCACTTCATACATCAGCCCCGTCGACAGGGGGGACAACCGGGTCTGTTGTCCCGGTCCCCAGGGCCAGGGGGCCCCCATCAAAGAGCCCAACAATTTATTTTTTATTTAAAGTATATAATTTTTAAATAATCTTGAAATCTTTCATTAATATAAAATTCTGCAATCAAAATAAGCTCAATGGCTAAAATATATGTTTTTTACCTATCTGCATATTTTCCATTAAGTGCATACACCCCCGCCTCCCACTGAAAAATGGTTTGATCCAGCACCATAGTTGCCAGGTTCGCGGTTTTCATGCCAAATTGGGCTTGTTTGAAAATCCAGCCATGGGTAAAAATTCTGGGGTCGTGGGGTGCGGTTTTTTTGGGCTACTTTTGAGTTAGGCTACCGCGGGAGTTACAAGTCAACACTAAGAATCGATCGCGATATAATACTCAATTTGTCTCCATTTTAAACACTCTTCACCCCCCCCCCCCCCCCCCCCCCCCCCATCGACAACTTGCACTCGCCCCCCCCCCAACAACTTTGGGCTTTGGGCTAGTTTAGGCTGCTGAAGTGCGGGTTTTACACAGATTTTGTGCGGGATATTTTTGTAGGACCTGGCAACACTGTCCAGTACCTACCGTAGCCCGCTGGTACCCCGCCCAACAGCGGGAAATACAGTGGTGGATAGTTAAAGTAAACAAAAATCTGGAGCGCAGAAAAGAAAGTAAACACATTTACCTGACAAATTTTAATGTTGCATTATGTTCCAGGTTTGAAAAGTGTTGGAATTTAGGCTAAAGTACTTGAAAATGCTTGAAATTGTAACTACTTTGTAACTCACAAAAAATAGCTGTCTGACTGAACAGTTCTCTTGTATTACGTTACCAAATACGAGCCTCTTGTAATTCCAGGACGAAACATGAGAGAACGTGAAAACGTTAAGATTGGGCATTTTGAAAATAAACAACCATTAAATAATGTGATGAAAATGCGAATTATTTCGAATCATTTCGACTATATGTATTAATATTTAACTTAATTAAGTTTAACGTGCTGGAAAATATTGAAATGGACCTTTAAAGTGACGTACAAGTGCTTGAATTCCACCTTATAAAGGTGTATGAACCCTGCAAACACGACTTTGTTCATTGTGCGGCGCGCGAGAAATTACAAAATTCGAGAGGTGCACGACCTTGCGAATCGACAGCGCATGAGGGCCTCGCGTACGGGCGGAGCAACTGCGATTACGTCATTTTCGCCGCACGGACCCTCGCTCGCGACGCGTCAAGTATAAACCAGTCAGCTGTCAGAAACAGCTTTGATGTGTGGCTATATTGTATACTATATGACCTAACACAAGGATTGTCGGCTACAGAGGAAATTTAAATGACGTGTGCGGGGGGGGGGGGGGGGGGGCACATGAAACTTTCTTGTCCCGAGCCCCCCAGCAAGACTGTCAACGGGCCTGTAGATGGCTGTAGTTGATCAGAGGTTGTTGAAGTGCAAACCGAATTCCATGGTAACACTTACAGAAGTTAATCTAATATGAACAGTGCAGTGTTCTGGACACTAAAGTCACACGACTCTTGATCATATTACACCAACCTGATAACAGTTAACAAGAGCGTTCTGAACACACTTAACAAGAGCGCTCTTAACACACTTAACAAGAACACTCTATACACACTTGACAAGATCCAATGTCACTTCCCCAGCCCACCACTAGAGGTCCTCATCACACGAACATACAGAGCATTTTCCTAGTGAAGTTCTGTGTGCCTACCTGTCAGTCTGATTAGTGTTTCTGGCTCCTGCTTTACCATCTGGTACTTCTGCCTGCCTTGCTGTCCTGTTACTCTCACACACCCGAACCGCACAAACACACCCAGACCTCGCCACAAGTGAACCACTAAGACAGGGGTGGCCAATCCATCAGAGACCAAGAGCCAGTTTTTTTACTGTGTTACAGCAAAGAGCTACATCATATACATGGGCACATTGACGAAAATACCAGGGTGAACTCAAGCTAAGCAAACAGCACATTAAAAAAAGACAAACACAAACTTCGATATAAACGTAAGGATCTGGAACACCCCTAAAGCACGGCAGGATAAGCTAATGTGAGTGTTCTGAACCACGCTGTTGTGGAAATTTCCTGAAAATGGATGAAGGATCTCAGACGTGGTAAAAAGAGAGTTTTATTACATAAGTAAAAAAGCACGAGAGTCTCATCTAGAACAAGAACTCTGAGGAGAAAGGGCAGTCCGATCTCCTTTAAACTGTTTTAGCAGGCCGAGTTGTTATCACATGTTTACAGTACATTTGGTCACACTGAGAAACTGAGGGGGAGAAGGCACAGTAGACAGCTTTCATCTCACATGTGTATTCCTCCTAATATGGATCTTTCCTGTTTGGTCTCACATGTGTATTCCTCCTAATATGGATCTTTACTGTTTGGTCTCACATGTGTATTCCTCCTAATATGGATCTTTACTGTTTGGTCTCACATGTGTATTCCTCCTAATATGGATCTTTACTGTTTGGTCTCACATGTGTATTCCTCCTAATATGGATCTTTCCTGTTTGGTCTCACATGTGTATTCCTCCTAATATGGATCTTTCCTGTTTGGTCTCACATGTGTATTCCTCCTAATATGGATCTTTCCTGTTTGGTCTCACATGTGTATTCCTCCTAATATGGATCTTTACTGTTTGGTCTCACATGTGTATTCCTCCTAATATGGATCTTTCCTGTTTGGTCTCACATGTGTATTCCTCCTAATATGGATCTTTCCTGTTTGGTCTCACATGTGTATTCCTCCTAATATGGATCTTTCCTGTTTGGTCTCACATGTGTATTCCTCCTAATATGGATCTTTCCTGTTTGGTCTCACATGTGTATTCCTCCTAATATGGATCTTTCCTGTTTGGTCTCACATGTGTATTCCTCCTAATATGGATCTGTCCTGTTTGGTCTCACATGTGTATTCCTCCTAATATGGATCTGTCCTGTTTGGTCTCACATGTGTATTCCTCCTAATATGGATCTTTACTGTTTGGTCTCACATGTGTATTCCTCCTAATATGAATCTTTACTGTTTGGTCTCACATGTGTATTCCTCCTAATATGGATCTTTACTGTTTGGTCTCACATGTGTATTCCTCCTAATATGAATCTTTACTGTTTGGTCTCACATGTGTATTCCTCCTAATATGGATCTTTACTGTTTGGTCTCACATGTGTATTCCTCCTAATATGGATCTTTACTGTTTGGTCTCACATGTGTATTCCTCCTAATATGGAGCTTTCCTGATGTATCAGTTGTACACAGAAACAGCTGAGAGGTAACGTAGTGGCAGATAACAGTGCTTTCTGTCTCTGCACATTCCTCTGACTCCGGTTACAATAAATACACATACACACACACACACACACACACACACATACACACACACACATACACAAGGACATGATCTTCTTCCGGCTTTCACCAGAGGTGGTCTCTTGCTCTGCTCCTGCACTCCCTTCCCTGGTTTTTGCTCAGATTCTTTGTCTCATCTTAGTACCCTGACTCTGCTCTTCGAATGTGAACAAAGAAAATGGATTTGATTAGGTGGTCTCTCAAGGCAATTGACACTATTTTTTCCACGAGGAGTCATGGTGTGGGAGCCGTCCTCATCTGGATATGTGTTTGGCTCAGGGGGGACGTGGCGTAGTTTGTGTCTTGCGCCTCTCTCCCTGGAAGATGTTGAGGACGTGTACTTATTTGGAACTTTGATCGCTGTGGCTCTGCTGATTGGATTAGGTGTTGCCCTGGGGTATCGGGAAATTAAAAGAGTGGGGTCAGTTATCGAATGGCTATTTGATGTGATGGGTAGAGCTGTCGAAACGCAGACTGTGACTGTCAGTAAAGCTTGGATTCGATCGTGGAGAGTATCAATGTTCTCCACGTGAAATTGGATCAGTTGGGAGACCGCCGACTTAAAGAGGAGTTTCGCGTGCTCAAGGACGGGCTCCTTGCTAAATTCTTCATTTTGCTTATCTGCATTGGTGCCCAAACAAAATTCTCCCCGAAGGTCGTCGTCTTGGTTACCTGCTCCTATCCCTACACAGAGACTGTCAGAGATGGCTCTCACATTCCACCATGAACTTTGACACAAAAACTGTGTGCCAGGCCTCTGGCTCCCCCTCCCTCTCTGAATGAATCACGCCTCTCACTGCTTACTGTCTGTGTTATCAATGCTTGTATGTGCTATGGGGTTTTTGTATGTGCACACAGACTGTTGTCCTGTTGTGAGAATAATCTGTGGTCATATTTCTTTGTCTCCTAGTGTTTATCTCTCTATGTTTCTCCCCTCATTTTGAGGAAATGGCGTCGTCTTCTGATGCAGCGGCTGCTCTGGGCTCCCGGTGCTTTAACGCTGAAGAAGGACATGTACTAAATCATAATGGTCTTTTGTAATCTTAAATGACATTAGCAAAATGGCATAATTTCTCTCACATTTCCCTCCTTTGATTCTGAGTAATCATTAAAAAAAAGAAAAGAGCCTAAGACATTCATTTATTTCAGGTCCCCGAATTTGTCCTGTTGCTCGGGGCCGTGTGGCACAACCCAATCTCCCGGTTGGAATCCGTGCAGTGGATTCTCCGACATCTCAGGCAACACCACCTTGACCTGCTCAGACACAGCAGAGAGACTTGTGCAGGATAACACCAAGTGTGTGTCCCATTCAGTATCACATTTAACAATTCCCTTTTTTATAACTGAATGGGTGGCACCACTATCAACTAAAAACTTCACCTTGGTGCCGTTTACTGTTAATGTTATTTTTGGCAAGCCTTGCGGCCCTTCACTAATTAAGTATTTTATTTATATTTTGAAGCAAGAGCAGTAATACAATGAAATACAATAATACTGTGATGGGCAGGGAGTGCGAAATAAAATGGAAGCGATCATGCCAAGTCTCAGGGAAAAAGGATGGTTTAATGGAGAAAGTGCGCAAACCAAAAACCCGTGACTTGATCCAAATGAAGGATATAATAACCAGCGGTCAACTGGTACAAAGACAAGACATATATAGACAAACGACCCTCAGGTGAAACGGATTGTGGGCCCCGCCCACCTGAGGGACGAACACAACACAACAACAACACGACAACTGCCGCTGTGGACGGAGGCGACCAGTAGGGGCCCGCCATACTGTGACAAATACAATGCTTATTTCTTGCCTATCTTATTTTCCTTTTTCTTTTCCTTTGGTAACAATCAACCCCCCCCCCCCCCCCCCAAACAGAGACACAAAAAGACAAATCATACCAGCACATGACAACAGCAGACACACACACACACACACACACACACAAATAAATAATAATAATAATAACAATAATATATTTATAATATACATAAAGAGAATTTCCATCCACTACTCCCCACCCCCCTATAATTATATTGTAGCGTCTCACTAGACGCATGGAAGGACGGATGGAAAGGCGTTGCAGTCAACAATTTATTAAGCAAACTTAAACAGATTATTACTGTCAACAGGCTGTCGAGCTAATAAAGCTATCGGGATTCCGCTAACTTCTGAACTCACTCTCAAAAAAAACGTACAGCCACCCTCTCTTTCCCTTTTTCTCCACCCCCCACACACAGCCGTGCTACCTAGACCAGCCCCCCTATGCTTTTCCCCAATCACATGCTTGTTTCATGCTCTAAACACAACTGAACATTCTCGACTGTTAATGAAACATGAACATTAATGCAGATTCGCTACACTGCCCTCCCCTTATTAAGTCCCTCGCCCCGAGGGAACAGTGACAAAGTCCCTGAGGTGATCTGGGGCCCTCCTCAGTCTCTGGGGCCTACTGGGGTTGAACTTGCTGCTGAACAGGGGGTGAGTTTGGTGATGTAGTATTCTGACTCCTGTGGGAAGGGGACGAGGGTCCAGAGCGAGGATGGGGGCGTGCATCCCCTCTGTATGGGGCCAGCCTGTCCCTGTGGAGGGCCACTCGTCTATTCCTAGGTGTCAACTGAACCCTATACACCACCTCCCTCAATTTTTCTAGAACTTCACATGGCCCCACCCAATGACAGTCCAGTTTAGGGCACCGACCCTTCCGCCTTTTTGGACTGTACACCCACACCAGGTCCCCAGACCTAAAGTCCTTTCCTCTGGCCCTAATGTCGTAGTTCCTTTTCTGTCTAATACCCGCTTTCTGAAGCTGGTCGCGAGCAAACGCATGAGCTGACTCTATTCGGTCCTGGAGCCTCCTTGCATACTCTGGTCCTGGAGGAACTGCTGGTGTGTCTGGGGGTGTGCCGAAGACAATTTCTGCTGGTGTCCGCAGCTCTCGCCCCAGCATGAGGAGAGCAGGTGTGCATGACGTTGAATCCTGCACAGCAGATCTGTAGGCCATTAGGACAAGAGGTAGGTGCATGTCCCAATCCCGCTGGTGTTCTGCTGTAAGTATGGCGAGCTGTTTTGCAAGCGTCCTATTAAAGCGTTCGACTAGGCCATCACTCTGAGAATGCAGTGGGCTGGTCCTAGTCTTTTGCATATCCAAACGCTCACACAAGGCAGAGAAAACGCCAGATTCAAAGTTTCGTCCTTGGTCACTGTGGATGACCTCCGCTGCACCAAACCTGGAAAACATGCCCTCTAGCAGGGCGTCTGCAACAGTCCCTGCCTCCTGATTTGGTATGGCGTAGGCCTCTGGCCATTTTGTAAAATAGTCCACAGCAACTAGGACATAACGGTTCCCTTTTTCTGAACGGGGAAATGGACCCATTATGTCTACTGCAACTCTCTCCATTGGGGCCCCTACTGCCAGCTGTTGGAGCTGGGCACGTGACTGTTCTGGTGGGCCCTTGTGAGCGGTGCAAAGATCACACCGACGGCAAAAGTCCTCAACATCCCTCCTGAGCCGGCCCCAGTAGAAACTCTGCCGGAGGCGACGGAGCGTCCTCCGAAGTGTCCTGTTCCAGCCGACCCGTGACAGACCTTCAGCACCGAATCTCTAAGTGTCCTGGGGACCACTGCCTGCCACCTCTCCTCCCCTGTGGCTGGCTCTTTCCAAGCCCTCTGGAGCACCCCATCCTTCACCCGGAGAGCCGAAAACTTTACGAACAGTCCTTTAGCAGCAGGGGAACACCCAGCAATCTCACTCCACTGTGGTTTTTGGCCTGACTCCACCCTCTGCAGCACTGGTTGCAAGTCTGGATCTTGCTCTTGTTGGGCTCTCCACTCTGAGGAATCAACTACCCGTGTCACTCTGCAGAGCAGCATATCTCCATCTCGTGTGAGGTCCTGCTCCTCTTCAGAGCGGAGCTCGTTCTCCCGGGTCTCTCTCGTTTCACAGTAGTGGCAGCCATCAGGGGCGCAGGGACGCCTAGACATGGCGTCTGCATTGGTGTGACGAGTTCCAGCTCTGTACTCCACCTGGAAGACATGCGGTGCCAGTTCTTCCAGCCAGCGTGCAATCTGCCCCTCCGGCTCCTTGAAGGACATTAACCACTGGAGAGCTGCGTGATCAGTCCGGACAGTGAACGGTAGGCCGCAGAGATAGTACCTGAAGTGGCTTATTGCTCTTACAATAGCGAGGAGCTCTCTGCGTGTGACACAATAGCGCCGTTCAACTTTATTGAAAGTCTTACTGAAATAAGCCACCACTTTCTCTCCCTCCTGACCCACCTGGCTCAGCACTGCTCCCATCCCCACATTGCTGGCATCTGTATCTAGAACAAAGGGCAAATTGGGGTCTGGAGGGTGAGAATGGGAGCCCCTGTCAAGGCCCTCTTCAAACAGCTGAAAGCCTGTTCACACTCTGGTGTCCAGACAAAATCACTGCCCTTACGCTGCAGGCGGAACAGGGGCGCAGCTATGCAAGAAAAGCCACACACAAACCGTCTGTAATAGGATGCCAGGCCAATGAAGCTTTTTAGCTCCCTCAGATTGGAGGGAGTTGGCCAATCCTTCACAACCTGCACCTTCTCCTCCATAGTGCTTATGCCCTCTCCTCCAATCCTGTGGTCTAGAAACTCCAGTTCTCTCTGCATAAAGCAGCACTTGTCTGGGTGGAGCTTCAGACCTGCTGCTGCTATCTTTTGTAGGGTCCGCCGCAGGGACTCCAAGGCGGTCATGAAGGAGCTCCCGTGGACAAGAATGTCATCTAGGTATACTAGGCACTCTTGCCGTGGCATTTCTGCCAGGACCTTTTCCATCAGCCGTTCAAAAGTGGCTGGGGCATTGCACAAGCCGAAGCTGAGCACGCGAAATTGCCATAGCCCTCTCCCAGTGCAGAAAGCTGTCTTTGGTTTAGCGTCAGGGCTTAGGGGCACCTGCCAGTACCCGCTCCGTAGATCCAAAGAGGAGAACCAGGACGAGCCAGACACCAAGTCCAGTGACTCGTCAATGCAGGGCAGCGGGTACGAATCCTTTTTAGTGACGCTATTCAAAGGTCTGTAGTCCACACAAAACCTCATTTTTGGGCTCTTTTTCTTGTTGACCATCACAACCCCAGAGGCCCAGGGACTGTCAGAGGGTTCAATGATCCCAGTCCTTAGCATCTCGTCGATCGCGTCGTCAGCGGCTGCCTGATGGGCGAGGGGAAGACGGCGAGGGCGCGTTTTGATGGGCCTTGCGTCTCCCGTGTCAATTTCATGCTACAACAGGTGTGTCAGGCCCACTTCCCCCTCTGTTAATGCAAAAATGTCTTTGAACTCCCACAGTACTTCCCACAGCTCCTTCTGCTGCTGGGGTTCCAAGTTATCACAATTCCGCTCCCATATCTCCCTTACTTATGTCAGCCTATCTACCACCCCCTCCCCCTCAGATTGTAGGTCAAGGGCTGGGGGATGCACACTAGCTGAAGACTGGAGTGTGGGAGGCAGGGAGGTTGGGGATGAAGTGGGGGCTAAAGGGAGATCTGAAACATCTGCTGTTCTCGTGGTGGTTGGGTGAAGGCATGGGGCAGTGTTGTATAAAGTATTCGAGACCCATACTTGAGTAAAAGTACAAGTACTCTATCAAAACATTTACTTGAGTAGAAGTTGAAGTGTTCTTTAAAAACTTTACTTAAGTAGAAGTACAGAAGTATTCAGCATTTTTTGTACTTGAGTATTGCAAGTAGTTTAGTCTAAAATTTATTACTCAAGTACTGAAAGTAAAAAGTACAAGTATTGTGTTTTGAATTAATTAAAGAAAGCCATCAAAGTTTGATAATCAATTGTTTTTATATCACTTACAAATCAAAGATGTCAAAGATCACAAATACAAGTGTTCTGTATGTACTTAAAAAACTGGGGTTAACACTTCGTACACAAAAAACAGATCACCTATGTCCCGCTACGTTGTAGGTTTGACGCAAAAGTACAAATTCGCCATAATTTAGCTGAGAAAACGAGGTGTATTTTGGACGTAAAATCCGTCCGTCGGATTCTAATGGTGAGCTTACTGCCCTGCGTTTACCCCCAATAAATGCCCTTACCCTATAAAAACACTACACTATAAAATGGGCACATGATTAGTCAGCACGTCGCCTTTATTGCCAGCTAATGTTAAGTGAATTCTGCAGCACGCCATGAACATAATTAGGTTAGTTAGCTAAGATATCTAACCTAACTAGTGCTTACTGCGCTCTTCTGCTGTTACCAAACACGGTACCATCTCTTTTAATGAGATAAAAAGCGAATTGTTTGGAATAATTTCAAATATATGTGTATTTGTATAAATATGCAAATGAAGCTGAAGGTGCTGGAAAATACTGAAAATGGACCTTCAAAGTGCCGTACAAGTGCATGAATTCCACCTTGTAACTTCACACGCACAAAAATCGAGAGGTGCACGACCTTGCGACGCGACTGCGCGCGTGGTTAACGCGCATGGGCGGAGCCACCGCGATTGCGTCATTTTTGCCGCGCGGACCCTTGCCGCAGTAACAGCGTGTCAAGTGAACCTAGATTACGAAGCTCAAGTGTTCAGTGAAGGCAGCAGCAGAGTTAACGAGACGCGACCGGAGCATGCGCAGTTTTCATAAGACAGCCTGATTGCTTGACCCGGTGACAGCGCCAGCTAACATGTTTATAATTGTAACGAGTAACTATACAGCACGTAAAAAATATATCGGAGTAAAAGTATTAAACTGATGGAAAATATGTAGTGAAGTAAAAGTGGAAGTAGGAGAAAAAAATAATACTCCAGTAAAGTACAGATACAGCATTTTAGTACTTAAGTACAGTAGCGAAGTAGTTCTACTTCGTTACTATACAACTCTGGCATGGGGCCTGTGTGGGGCATACCATTTCGACAGTGGGACCCCCCGGAAAAGTCAGTGTGTTCTCTCCCAGGTCCAAAACACAGCGGGTAGCCCGAAGAAAATCTAGTCCTAATATGCATGGGTCTTGTACTGCTGCAACCCACACCTCAAAGTTCACTGACATTACCCCCACCCGAACAGTTACCACCCCTTTTCCAAGCATCGGGGCTAGCTCACCAGTCACTGTCCGAAGTTTAACTACAGTAGGCTCTAACCGTGTTTCAACTGGGACCAGATCAGGTCGCATCAAAGTAGCAGTAGAGCCCGTGTCGACCAGCGCCACACATGGGGTGTCTGCCAGGGTGATGGGGACATGGCAGAAATTTCCCGTGTGCGTCCAGCCCACGACCCGTGCAGACTCCGCGATGTCATCTCCCTCGGGGTGTAGTTGAGATCCCCGATGCCTCTGTTGGGCTCCATCCAGCAGAGGCAGGTGGGACACAGAGGCAGGGGTCTGCGTCGTCCCATTTATACAGACCCCGTGTCGTTTCCCTGCCCACCAACTTGCCTAGGGCACTGCACACTGATGTGACCGGCCTGACCACACACCCAGCACACGGGAGGGCCCCGGCGTGGGCGCGGACGAGTCCCGCCGTGTGGTGACTGCAGCGACACTGCACGGATCAGTTCCGTTAACTCAGCAGCCCACGCCGGTTTCTCTTGGCCTGAGCTCTCTTGGACCACAGTCCTCACAATGGGGCCAGCGCCAGCGTGGCAGCTGTCTGCAGCTGCTCCCACCGCCTCTCTCTCTAGGGCCAGCTCCAGTGCCTCCTGCAAAGTGCGAGGATGGGGAAGTTGTGTCTGTATACGTAACTCTCTAGGAGTTATGGCACGGATGAACTGATCTCTGGCCAGCTCGCTCTGGACGTCAGCAGCCATGTGCGAATATGCCCTCCTAGTTAGGGTTTCAATGTCGTTGGCCAGTGCACCAGGCTGGTTACACTGTCCGAAACGCCGTTCCAGAGCCCCCACTAAAGCCCCATAGTCATCCCTTTCAGCTGGGCTTAACAATAGCAAGCATGTTAGGGCTTCATCAGTAAGGCACAGAGCCAGCTGAAGTGCTTTCATGTCTTCTGACCAGCCCGCAGCCCTTGCTAGCAGTTCAAATTGGGCATGGAAAGCCTCCCAGTCCGCTCTACCAGAGTATTTTGGCGTTTTCACTTGGAGCTGGTTACCATGGTTGCCATCTACGTTTACCTTAGGTCGTGCGTCGCTGCGAGGTTTCACGCATGCACGGTCCTCCTCCTTCACCGAGCAGAACCCAGCATCGGCAGCTAGCCTCCTGGCTGTCTGTCTCACACGAGCGGCATGCTCTGAAGCACGCGCAGAGCTCATCCCAAGCCAGGAAGCACTAGCGGCGGTGGCAAACGTAACACTCGTGACGGAGTGTTTTTTCAATAGCCCTGAAATAAATGTTCCGGTTTAAAATGAATTCTCCCGTCAAAATTAATAAATATGGGTTTTTTTTGGTCCATATCCAGTTAATCAGGAATGAGATTGGGTCCGGACAGGACTGCGTTCGGGTCCGGATCCGGACCGCGGTCCGCCAGTTGTGTACCCCTGACATATGATATAAAATTATTCCACTCGGAAAAAAAGTATTTCCCCTCATGGTGTATGCTGCTTTTTCCAATTTAAGAGCATACATCACATCTTGTCGCCATAATGAAATGGATGGTGGCTTTGGGGATCATCAACAAAACTGAATACAGCGTCTTGACAACAGGGATGTCTCCCGCATAATAATAACTGTGGGAGTGTAAAAGACGCAGCTCCGCACATTGGCCATCTCCGCATCTTTGCATTCAGTTTTTATTCACAATTTGTTTAGTGTCCCAAATTTTTTGGAATGCGGTTTGTAGTACATTTTAGTAGAAATGAGCAAGTACACCACTATCTGTATCTGTTCAACCATCTAAATCAGGGGTCTCAAATTCAAAGTCATAATTTGGAATGCTGATTTTTAATCAGCACAAACATTCATCGTTTTGTAGGCTTTGGGTGGAAATGTTTTTATCCGTGGCACTTTAGCTATCCATAATGTCTAATTGTTTAAAAACAATTAATCAACATGTCTCATGCATGTAAGATTGGCAGCAGTAAGCGTGCAGCGTCTATTGTACGATTTATCGGGAATTATGTTCAATTATGCACATGCGTAGTCCAAATCGTGTTTCCGGTTCAAATCGGGTCGTGACATGGCCACTTGCAGTTGCAATCGATGGTTCAGGTAATCATCTACCAAGCCTTGATCTGTGACGTATTTACACTTGTAATCATGAAGCGAGCAGAAATTTTAGAAGCGAGCAAAAAACTGAAACGCGCACTGAAAACATACAATTCTTGCTTCTCTGCTCTCGTTGTCAATGTTTTTGCTCGGTTTTCTTGATTTTGCGTGCTCAGTGTGTCTGACTTGCTCGCTTTAACCTTATCTTTGCGCTCTCATATTAAAGACAGTAATCTCACTCCATAGTGTTGACTCTCTGGTGTTGACTTAGCAGCTGAAGCTCGAACTAGGCAGAAACACCAGACTGTCTCACAGCACTGGAGCCAGACGCGTGTGGACTTAAACAGGCAAATGGACACAAGGTATGGGATAAAAAAAAAAAAAAACGGGATTGCAAATGAAGTAGACATGATGTATGTGGAGTAGTATTAAGGCCCATAGCAATAAATCATAGGTGAATAAAGCTGTCCTGCATGAAGTAAAAGTAATCTGGCCTGCCTGTAGTGAAAGTAAATTTTGATGGTAATGGCAATGGAGTATTTAAATGTGAAATGTGTCATATTTGTCAATTGTGATTTTTTTCACCGCAGTCGAAATTTTTCCTCCGCATTTACCCATCTGTGCAATTAGAACACACACACACACACACACACACTACTGATTACTAGTGGGCTGTGGTGCACACATGCCCAGAGTAGTGGGCAGCCCTAGCCCGGCACCCAGGGAGCAGTTGGGGTTAGGTGTCTTGCTCAAGGGCACTTCAGTCATGGCTTCAGGTCTGGGAATCGAACCCACGCCCCTCTATTCACAAGACCAGTTCCCTACCACAGGACCATGACTGCCCCAATATTATAGTGTTTTAATTATTAGCATTTATAAGATAAGACTTTTACACACACCAGTGGGGAACCGTCAGGGCCCTCTACGCCCTCTCAGAGGGCCTAAAAATGTTCTTAAAACATAAATATATATAATATAATTCATCCAATTTTATTTTATCTACTTATAGTTTGACAATCGACATCTAAACAATTACAATAATATAAGCAAATACAGGTAATAGAGATGTCAATTCCAGGTCCTCACCAGGAATTTGCTCAGGCTTCCTGGATTGTGTTGATTCCACTAATTTTACCTGGATTGCACTAATTAGAAAATCTAGCAAGCTTGAGCAAAATCCTGGTGAGGACTTTTACTTTCTGAACCTGGAATTGACACCTCTGGCAAATAAATTATTCAACCGTGTCTATTCAATCTGTGTTGAAAGGTGAGGGGTTAAGTGGAACCCTGTGAGTCTGTGTCTCCCCCTATCAGGACTGTGATGCCCGCTGTTCGTTTCCAGAGGGCCTGGCAGTTATAATTCAGCGCAGTACCAGTTTCAAATGACAGTAAAATTGACCAATCATATCTTCCCTCTTAGTGGGCGGGCTTAAGTGTATGATAATTTCCGCCCGCTGTGGCAACGCTAGCTGTCGTTATCGTACCACCGCTAGCTAGTTTCGATTCATTCCTTTGATGCCCTCGTGCGCGTTGTTTACATATTCCGCTTCTGATGAACACGGAGCTGTGAACCTTATTTTGTTGGAACCTTATTTTGCTTAAGAAGTTATCTAGTACAGATATTATTGTTTATTGCGTTTCTGGGTTTGGGGGGTGTCTGGTGTAAGTTGTTGAGCGGGGGGGGGGTGGTGATTATATGTCACCCTCTGGCATCAGGGAGCCACTACCGAAATGCGGGAGAACTCCCGCAGCTTCCGGGAGACTTGGGATGTCTGGTGTTGAGTGTTGTACGTGTGTTGTATGATGATGATGTATGTGTGCTGGATGTGCAGTGTTCTGATTTATCATTAATCTTCCAGGTTGAGTTACTGTGATCTCACAGAGAGAAGCTGTGCGGTTCTGGCCTCAGTTCTCACATCAAACTCCTGTCTGAGAGAACTGTACCTGAGTGGGAATATACTGCAGGATTCAGGAGTGAAGAAACTCTGTTCTGGACTGGAGAGTTCAGGCTGTAAACTGGAGAAACTGAGGTGAGGTCATCATTTTTTCACTATGTAGTGTGATGTGTCAGAGAGTCAGAGCCGGGCCTGACCAATGTGGTGCCCTAGGCGAGATTTTGGTTGGCACCCCCTGCATCATCAATCATCTGGTTTTACACTCACACATACACCGCAAAGCTTTATGTTTTTGATAATTTTTTTTTTTTTCATTTTAGAATGAAAACAACCGTAAAATCAGTATTAAAGAAACAAATAAAAACCAAATGAGTTATAAATATTACAGTATAACAATAAATATATTGCTCAAAAAATATTTTAAAACTATTTTAGATAAAGTAGTGCAGAGAACAACTTTTAAATATGAATAATAAATAAATATTGGTGTAGTGAGGTGGAGGGATATGATGGTGTAAATATGAATAATAAATAAATATTGGTGTAGTGAGGTGGAGGGATATGATGGTGTAAATATGAATAATAAATAAATATTGGTGTAGTGAGGTGGAGGGATATGATGGTGTAAATATTAATAATAAATGAATATTGGTGTAGTGAGGTGGAGGGATATGATGGTGTAAATATGAATAATAAATAAATATTGGTGTAGTGAGGTGGAGGGATATGATGGTGTAAATATGAATAATAAATGAATATTGGTGTAGTGAGGTGGAGGGATATGATGGTGTAAATATGAATAATAAATGAATATTGGTGTAGTGAGGTGGAGGGATATGATGGTGTAAATATGAATAATAAATAAATATTGGTGTAGTGAGGTGGAGGGATATGATGGTGTAAATATTAATAATAAATAAATATTGGTGTAGTGAGGTGGAGGGATATGATGGTGTAAATATTAATAATAAATAAATATTGGTGTAGTGAGGTGGAGGGATATGATGGTGTAAATATTAATAATAAATAAATATTGGTGTAGTGAGGTGGAGGGATATGATGGTGTAATGCTGCCTCACTGGAAGGTGATAAGGTTGAGAATGTGTCTTCTGGTGGCCCAGGATGTGTAGAAACAGGATTTAAATATTTCAAAAGTGCATCTGAAAGGAACAGAGGAGTAAACGTGTGTTTTAATATATATTTATTTAAAAAACTTGTTGAGCTAAGCTAATAATAGCACCTACTAGGATTGGGCAGTATGATGACAGTATTGTAAAATTGAGGCAGTATATTAATCATGTGACATAACGCAACGTGCCAAATCTGTACTTCTGTAAATTTGGCGCATTCATTAAAAAGATCTGTGGGCGGGGTCAGCAGTTGGAGCTCACTGATTGGTTATGGAGTGACAGTTTTCACTAGGATCATACAGAGGGGAAAAAGCCACAATGACGACGAGTGCTAGTTATGAGTCAAGCGAACTGGTTTCAAAGAAAAACACCACTGCTACATATTGGCAGCATTTTGGATTTGTTTCAAATTAAAAGGGAGAGCCGGCAATCCTATATGAGTCAGTGTGTAAGATCTGCTTGTAAAAATTCTCCGCCAAAGATGGAAACACATCAACATTCATTCTCATATTAAAACGAAGCACCCTTCAAGTACAACATACAGTATAGTGTAATTCACCATATTATATTACCTTTGGTTTCTTCCTCCTCTTTTCTCATTTTTCTCCCCTGGTCACCAGAGAACTTCTGTCTTTTTGGCATCTTTCTGGAGAGATGACACTCCCTCTGTGGCGTTGTTTTCCCCCACAGAGAAACAGTAACGAGGTGCGCAGAGCGAGCGGGGGGCAGGGGGCTGCACGGGTGATGGGTATCGTGTGCTATTATTATTATTCATTTGACTAATATTATTAAACAATGAAGTTGTGATTATGTGGACTTTGCTTGTTTTCATATTTCTGAATTATTCATTTGTAAAAAATAAAAATAAATAAATAAATAACGCATTCACACGAGCGCCCCCCTGGACAGCCGGCGCCCCTAGCATTTGCCTATATCGCCTAATGGAAGGGCCGGCCCTGGAGAGAGTGTGTGTAATTGTGTTCATGTTTGTATTTGCCTGCATACATTTGTGTGTGTACATGCGTTTGTGTGTGCATGGGTGTGTTTGTGTGCGTGACTATGTTTGTGCTACGTTCTTATCTTTTTGTGTGTGTGTGTGTGTGTGTGGGTTCATGCATTGTGGATTCGTGTATGTGTCTGTATTGGAAAATGACAATAGTATTTTTAATTTAATTGTACTTTGTGTTTTAAAATGACAACAACACATCAGAAATCCTAAATAAAATTAGTTAGCGGTTGGATGGATTTTATTACAGTAATCATTCCATCAAACATTTGCTAGATGACGGGAAAACATAAGAAATAAAGGAACGAGCAGTGATGGCTTAGTTACCTTGAAAAAGTAATCCGATTACTGATTACTCCTTTAAAAAGTAACTTAGTTACGTTACATATTACTTGATTGTAAAAGTAACTACGTTAGATTACAAGTTACTTTCAGCAACAAAATGAGTTTTCCAATACTCACTTCATTGGAAGTGCATTTTTAACAGTAACAATGTATCTCCTGACATTTAAATGATGTATCTCCTGACATTAAGTTTGTGTCGCTGCATGGCATTATTTATAAATGTAATACAAGCGAACTATTCAGTCAGATAGCTATTTGTTGTGAAACTAAATACAATTACAATTTCAAGCATTTTTAAGTACATTAGCCAAAATTCCAGCCCTTTTCAAACCTGGAACACAATGCAACATAAAAATTCATCAGGTAAATGTCAGAGGTGGGACCAAGTCAGTGTTTTGCAAGTCTCAAGTAAGTCCAAGTCTTTATCCTCAAGTCCCAAGTCTGAAACTTAGAATTTCAAGTCTTTTCGAGTCTTTTTTTTTTACAGGCACCAATGCTTTATGAATGCTACGCTGATGCGTTTCTTTACTCGTTTTGTTGGTGTCCGCTAGCCAAAAGATGACAGATCATTTACATTTTATCTTCTCTTAATTACATAAATGTACTTAAACAAGAATGTTTTGTTACATCATTTTACACGAAAATAGCAAGCTTCATCGTAAGCAAGATGCTGTCATTACGAATGGTTATTCTAAACATTTGGATAAAATGTTTAAATATAGACTAATAAAAAGTTAGGGTTATTTTTTCATTGTTTTCTGTTATTGTGGGGTCACGGTGTAGGCTACTATTGTTACCTGGAGATTCAGTGGGGTCACATATTCTGATGGCTGCCGTCAGAATTGGTGACCCCAGTTAAAAAGGCTCACCTGTACATCCCATTCATGATTTCTTTGTTGGCTGCAATGGTGAGGGGATGGTAAATCTTGTTTAAGAACATTTATGTAATTAAGAGACGATAAAATGTAAATATAAACATCTGTCATATTTTGGCTCGTGGACACCAACAAAACGAGTAAAGAAAGTGCATCAGCGTAGTTTACGTAGCATTCGTAAAGCGTTTGTGCCTCTGAACAGAAACTGTGAAATAGCGCCCCCTGTGGTCACAAAACTCGACGGTCACAGAATCTGGTGTAACGCCGGTCTGCGTCAGAAGGACGGAAATGAAATTAATGGGGCGCACTTTATAAATATTAATATGCGTTTTAAAATTTAGATTTGGGGTAAAAAAAAATCAAGTCTTTGCAAGTAAACAGGTTCAAGTCCAATTCAAGTCCCAAGTTATTGGTGTAAAAGTCCAAGTCAAGTCTAAGTCTCCAAATATTTTTTCAAGTCAAGTCAAAAGTCTTAATATTAATGACTCGAGTCTGACTCGAGTCCAAGTCATGTGACTCGAGTCCCCACCTCTGGTAAATGTTCCTTCTTCTGTTTTTGAGGGGTGTCTCTTTACACTACCACATATCGTTACGTAAAACACTGCAAAGAATTACGTGTAAAATGCGCTCACGCTCTTACAGGTGGTCGATTGGTCAGGTCAGAAGCAAAAGTATAACTGAGCCAAGAAGAAAGCATATATTTATATAAATATAAATATATGTATATATTTTTACTAAGGAAAATAAAAATAGTAACGCACAGTTACTTGGGTAACTTTAATTTGATTACTTGACTGGAAATAGTAACGCGTTATATTACTCGTTACTGAAAAAAGTGGTAAGATTAGAGTAACACGTTACTAAGTAACACATCACTGGGAAGGAGAATTGCAGTAGTATGTATCCTACACCATCTGTCAAACACCCTTTGAAGTGATTTATGACCCCCCTGAGTGACATGTCAGCATGTTCTCCCAGCTCCACTCCAACTCCACGGGGTCATAAATCACTACAAAAGGTGTTTGACAGATGGTGTAGGATATATTTACATTTACATTTATGGCATCTTATCCAGAGCGACTTACAAAAGTGCTATGTAGTTGCTTGGAATCTCCAAGGAATCTCCATATATACTACTAATAGCCTGTATGTTAGGGCGTACTCACACTAGGCACGGTTTGCTGGTTCCGTGCTGGGTTCGGTTATCCCCCCTCCCCACTCCCCCTCTGACCTGCTCTCACACTGGCTTTATCAACCCGGCCCGAGCACGCTTACGTCATCACAACGCCACTTTATTTGGAAAAAATAAACTCGCTCGCACAACACTATGGAGTTCCCAATTCTCTTTTTATTGTATTTTTGGAGTCGTTTTGGGAGTGCAGAAACACGGTGCAAGCACAGATTTATCGATCATTTGTCATTTGCTGCCATGACTGTTTAAAGTGAGCGTTGCATCACTGACGTCATGTTTGAGTAACGGCAAAATGAACCAATCACACGAGGCACCAAGCGGGCCCGGGCACGGATAGCGCTCACACTAGAAGCGAACCGTGCTCGAGTCCCACCTCTTCAAGCGGGCCCGGCCACGGTTAACTGGGCCGGGCCCGGGCACGGTTTGGAGCGATCACACTAGTCAAACGAACCGTGCTTCGGCAGGGAACCATGCCCGGGCCCGGATCACAGACCCTAGTGTGAGTACACCCTTAGGATGCATTTTGATGACATATAATTAGGTTGTTTTGAAAGTTCTATACCGTTAATGGTTCAGATGGGGGGGGGGGTAAAAGTACAGTTACTTGAACCAAATGTTACTCAAGTAAAAGTAAAAGTATGGATCCCAAAAATTTACTTGAGTAAAAGTAAAAAAGTACTTTGATTAAAAGCTACTCAAGTAGTGAGTAAATGCATGAGTACTGTCTCGTGTCAGTAAATTACATCATGGGAAATTGAATTACGGGAAACAATGACTATGTTAACAATGATAACAAAAAAAATGTATTCTAAATAAATATTATATATATATATAAATTATTTATTATAAATAATATGTATTTTTGTTTGTTCCTAATTAGGCCTGTGTAACTTTAATGTGTTCCACAAAGGCACTAACTAATTAGACTGTCAGCCAATACGTGTAGCTACAACTTGACACCAACTGAATCAATTTGTAGCAGACTTAATCATCCTATATTGCTAGTGTGTACAATCAGTGTGAGAACTGGTTTTTAGTATTGCACTGCGTTACATTTAATAATTATATCATACAAACGTTATGCCTCAGAGATATAGCATTACACAAAATTATACATACAGCAAACAAATGTCCACACGTTTGCAGACACAATTGGCAGTGCCAAGGTTGCAAACTCTCACGCATTGAGCGTGAGACACACGCATTTGGCTGTCTTCACACGATTACACGCCACACATCTGATTTCTCACGCCGAAAAAAATCTAGTTTATTTACCTCTGATCCACATCTATGATTCAATGAGTTACTAGTTCACTCTGGCGCCAACCACCGGCGATCGATCGATCGCGATATAACACTTAATTTGTGTCCATTTTACCCCCCCCCCCCCCCCCGTCAACAACATTCACCACCCACCGGTTTAAATCTAAAGATTCACTAAAAGTGATCTTGAAAACTTGGCAACCATGCAGCGCATTATATAGCTGTCCTTTTACACGTATGTAATGTAAACATTGGCTGTACGAGGTCAGGGATGTTCAGTAGGTTTTTCCATATATGTAATGCTGCAGGCCGGAGCCTTGGTGGGCGTGGGTAAAGGGCGGAGCATGTGTCAATCATTTTCGACTGCAGCCAATCAGATACTAGACTTTCTTTGTCAATCAATTTTTATTAAGCCAATTATGCACGTATTGCATCACCGAGGCTCCGGCCTGCAGCATTACCCTTCTCGGTTTTTCTGTCACTTTCTTGCTACAGTGGAGAAAGTTTGCGTATGTGATCACGTGATTGACCGGCTTCATTTGATTGGTCACTCATACTCAGGTAACGAGAGGATGGTCAGTCTTCTCACTGAAAAGACGAATTATTTACAAAATGCAAGTAACGGTAGCGCGCGGCGCAAATCCGATTGTAACTGAGTAAAAGTCGCGTTTTCCTCAGCACATATTTACTCAAGTAAAAGTAGAAGTCGTTCATATTAAAACTACTCTTACAAGTAAATTTTTGTCCTCTGCGGGTGAATGACAGCAACATGTGATGGTGATGGCTCTATACCTTATATATTGTGCTCATATGATTGTGCATATGTTTGTGTATGTGTGTTTCTGTGCATGTGTATGAGTTTGTGTGTGTGTTTTTGTGTGTGTGTGTGTGTGTGTGTGTGTGTGTGTGTTTGTGTGTGTGCATGTGTTTGTGTCTGTGTGCATGAGTTTGTGTGTGTGTTTGTGTATGCGTGTTTGTGCGTAGGTTCTGGTGTGTGCGTGTTTGCGTGGGTGTGTGTGTGTATGTGCGTGTGTTTGTGTATGTGTGTGCATGTTTCCTATTTATGCCTGTGTTTGTGTTCTTGCATGTGTTTGTGCGTGTCTGAGCAGTTGTTTGGGTTTGTGTGGGTGTGTTTGAGTTTGTGTGCACATGTTTGTGTGTGGGTATGTATGATATACGAGCATATGTGCGTGTTTGTGTGTGTGTCTTTGTTCGTGCGTGTGTTTGCCCTAAGTAATGTGTCTGTATTGAGCTCTACGTACTATAACAAAAAAAGGATGTTTCTCCAAACTTGATGCAAAATGTAAAACCTTTATTACAACAGAAGCAGTAGTGAAGTAGATGAAGGTACTATGGGTTGAGTGAAGCTAGACTGAACCGCTCTTCTGAACAATAGAAAAGTGCACCTTATATACATTTAAAAGATACCGCTACCACCTAAGATTCTACTGAGAAGGATGTGAAACAATTTGCATGTGTTAATTGTTTGAATTCCTATTAAACTACCACTCAGAATGCATGTGTAGGCCACTTCCTTTGTCCGTGATGGTTGTTGATCACTGTTACGGCCCTGATGACCCCGGCTCACTGATCGGACCGCAACATAAAAATAAACATAACTAAAGTAAAAAAAAAAGAATAAATATCAGGCGACACTGAACCGCGTTTCACCGGCTATTCGCCATTGATTTATTTGTAGCGCTTTCCCAACAGGTATATATAGATATGTGTATTTATAACAATAATGACCATATAGTATATATAATATTGAGGTAACACAATAACTTCAGGTTGGGCCAAGGCCAACATAACAAACAAAAGAAACTACCTCCCACAAATCAACTTAACTAACCTCATCAAAGAAATAACAAACAAAATACAATAACATTACCTAACTCCCTATAACGTAAACAGGAGAAAAAACAACCCCAAACAAATCAGCAGCCCAGCCCTACTAACACAAACAAAACAAAAAGTATCCCCCGTAAATACATAACCCCCCCACTGATCTATACAGCGCACACATCAAATATACCAAAGCTAAACAGCAGTATGTCTCAAACCGCGTAGCGGTATGTATTAGCAGTATGTCTCGAATCGCGTAGCGATATATATATATATATATCTACTAATTGTACGTCTCGAATCGCGTAGCGATATATCTAACATAAACCCGAAGGATAACCATCGGTCCGAAAAATCTCATAACGGTCACCACAACCCAGCTCAGTGTCCCTAATGAAGTGGAGTCTACTGCTCATGACACCACAGGGTACCGTTTCTGGTTCAACACGAGCTTTTAAGGACCCGTCATCCAATCTTCATGAATCACCGACACTTGGTTTTAATTACGGTGTTGCGCCCTCTTCTGGTGAACCTGGAAACAGATCACATACAACGCCAGACAACACAAAAAGAAAACAGAAACCCTAACCGTAACACCCCCACCCTTAAGAGTGAGGACGGTGGGTTAGGGTAACCTAGACAACGCATCTGCCACTACGTTATCTGTCCCCTTTTTATGCTGTATGTGCAGGTTGAATTCTTGTAAGAACAACGCCCAACGCATGAGTCTCTGGTTCGAGTTGTACATACGGTTTAGAAACACAACCGGATTATGATCGGTGTATACCAACAAAGGCTTCATGCTCGACCCGACGTAAACCTCAGTGTTTCAATGCCAGTAACAAGGCCAAGGTCTCTTTTTCAACAGTCGAATAGTTTGACTGGTAAGAATTAAACTTCTTAGAGAAATACGATACCGGATGATCGATTCCCAAGTCGTCTTCCTGCAACAAAACAGCACCAGCACCAACACCACTGGCGTCCACCTCTAACTTAAACGGTCATTCAAAGTCTGGAGCTGCAAGCACGGGTGAACAACAGAGCAAAGCTTTGACACTTTCAAACGCACGTTGACAGTCTAACGTCCATACAAACTGGACAGACTTCCTCAGCAGAGTAGTAAGAGGACACACCAGAAGCGAAATTACGGCAAAATCCCCGGTAGTAACCCACCATACCTAAGAAACGTCTCAACTCACGTCGAGTATTGGGAACTGGGTATTTCTCGATAACCGCCACTTTAGCATCCACCGGTCGTACACACCCAAGGCCTACACGTTTTCCCAGATAAGTCACGGTAGCCTTACCAAACTCGCATTTGGCTAGATTTAAGGTGAGAAATGCCGCTCGCAAACGAGAAAACACCATCTCAAGTGTGTGAAGATGTTCGTCCCAACTCTTAGAATGTATCACTACATTGTCTAAATATGCTTCGCAATCAGGTATATCTCATCAGCCTTTGAAAGGTTGCTGGTGCGTTTTTCATACCAAAAGCCATAACAGTATACTGTAGACATTCGTCAGGAGTAACAAAAGCAAATATGTCAGAAGCGCGAGGTGTCAAAGGAACTTGCCAGTATCCTTTTAACAAGTCTAACTTACTGACATAACGTGCAGAACCAACTCTGTCGATGCAGTCATCCACTCGAGGCAGCGGGAAAGCATCAGAACGCGTAACTGCATTAACCTTTCGGTAATCAGTACAAAAACGTGATGTTCCATCAGGCTTAGGAATAAGTATGCAGGGCGAACTCCAAGGGCTAGAACTTGGAATGGCTAAACCATGTTCAATCAAATACTTAACCTCGGTTTGCATACATGCGCGCTTGGCAGGACTAACTTGATACGCATGCTGCTTAATGGGAGGATGATCACCCACCTCGATATCATGAACAATTTCAGAGGTCTGGGTAGGAACATCTGAAAACAGACCAGGATAATGCAAAATTAATTCTTTTACCGACGTTCGCTCAACGGCTGTAAGATCTAATAAAAACTCATCCAGGTTTTGTAGGATGGCAGAGTTTGGCAAGCGAGCAGCTAAGACAGGTACTGAAGGAGATATGTCGTCATCATCTGGATCCACACCTAGAGAAGATACAATTTCAACAGCAGCAACCGGTAATAACTCGTCTGTTGGAGAACGTGAAATATATCGCTTCAACATGTTGATGTGACATACACGGGTTTTACGTCTCCGATCGGGTGTTTGAACCACATAGTTGGTATCACTCAACCTGGATACTACCGGGTAGGGCCCAGAGAATTTAGCTCCCAATGATGTAGCCGAAGGCAACATCACTAACACCTCATCCCCTGGATTAAATGAACGTTCAGCAACTCGTTTGTCATATGTCTTTTTAATTTTTCCTTGTACCTTAGCCAGTTCTCTCTTGGCCAGCTCACAAGCAACCCGCAGGCGTTCCTTAAAGCGACTCACATACTTCAGAAGACTCACCGGAGAGACCTCGCTGTTTAACCACTTTTCTTTTAAAAGTTTTAACGGTCCTCGAACGGTATGTCCGAAAACGATTTTGGCTGGACTAAAGCCAAGAGACTCCTGTACGGTCTCCGTCACCGCAAATAGAACCAAAGGAACTCCCTCGTCCCAATCACGACCAGTCTCCATACAGTATTTTCTCAGCATAGACTTTAATGTCTGACGGAATCTCTCAATCGCACCCTGCAATTCAGGATGGTAAGCACTCGATGTTTTATGTTTGATCGACAACTGGTTTAATACTTGTGCAAAAACACGTGACGTGAAATTTGAACCTTGGTCCGATTGGATGTAACGAGGTAAACCGAACTTAGAGCAGAACTGTAACAAAGCCCTAGTCACAGCTTTTGTGGTTATTGTACGTAACGGAATTGCTTCCGGATTCCATTCCTTACCATCCTGATCACCAGCCGAATTCCATCTATGGAGTAGAACATCGTTATCCCAAATGTACGTGACCACAGAAGATTCATCCTTTTTCTCGGCATTCTCTCTACACTCTCTCAACGTAGGATCCTCACGCTGAGCCTGTATTAGCTGCTCCTTAGTAGCACACAAGTCTATACTCATAAAACCCTTTTTAGGCTTCTCACAACTCATCTCCGGCTTTACAACATCGGGATTAGTAGAGGCGACGGCGGGTTCGGCCATAAACCAATCAGAGTCACTTAAGTCCACCACCTCTGCCAATCTACTCTGTGCACGAGTGACTACGCACGCTGGAAACATAGACCGTGTCTCTACATCCTCTTGGAGGGGTATCTTACTCAAACTGGCCAATTCAGTAAATCTCACGACTTCAGGGGCAGGAAGCGCTCTGTCACCTGCCAAGTCGTTACCTAGAATTAACGTAACCTCGGCAACAGGCAACGTCTCACATACTCCAACCATAAATGTACCTGTTACGAGGTCTGAACATAAACACACGAAATGCAACGGAACAGACACATAACCAGCACCCATACCCTGAATCAGACGATCAGCCCCACAATACGTTTCATCCGATAAAGGAAGGAGACCCCTTAAAACAAAAGACTGCGCAGCTCCCGTGTCTTTCAATAGGGTTACTGACGTTTCGCTCTCCGAGTGCCCAGGTATAGACACAGTTCCTTGGATTAGAAATGGAGCAAACGTTTTATCCGGAATCCCTTTTAACTGCTCAAGGGCAGACGACGGAACGGACGCAAGTAAAGCGACGTCCTTAGTAAAAGGCTGCGCGTTCTTACGTTTAAGAGCTCGACACTCAGCGATAACATGACCAGGTTTACGACAATAAAAACACACTCTGCATTCAGAACCTTTTTCTCGTACCGTGTTTTTATCACGACTCTCACCCGCCATAGGCATGGTACCAGAGGCCTGTTTTCTAACTCGCTCCGCGCGCACCGCAGAAGGAAAAACAACTCTATGATTCAGTACATACTCATCGGCCGCCGTGGCAGCTTCAAAAAGCCCTTCATACTTCTGCTCATTCAAATGTACTGCCAATTTCTCTGGCAACCTGCTCTTAAAATTCTCTAACAGAATCATGTCTCTAAGCTGTTCGACAGACGATGCCCCACATGCTCTGCACCACTTATCGAACAAGCCACTAATGTCCCTTGCAAACTCAACATAAGTTTGACCAGCGGTTTTCGTTCGGCTTCTAAATTGTTGGCGGTAGGCTTCCGGAACCAACTCGTATGCTCTCAACACCGCCGCCTTAACTTCCTCGTAAACCAAACTCTTCTCGATAGGCAACGACGAGAACACTTCTTGAGCCTTGCCCACCAAAGTACACTAAAGTAAAAGCGGCCAAACCGAAGTAGGCCACTTTAACACTGAAGCCACATGCTCAAAGGCATCGAAGTAGGTGTCCACTTCGGTTTCCCGAAACTTAGGGACTAACCGTATTTGTTTGCTGATATCGAAATCAACGGACTCACCTGAACCTCGAATCGGGGACATATGAGGATAGGGTGGCATTGTACCGGCTCTATGAGCCTCAAGTTCCAGTTGTTTTAACCGCACCTCCTTGTCAGCCTGAATTTCCAATGCACGAAGCTCAAGCTCCTTCAAGTGAAGTGCAAGGGCAGGATCTGTAAAAGGGGTAGATACAGACGTGGGCAGAGCGCTAGGGAGTTCTTCTGCAGCTTCAACCGCCACAGATAAACCCACTTTAACATCGCCCACAATCCCAGCCGTCTCATTCACTCGCTCACCCATAATCCCTTTCTCCACCAACTGACGGAACAGGTCGTCCTTTAATTCAGCCTTCGACACACCACGACTGACCTTGATCTCAAAGTAGTCTGCTATAAGGAACAAATCTGCCTTACGGCAGGAATCGAATTTGTCCACTGAAGGCGCAGCAACGAACTCATCTAACTCAAACATCGTCCCACAAGTTGTACCTACCGACAATACAACAGCACACCCACACCAAAAAGCACGAAAACCGCGAACCACCAAAACCACCCACCCAAACAGGAAAGGAAAACAGAAACCCTAACCGTAACATCACTCACTATCAGAAACCCCCTCCACATTGTTTGACTCTCTTGGTCTGGTCGTGAAACCCATTGTGGCCCTTCCTGCTTACCTTTTGATATGCTAATTGGTTCAAAAGGTCAGCCCATCCTGAACCAGGCACTTTGTGGATCTGTTATGATAACAAATTTGAATGCAAGGAAGTAAGCCAGTCACCTTTGGGTCCATACTGTAATTTCTTACAGTACTGTCTGTGTGTGTGTATGTGTGTGTGTGTGTGTGTGTGTGTGTGTGTGTGTGTGTGTGTGTGTGTGTGTGTGTGTGTATTGAGCTCTATGTACACTGAGGTGTTTTTCTCCTTCTCTCTACAGTCTCTCCAAGTGCAGTATTAGAGAGGAAGGCTGTGCTGCTCTGTGTTCAGCTCTGAAGAAAAACCCCTCATCACACCTGAAAGAGCTGAAACTGAACTACAATGAACCAGGAGACTCAGGAGTGAAGCAGCTCTCTGCTCTACTGGCGGATCCATGTTGTAAACTGGAGAAACTAGAGTGAGTTACTGGACTACTGATTATAGACACGTGAGAGAGTGTGTACATCTGTTTGTGTGTATGCTTGCATGTGTGTGTGTGTGTGTGTGTTCCTGTGTGTGCATCTTTGTGTTCCAATGTCACGTGTGGTGAGCCCTAAGTATACTGAATGTGTGTGTGTTTTTCTCCTTCTATCTGCAGTCTGTCAAGCTGCAGTATTAGAGAGGAAGGGTGTGATGCTCTGTGTTCAGCTCTGAAGAAAAACCCCTCATCACACCTGAGAGAGCTGAACCTGTACCGCAATAAACTTGGAGACTCAGGAGTGAAGCAGCTCTCTGCTCTACTGGAGGATCCACACTGTACACTGGAGAAACTACAGTGAGTTTCTGGACTGTTTGTAGACACACACGTGAGAGAGTGTGTACATCTGTCTGTGTGTATGTCAGGACTGGCTCGGATGTCGGACCTCCAGCCGCCACTGGAGGTACCCGAGTCAGTCTTAGACTTAATCGGCGTAATCAGCAGTGATTTGTCTCAGCTGTTTTCTTGGCTTCTTAAGGAAGCTTGTGGAGACTAATTACTACTGAATCGTTTTGGCTCACCGTTACGTCCTCAGCCCTTTCTCTGATCTCTCGTCCTCTGGTTGCGGGATAAAGTTGAAGGTGTCTCGTCACCTTGTCTGTTTTTCTCTCGTTCTTGTTCTCTCCCTCTTCTCTGCTTTGTTCTTTCACTTATTCGAGTATCTACCTCCTGCGCCACTATCTGGCCTCTCTCAAGTTTTCCCCAAGCTGTTTCTCTTCTTATCCGTAGTTCATTTTGTTTTTGGGAAGGGTTTTTATTTGTTTTGGCGTTCGCCTGCTGCCAGTCACTTCCCCTGGCGTCCATAGTTTCGTTTTCTCATGCGTTGAGTTTCTTCCGCATTGCGATCTTTGTGTTGTATTTATTATTTTTTCTCCCTTGCTTATTTGGTTGAGTTTTTTTTTTGTCTTTTTTTGCATTGAGATTTCCGCGTTTTCTGTTTCTAGTTTTACCATGCTCTCATGGTTTGGTTTGGTTTTTTTTTATTTATTTTGCACGTTGGGTTTTTTCATGTTGTTTTGTTTATTGCTCAAGGTAGTTTGTGTGATCACTCCTCACTCTTGCGCTCGGCTCTGCCTTGTAACGCATTTCTGTTACAAGCTGGCACTTGGGTCCTCCCTTCTCTCTGTTTCTTACGCAGTGTGTACATCTCTGTAACTCGCCGCGTTACAATGTATGCTTGCATGTGTGTGTGTGTGTGTATACATCTTTTGTTCCAATGTCACGTGTGTTGAGCTCTTAAGTACACAGGTGTTTTTCTCCTTCTCTCTACAGTCTGTCTAGCTGCAGTATTAGAGAGGAGGGCTATGCTGCTCTGTGTTCAGCTCTGAAGAAAAACCCCTCACACATGAGGGAGCTGAACCTGAATAACAATAAACCAGGAGACTCAGGAGTGAAGCAGCTCTCTGATCTACTGGAGGATCCACACTGTAAACTGGAGAAACTACAGTGAGTTTCTGGGCTACTGTTGATGGACACACACGTCAGACAGTGTGTGCATCCGTATGTGTGTATACTTGCATGTGTGTGTGTGTGCTTGCATGCATGTGTGTGTGTGTGTGTTTGTGTGAGTGTATGTGTGTAAAGCCCTAGTTATACTGAATGTGTGTGGATGTGTTGAGTTTTAAGAGCACTGAGGTGTTTTTCTTATTCTCGCTATAGTCTGTCTGACTGCAGTATTGGAGAGGAAGGCTGTGCTGCTCTGTGTTCAGCTCTGAAGAAAAACCCCTCACACCTGAGAGAACTGAACCTGAATGAAAATAAACCAGGAGACTCAGGAGTGAAGCAGCTCTCTGTTCTACTGGAGGATCCACACTGTACACTGGGGAAACTAGAGTGAGTTACTGGTCTACTGATTATAGACACACGTGAGCGTGTGTGTGTGCATCTGTGTGTTTGTGCTTGTATGAATGTGTGTGTGTGTGTGTGTGTGTGTTGACCTCTAAGTACACTGAGGTGTTTTTCTTCTTCTCTCTACAGTCTGTCTGACTGCAATATTAGAGAGGAAGGCTGTGCTGCTCTGTGTTTAGCTCTGAAGAAAAACCCAGCACACCTGAGAGAGCTGAATCTGAACTACAATACACCAGGAGACTCAGGAGTGAAGCAGCTCTCTGATCTACTGGAGGAGCCAGACTGTAAACTGGAGAAACTAGAGTAAGTTACTGGACTACTGATTATAGACACACATAAGAGAGTGTGTTTGTGTGTGTGTGTGTTGATCTCTATGTACACTGAGGTGTTTTTCTCTTTCTCGCTACAGTCTCTCTAAGTGCAGTATTACAGAGAAAGGCTGTGCTGATCTGTGTTCAGCTCTGAAGAAAAACCCCTCACACCTGAAAGAGCTGGACCTGTACCACAATGAGCTAGGAGACTCAGGAGTGAAGCAGCTCTCTGCTCTACTGGAGGATTCACACTGTACACTGGAGATACTACAGTGAGTTACTGAACTACTGATTTTAGACACATGTGAGAGAGTGCATCTGTGTGTGTGCATATGCTTGCATTCATGATTGTGTGTTCATCTGTGAATGTGTGTGTGCGCACCTTTCTGTGCCAATGTCATGTGTGTTGAGCCCTAAGTATTCTGAGAGTGTGTGTGTGTGTGTTGAGCTCTGTGTACACCGAGGTATTTTTCTCCTTCTCTCTACAGTCTCTCTAACTGCAGTATTAGAAAGGAAGGCTGTGCTGCTCTGTGTTCAGCTCTGAAGAAAAACCCCTCATCACACCTGAGAGTGCTGAACCTGCACAACAATAAACTAGGAGACACGGGAGTGAAGCAGCTCTCTGCTCTACTGGAGGATCCACACTGTACACTTGAGAAACTAGAGTGAGTTACTGAACTACTGTTTATAGACACACATGAGAGAGTGTGTACATCTGTGTATGCTTGAATGCATGTGAGTGTGCGTGTATACCTGATTTCCAGTGACACTTGTGTTAGGGCTTAAGTCTATTGAGTGAGTTTGTCTACACGTGTGTTGAGCTCCAAGAACACTGAAGTGTTTTTCTCCTCTCTACAGTCTGTCTGTGTGCAGTATTACAGAGGAAAGCTGTGCTGCTCTGTGTTCAGCTCTGAAGAAAAACCCCTCATCACACCTGAGAGAGCTGAACCTGAACTACAATGAACCAGGAGACTCAGGAGTGAAGCAGCTCTCTGCTCTACTGGAGGATCGAAACTATAAACTGGAGAAACTACTGTGAGTTACTGGACTACTGATTATAGACAAACGTGAGAGTGTGTCTACATCTCTGCATGTGTATGCTTGCATACATGTGTACATGTATGTTCCTGTGTTTGTGTATGTAATGCCCCAAGTATAAAAGATCTTATGGCTTCACACATATACACACACAGACAGGAACATGTACGCACAAAAACATGCAAACGTACACACACAGATATGCACTCTAAGTTGTGTGTGTGTGTGTGTGTATTAGGGGTGGGCATAGATTAATTTTTTTAATCTAGATTAATCTCACTGAAAACTTGAAATTAATCTAGACATCTAGTGTTACAATTAATTAACCTCATTAACTGAATATCATAATTATCAGTCACAATAATGAGTGATGTTAAGCCTCCATTCCTCTGTTATAGCGAGAAACATTCAGGTTTACTGAACACACACACAACTGAACACACAACTTCATCTGTCAGTCATTTGTAAAGAAGTGTAATGTAAATGTGTTACGTTAGTGGCATTAATCAGAGCTTCTCCCAATTAATTATTTGTTTTGTGGTAGAATTGTGGCACTGCTTTATCACTTTGAAATATGTGATAGTATAACGTACTTTGAGTACAGCGTATTAACCGCAAACCCAAACTCCTCGCCTTCGACTGAGCTGTATGGTAAATTTCATTTTACACACTTTGCAAACAATTGTGCTCATATCAAGCTCTCTTCCCTGGGGATTTCTAAAATCCAAAGTGTACCCAAACACTGGCTTTTAGTGACGACGGGGCAGACTGAATCACGCTGTCCTCATGCTCCATGCTGCAGACTCCATTCACATAAAGGGAGCTGGCTAAATAGCTTACTGCACAGTGGCTGAGTGGACTCGTAATGCAATATGCAGCACACCCTGGAGTAGGAGCGGCAAAATATAAATGTGAATGGTTGCAGACATAAATGCATTTTAAAGTCAATTTGGGGGCATTCTGAGTCAGTTTAGAATAGCCAGGGCTAGAAATTGCGATCCTTTAAAAAATAGTGTTCAGCACCCCTAGTATTAATCATGTTCTGTCTTAAAGGTTCTGAAACAGACGGATGGCCCTGGAGATCCTTCACATCCAGGAGACACCTGAGAAGCTTCTTACCCAGCGCTGGATCGCTAGTCAACACTCTCAACCACAACGCCTGAAAGAGTCTATGGCTCTAGTGTGTGCTGATCTGGTGAACGTTGGAAGCTCCGGGCAGAGAGCTGGGCTCAGAGAGATTTTGGTTGTCCACTTATTTATTAAACATGAAATTCCACGAGGGTTGGATGGGAGAGGGATTATGAAGACATGAATTTGTGTAGGTGTCTGAAAGTATATGTGTGTGGTTTCGATGCATTGATGCACACAAAGTTGGAAATGGGACACCACTGGACAAAGTTTTCTCTCAAATCCTTTCGGTAGGGACACACAGGCCGTGCGCATCTGTGCCCTACTGACCCAGATGAATATACAGCGACATAACGAGAACTGCCCCCCCCCCAGTCCTGACTTTTAAGGTTTCAGGGGAAACCACATTGATTTATCTAGCAGCTGTGTGTCAGGAATGGCAATCACGCCCGTGACCGCCAGAGGGCGCCATCGCCGGAATATTGACCAGCACGCCTGACTCCAATTTACCATTTACCACACCCTACTTAAGTGCAAAGTATTGCCTCTCCGAGTGTCTCTACCAAGCCTTATTCATGTATTTCTCTGACTGTGATTCTGGTTTTTGATCCTTGCATTGGCCTTTTGATATTCTCCTGTTTTGCCTAGTCCTTTTTGTACCTCTGCTTGCCCTTCTAAGGTCTTTTCTGGTTTTCGCTGCCTGGTTTTTTGACTCTCCCTTTTGCCTCGCCCTCTTGTGCCGCTGCCTGCCTTCCCTACGGGGTTGTCCTCTTTTGGGACCACTGCTCATAGTTTTTTCTGTATTAAAACCAAAGTCTTATACGCCTGCTTATGGATCCTTCTTCCCCCTCGGGTTCACCACCATTACACTGTGTGTAACACCTCCCCAGCCCTTTGTGTATTAATAGGGGACTTGGAGAACACAAGCATGCACGTTAGCAAACAGGTAAAATAACCTACAGCGTTCAAAGATGGCATCCTGCCACTGCGCTGCGCAAAATCCAGCTAAGGCACTGGACTCTGCCTGATGGGCATATCGCCGGATTTGTGTTCGACCCCTGAGAGGGATACAGTGACGCTTCTCACTATAACATCTCCGGGTGATCTATTGTGGACGCGTGTGGATCAAATGTTAACGTTTGACCGTTGTAGTTGGGTTTTGCTCAGAAAATGGTGGTCCCTGCTAAAGCTTTCAGACTTTGTTGTTCTCTGAAGCGCATGGCATATGAGCCAGACGTGTGGACTCGAGTCACATGACTTGGAATCGAGTCCGACTCGAGTCACTAAACTCGACAACATCACTGAAGACTTGCGACTTGACTTAGACTTTACCTTTACTGATTTGGACTTGGAATCGGACTTGAGCTTTAAGACTTGAAAAGACTTGAAATGCTTATTTTAACATAATAAATAAGTAATATAGAATCACATAACTGGATCATTTTGTATTAAATGGTGCTGTAAAATGTGAACCGCTCAGCTCAGTTTATCCGTAACCGAGAGGGGGAGAGGGGGAGGGGGGCAGCAGCGTTGAATTTGTGCAGAGATGACAAGCAACATGCTCCCAAAAATTATCCTGTTCAATTATAAAGATTATGCTGTTGTGAATAAAAGAAGAACAGCAACATGCAAGACATGTGAAGTCAGGATAAGAGATGGAGATGCAACCACTTCAAACTTTGTTCGACATTTGAGGCTGCACAAACAAAAGTGAGTCTCTGCTATGTATATTTCACATAATACTATAATGGTTAGCTAGCTAGATGGGATGTGATAACTCAGGGGTCGAAAATTAACTTTTACAAGGGTCCACATGAGCAATTTGACTTGTGTGAGCGGTCCGCACCAACGATAATTCGAAAGCGGGTACCGGGAGGGACTGACAGACGGACGGACGAATGAAAGTCACTGAGGCGAGAGGGGGGAGGTGGTAGGTGACAACGACAATTGCGACGACATCTCACTCAAGCGAACCGAAACACTCAAATGCCTAACGTTAGGTTAGTCTGACTAACTGAATATACTACTAATCAACTGCATCAATTGTGTTAAATATTGAAATTACATCTGGTGACTTGACTAGGACTTGAAGTTTAAGACTTGGGACTTGGCTCGAGACTTGATGTATTGACTTGGGACCTGACTCGAGACTTGATTGTGAAGACTTGAGACTTACTTGTTACTTGCAACTTAGTGACTTGTTCACATGTCTGATATGAGCTATCCTGACTTTAGGTTTTAACAGTGTTAAAATCCCTCAAGCTTAAAGAAAGTTTATTATATTACAACATTAACTAACCTGACATTACAAAATTATTAGATCCCACTTAAATTTTTACCATCAATTGTCTTTTAAGTGTCGGGTACGCGTCCTAACCTTAAGCTTAAAGCTTGTGTTTTTGTCAGACCCATGTTTCCTGACACAAGGAAAACACCCAAATGACTTGCCCTGGCTCATCTCCTACATCAGGGGTACTCAACTAAATTTTTCCGCGGTCCAATTTTGGCAGATAGCGGTGGGGTTGGCGAACGTAAGTTGTTGAGCGGGGGTGGCAAACGTAACACTCGTGACGGAGTGTTTTTTCAATAGCCCTGAAATAAATGCTCCGGTTTAAAATTAATTCTCCCGTCATAAATTATAAATATGTTTTTTTTGTCCGTATCCAGTTAATCAGGAATGAGATTGGGTCCGGACAGGACTGCGTTCGGGTCCGGATCCGGACCGCGGTCCGCCAGTTGAGTACGTCTGTCCTACATGTTCCCACCCTGTCCACTGATGACGTGGGCATGGTCATTGACAGTTATGAGCTTGCTAATAAACCACCATCCTAAATATTTATTTCAAATCATTTGTCTTTATTGGTTGACTTCACATTTGATGTCACAAATTACAGCGGCATTTTAAGGTCTCATACAAGCATTCACTTTACAGCCATGGAGACATAAAACATGTCTTTTCTGCAGACAATGTACTGATATAAACAAGTAAAAAACTTATTCAGTCCATTTATAAATGTATTTTGAAGTTGAACAAGTAAAACTAAACTAAACTTTTTTAAGGTAATTGTATATTTGAAGTCTTAACTGTATACACCTCCTCCAACAAAAACGTTTTAAGTAAACATCCATTTACTCAGAATATTTTTGGTTTGTTTGGCTATTTAATAAAGCGCTAATATAAAACCTTCATAAACATTTTATCTTCCTAAATCTTTGTTTTTGAAGTTCCACATATTTGAATCATGTAAACACACACTTTGCTTGCCCTGCTTTCTGAATGATGATGAAACTGCAGCCTTGACGCACCCCGGACACACGCTTCTTAGTTGTTCTGTCTATTTGACCTTAACCGAAACTTGCTTGACTGGCCATATTTGTGATGTGTGGGGGAAAGTTCACCTGAATGATTCATATTACAACTGTGTAAAAACACGACCTAAACATTAATGTAACATTCATTCTCGTTTATTTTTGACTCATAAAAGTGCATTCTTTAAAGCTTACCCTATTACAAAGCAGTGTTATACATTTTTGTGATGTCCGGGGCGCAGCGAAGGACGAGACAGAACTCCTTGCTTTTCTTCCAAACGTCACATATTTATTATTACATAAATAGCGCTGCTAGCGCACATAGAACGTAAATGACGTGTTCACACACATAGACTCAGACAACGATGAGCACAGGACACTGCGCGAACGCACATTAAGTAGACAAACCACATCAACCCCACGTGATGACGAGACGAGCCACAGGTGAGACGAATCAGCACAAGACACAACTGCACCTATGGAGATCCACAGACGCAGACTAGGAGACGCAGACAACGTAAACACACGCCCAAAAGGGAGGGGGCGGGGTCCTCTACGTGACAATTTTTATATTAGGACAAAATGTCAAATGGGTATGTCACGTAGGGCTATGCCCCCCTCTCCTCGCTGTCACTCCACTGCCTCTGTTCCTCGTGATTCTGTTGTTCCGTGCCCCTAGTCCCGCCTTGCTTGTCTGTGACCCTGTCTACCATGCCCGTGTCATGATCGTTGTCAACTGTGTCTTGTTATGTTCCTTGTATATCAGTCCTTGTTTCACCCATGTCCGTATCGGTGGTTTTGTTCTCCTGTCGGTTTGTACTGTTAGCCTGTTGTCATTCCCAGTCGTGAGTTTACGCTTTGTGTTTTCAGTTTTCCGTGTTTATCTGCCTGTTCCGTGTTTTTCCCATCGTGTTTAAGTTCCCTGTCTTATAATGCCCGTGTACCTTACATGTTCTGGCTGCCCTCCTGGTTTGACCCACACCTGTCCGTTCGACCATGGTTTTGGTAATCCCTTGAATAAATCTCGCTCTCCTCAGCGTTTGTGTCCGCCTCCTCGCTCCGCAGCGCGAGCTGCGTTACAGGGTAAAAATAGGTTTTGAAGACAAATAATGCTTTTATTACATGCAAATCTGAGCTACAAATGTTAGCTAGTTAATAGATATTCTTGCAAAATCTGTACAAGTTGACATGTTGACAATCAATCAATCAAATTTGATTTATATAGCGCTTTTTACAACAGTTGTTGTCACAAAGCAGCTTTACAAGTGCCGAGTCCTAGCCCCCAGTGAGCAAGCCAAGGGTGACAGTGGCAAGGAAAAACTCCCTAGTTTTTTTTTGCATGAGGAAGAAACCTTGAGAGGAACCAAGACTCAGGGGGAGAACCCATCCTCCTCTGGCCGACACCGGTCACCATGACAACAACAACAATTTAGACAGAAAGAAAGAAAAGGAAAAAGATGTAATAATGTCCATCTTGGTGTAGGCATCCGGTTAGGCAGGAGGTGGCTGGCACAGGATGGATCGCTTGTCTCTCCTCATCTCATTATTCCTCAAGCAGGCGGGCAGCCATGTGGAGAAAATAAAACTAGCTCTGTATGAGGACATATACAGGACAGGTGAAATTATAAACATTTCTGGAGTGTGGCAGCAACTCCAGCATTAAGTTAAATTATTACACCCTAGCTAGTGCCAGTAGACCAGTGCTCCAGTCTACCATAAAATCCTTCGTCTATGAACCCCTGGATCTGTACCTTTATCTAAGGGGGGATATTAATTATCAAACGCTAAACTAAATAAGTGGGTTTTCAACCTAGACTTAAAGATTGTGACTGTGTCAGAGTCCCGGACGCATTTTGGAAGGTTGTTCCAAAGCTGGGGGGTCTTACAAGAAAAGGCTCTTCCCCCTGCTGTTACCTTATTAATTGTTGGAACTAATAAAAGACCAGCACCCTGTGATCTTAGTGGATGTGGGGGTTCATAATAGGAAATAAGTTCCTGAAGGTATTCAGGAGGAAGCCCATGCAGTGCTTTATAACTTAATAAAAGAATTTTTAAATCAATACGGAATTTAACTGGGAGTCAATGCAGGGCTGATAGGACTGGTCTGATATGCTGAAATTTTCTAGTTCTGGTCAGAACTCTGGCTGCGGCATTTTGAACTATTTAAAGTTTATTTCGATTCCTATTTGAAACATCCTGACAGTAGAGATTTACAGTAGTCTAATCTGGAGCTAACAAAGGCGTGCACCAATTTTTCTGCATCATCCTGTGATAATGCATTTCTTAACTTGGCAATATTGCAGAGATGTAGAAAAGCTATCCTAGTAGTATTATCTATGTATTTATCAAATGATAGGTCAGAGTCGAGTATGACGCCTAGGTTTTTGGCTACTGTGCCAGGTGTAATGGGGTAGTCTGCGAGATTAAGCATTAGACCTGGATTTTTCTGTCTTGAGGCCTTAGGGCCCAGGAGGAGAACTTCTGTTTTGTCCTCATTAAGTTGGAGGAGGTTTCGAGACATCCAGCATTTAATATCTCTTACACAGGCCTCAATTTTTCCTGAGTTTGTCATCAGGTTTGGCTTATATGTAAAGTTGAGTGTCATTTGCATAGCAGTGACGATTGACACCATGTTTGTTTATAACTGTGCCCAATGGTAGCATATATAATGTAAATAATAATGACCCTAAAATGGAGCCTTGCGGGACCCCATATTTAACTTTTGTATGTTTGGATGGAATATTATTGAGCTCTACAAACTGTAGAGTGATTTGTATTTGTGATTTGTAGAGTGACAAAATAGTGATTTGTTAAGTAAGAGTAAAACCATGAAAGGGCTGTGCCTGAGACTCCAATCCAGCATTCTAACCGCTTTAGCAAGATCCTATGATCAATTGTTTTGAAAGCTGCTCTAAGATCAAGAAGCACTAACAGTGATACATAGCCTTGATCTGAAGCAAGGAGGAGATCATTTGTGACTTTGACTAATGCTGTTTCAGTACTGTGATGGGGCCTAAAACCAGATTGGAACTTTTCAAATATGTGATTCCTATGCAGATATAGGCATAATTGCTGGGCAACAGCTTTTTCTATGATCTTAAATATAAATGATGTGTTTGAAATGGGTCTATAATTAGATAGCACAGTCGGATCAAAATTTGGTTTCTTGATCAGAGGTTTAATAACTGGTAATTTACATGATTTGATTTATTTGATTTGATGATTTGGGCATGTGACCTATTGTAATGGATGAGTTAACTATAGTTAGAAGAGGTTTAGTTATAGCTGGTAATACCTCTTTTAATAACTTTGAGGGAACTGAGTCTAGTGTGCAGGAAATTATTTTCTCTAATTCTGATTTTGGGAGTGGATGAAAAGCATCAAGTTTTTCTCCTGGTATGTAATTTAAATCAATATCAACCAAACCAGATGACATACCAGTTGTATTGCTAATAAAAGGTTTTATATTTTGTCTAATATTCTCTATTTTATTATCAAAGAAATCTATAAATACATTACTAGTGAGTTTTACTGGAATCTGAGGTTCTGCGCCTGCTTGATTTTTTGTAAGTTTAGAAATAGTATTAAAAAGAAATCTAGGATTGTTTTTATTATTGATTTTTATCAGTGAGGCTAGGTGTGCTGAGCGTGATTTAGTGAGTGCCCGTTTGTATTCAATAATGCTAGGATTGTTTTTTATTTTTCTGTATCAGTGAGGCTAAGTATGCTGAGCGTGCTTTAGTGAGTGCCCGTTTGTAGTCAATAATGCTATCCTTCCAGGCACAGTGGAATACTTCCAATTTAGTAGATCGCCATTTCCGCTCTAATTTACGTGCTATTTGTTTTAAGTTTCTAGTTTGGTCAGTGTACCATGGGGCGAGCTTTTTGCATCTAGCCTTTTTATATTTGAGTGGAGCTACTATATCTAGAGCTGATCTGCAGGTATTCTCTAAGCAGTCGGTCAGACTGTCTAACTCTCCTGGATCGGATGGCAGATGAGCTAAAGCAGTTAAATTAGGGAAGGTTTCAATAAACTGTTGCTGTTGATTAATTTTTCAAGCACTTTATACACATACATAATTAGTTTATGATTATTATCAATGTGCATCAGTAACTTGAGGCCTAGAACTGAATATCTTCTTCGGGCAACACAACCCATCTCAGTCATCCTGGACAGGACTCCCGAGTGTGTCAACATGATGAAGCGATGCTCTAACACGATCATACTGTACTCTGTGCCCTTCAGCCGCCAAGATGCCCTTCACCATCTATATTCACTATAGCCAGAGTGTGGCATTCTGGACGTAACATCAGACACCAGTCAGTCCAGCTCTTCATCCGAGAGAGTACTGTAGTGTGCCCTAACTGAGAGATTGAACTCTGTTATATGCCTATGAACAGTCCTTTCTGAGACTCCTAACAGACCAGCAATGCATGAAATAGGCAAAATCATGTCAAGTAAACTGGTCAGGTGTTCTTGACTGATCACCATTTTTGGTCGTCCAAGGCACCCTTGTTCCAGCTGTGCAACCACCACGTGCGTCTCATTCTGTTGCTGTTAATTGCAGTATTTAGCTCCGTTAAAGCTTCCGATATATTATGGTGTATATATTATGGGATATATTTGAATCAGAGAGATTTGAATTTAAGGATCTGAATTTTTAAAATGTGAAAAATGCAAGTTGTAATCTTGAAATTTATTTTTTTCTCAACCTGCTCACAAGTTCAAAACATAAAAAAAGCATTGTTAAAATTCAAATTTATGAATTATGCCAATAAATATTTCAAGTTTATTAAATGTAATGTAAATATAATTCAAATATACAGATTCAAATACTTATGGCAGTGTTTTAGCTCCATATGGTTATTAGTAAGACTCTCACGCTGTGTGTGATTATCAGGAAGAAAGACGTCTTGTCCAGTTACACACTGTTACACACTACATCACACACTACACTACAGTTACACACTAGACCACACACCACGCCACACACTACATCACACTGTTACACACTACATCACACATTGTCACACACTACACCACACACTACACCACACACCGTTACACACTATGCCACAGTTATACACTACACCACACACTACGCAACACACTGTTACACACTACACCACGCCACACTGCTACACACTAGGCCACACATTGTTACACACTACACCACACACTACACCACACTGCAACACACCAAGCCACACACTGCACCACACATTATTACACTATGTTACACTCCACGCCCCACACTACATCACATTACATCACACTACGTTACACACTATGTCTAACTACATCACACTACGTTACACACCATGTCACAATACCTAACACTGTTACACACTTCATCACATTATAACACTCTACTACATTATTTAATTATATATGTTACTCTGAAATTAAAAGATGTTTGTGTCTTTCCTTTTAATAAATTCTGTTTTGCTTGAAAGATGGCCTCATTTTCTCCTGGTTCACAACATCAAAAAAGGAATTCACCCTGCACTCACCCAGAATGCACCTGGACATACCTGGAATTTGAGGGCCGGAGATTGCTGTATGTCAGGTGATATAAGGGCAGGCTCACCTGTTTGTCAGGTGATATATGAACAGGTTCACCTGTCTGTCAGGTGATATAAGGCTGGGTTCACCTGTCTGTAAGGTGATATAAGAGCAGGTTTACCTGTCTGTCAGGTGATATAAGGGCGGGCTCACCTGTGTGTCAGGTGATATAAGGACAGGTTCACCTGTCTGTCAGGTGATATAACAGCGGGATCACCTGTCTGTCAGGTGATATAAGGATGGGTTCACCTGTCTGTCAGGTGATATAAGGGCGGGCTCACCTGTGTGTCAGGTGATATAAGGACAGGTTCACCTGTCTGTCAGGTGATATAACGGTGGGTTCACCTGTCTGTCAGGTGATATAAGGATGGGTTCACCTGTCTGTCAGGTGATATAAGGGCGAGTTCTGCTTAGGTGATTTTGCCCTCATTCTTTGTACAGCGTTGTACATGCAATTATTCAGAATCTTGTTGGCTTGTACTGTGTGTGTATAATGTGTGTGTGTGTGTGTGTGTGTGTGTGTGTGTGTGTGTGTGTGTGTGTGTGTGTGTGTGTGTGTGTGAGTCCCACATGTCGGTTCTGAAGAGGGAGCTACAGGACGCCTGTCTCAGAGAGAACCAGAACTACGTACGAGGTACGAGCGCTCGGAGAATGATAGTTAGCAAAAGCAACACATACACACAGAATGGTTACTTCACCAAAATCACTCTAGTTTATTGCTCATGCCACCTTATATACAATGAAGGCTGGCTGATCATGTGAAACAATGTCATTACAAAGTCATTACAGAGTCATTTGATTTATATGGCATAATGTTGGGATTAAATATGTGTGTACCAGATATAGGAATATAAGAATAAATTCTGCACTCTTAGGGGAACGTGCACTTTATCGAGCACGGGTCCTCTGTCTGGAACACGTCACCTGTCTGGAACACGTCACCTGTCTGGAACACGTCTTCACTCCCGCCTTCTCTCTGTCTAGTCCCCTTGACCTAAAGGGTGACCTCAAACTTCCTCATTTAGTTGCATGCTATGTTTTAAAAATACTTTCTAAGAAAGCAGTTTCAGTATTTCAATAACATTCCCCACTTTTTTGTACTTTCTCTCAGTACAAACACTTAACATTATCACATTATTTTTAATCAACAATCAGCATTCATTGATTTTGTGTCTGAGTTTTTCTGTTTAACTATGGAAAATAAAGCCAATCACCCTCAGCCTCTGCCTCCTGCTGCATCTGTCCCAACGTCACAGGAATTAATTAAAACATATGTCATGGAATTAAAACATACATCTAACATTACTCATTCTGGAATACAAAGGATTTTAAACATCACACATAATAAACTGTATAAAGAGTTATCTTATTACTTGATCTAAGATTCGTAATTATTACTGCATTAAACAATGAATTTTGAAACAATGAATATGAAACAATTTGAACACAAATAACTCATGAACATGAAAGGGAAATAAAATAAACTTGTAGTTAGAAACGAAGGTTTAGAAGGACCTGAATACAGACAAATTTGGATACAGAGTAAGCGGTTCAGATTAGATAGAGTTTGGAAATAACATCTCCTGCAAAAAGCCACTCCAGGTTTAAGTTGCAGGATCATAAATTCAAACTTGCACTCTCCCCACTTCTTACTTATCACCTACTCACTCCGGCTGTCCTTCCTACCCTCTGCTGATAACAGGGTCCACCGCATCATAAATCCTATTCCCCACGTCTGAAGGCAACTCAATCCCATTATTCCTCTCCATGGGCTCGTATACTGTTTCTTCTTCCTCATCTTCGTCGTCGTTTGCATACACAGCCTCCTCTTCCTCATCTGCATCATCCTCATCTACGGTATCGTACACTACCTCATCGTCCTCATCAAAATCTTCAATGTTGTCAAGGCTGTTAAGGGCGATCACATCTTCCTCCAGACGAGGCATCTGTAACACATGCTGTCCACTGTACATCGTAGATATACACCACTGGCACATCATCGGTCCACAGCAGAGCAGAGCCACGCCTACCACAACCCCGGGTGTGGCTGACATGAGCCACGCTCTCCAAGATGCAAACCATGTCCACCACTCCGAAGCAGCTCTCTGCTCATCCTGCTTCAGCCCTGGAGCTACTCCCTTCATCCTTCCCACGGCAAGGGTGATGTTGCCGGTGGGCTCGTCGTTAGCAGGTATATAAGTACAGCAGCGGTCTCCTTCCATGCCGCACACTCCTCCTTCTTTTGCAAGGATTATGTCGAGTGCCATCCTGTTCTGCTCTGACATCATTCGTTGTGCAGCTCAGTCTTGATGTTTTCTGTTGCAGCAATAGTGCTCTTCACAAATGTTGCCAGTAGGGGTGACCTGCAATAGTCGCTGATTCGACTATAGTCGACTATACCCCCTAGTCGACTATGAACGTCATAGTTGAATGTACCATTCTAACTGCATGGGGGTGCCCAAGGATGTAGCTAAGCATTAGTTGTTACATGAAATGTCGTTGTTTTCGTTATATATAGCCTTTTGTCAAATAAAATCATCCTAATTTCTGTTAATAAATATTTTTTAATGATGTTTGCGCATTAACAATAGGCATCTTCCTTACTACACATTAATAAATCACACCCTGCAGTTGCACAATCCAAATGAGCGGAGCTGAACACGCTACACAATATGCAGCATCTGCCGAGATTATAATGGCTACTAAAAAACTTCAAAAGTATTTTGATAAAGATGAATCAAACAAAGTAAAGTGCAAGTTATGTCATCAACGTCTTTCATTTCGCACGACAACAACCAACATGGCATACCATTTAAAACGTGTAAGGCAAAAAAAAAAACAGTTCAGCCGTTTGTCGTTTCGGTCGTCTCGTCGCGGTGTGTCTTGGCAAGTGGTCCTATAAACATTTTTTGTTGTTGTTTGCTTTTAAACCCCGTTACTTGAACCTTTCCTTATATTTTTTTGCTGTTGTGTGGCAATTTTTTTATATTTTCAGGCAGGCATATTTTATTTAAAATATTTTTGACATTTTGCACAGTGCCTGTCTGACAGTTCGATATGCGCAATGCGCACTGACGGTTAATGTTCTCTAACGTTTCATTTAAAAAAAGTAAATAAATAAAAGCTGAATAAAGCCAACCTAGCGTGTTTATTCATTTATCTGAGTGTTTTAGGTTTTTACTTTGAAGAGGAAAAAAGTCCTGAATAAGAACGGGATCCCGTTTAAGGTGTGCTAATAAATAAATAAACCCGATTCGACTATTAGTAGACTAAAGGGGAAAGCTGACGAATCAGATTCGACTATGAAAATCCTTAGTTGAATACACCCCTTGTTGCCAGTCTGTAATGCACTCTGTTCAAGTCCTTGCGGATGTTGCCCACTCCGTATATTGGTAACAGTATTTCTATAAATCGCTGGAACTCGTTGGTCAGTCGGTGCTCCTCAGGAACGGTTTGCAGATTGGCCCTCAGAAACATTCGTAAGTGTTTCGTAATTAGTGATCACCTTCAGATGTGCCTCCACTGCCACCAGTGCACATCTTCCTCTTTGTGTTTATGGCAGATATAAATACAACTGACTTCCGCACCACCAATACCAATCTGAAATCCACAGCTTACAGTCTGTGTTAAACATTGGTCTGGACTCTGCCAGGTGGGGGTCGTTCCATCCCTTCAGATTCACTGAATTTACACACTGCTCGCTACTTAACCCTCTCTGGGACGGTGCTAGGCCCGTTGTGTAGACACCTTAGGGCTTGGGTGATTCATAAGGAATTTCTCTGTTCTCCCGTAGCCTCGTCACCTGCTGACTTCCAGTCTTTGATTGTTGCTTCCCAGGTGCTAGGTGCTATGGAATAAACTAATGGCCTCTCTGCAGTGTGTGGCAACAGAACACACACCATGCACATTCTGTCTATATTTAGAACATCTTTCACAGTGAAGTTGGAGTATTTCCAGAAGTGGTTCATCTTAGCGTTGTGTAACCCCCCCCCCCCCAGGCATTGAAGTGATTACGACCCCCATTTCACACATCATTAAATCTCTTCCCATTTAATTTACTGGACAAATAGTGGAACGTATGAAACTGTGCAGGACCCCCCTTCTTGATTCACTCACACATTTGATTGCACAACCACCCCAGATGCCCCTTTAGTACATAAGTTTTTACCTGACAATAGCGGTGTAGTGGAAACAAAATCCTGTTTCCTAACAACTGAATGTCCCGCCCCAGAGTCAACTAAAAACATCATATTTTGGCCATACACATTCATGGAAATCATGGGCATCTATTTAAATGTTTCAGTGTTATATTTAACAAAACATAAAAAACAAAACACAACTCAACATCCCTGTCTTTTTTATTCCTCTCTGCCAGTTGGAATGTATCAACAGGTGTGGTGTGTGCATCATTGGAAACAAATTGTGTCTTACCTTCACTGTCCAGTAGGCTTGGCCACAGATATTTGCAAAAAATGTGTATCGGAATCAGATCGGCATGAGAAAATGCCAATACAGACTCCCGATCCGATCCCGATTATTTTTTTTCACTCCGATCCATTTTCAGCGCACCCATTTAGATAATCCATTCCATTTTTGTTGTGATTTTGACAGTGAGAGTAAAATCCGGTTTGCATTTTCCAGCACCCAATTTAGCTCAGTGACATCTCCTACCCATTAAGACGGCCATGTAAATGTGAAGTTATTGGTAAAAATGTCAGTTGTGTGGGATTATTTTACCTTAAGGTAAATTCCACAGTAAAGTCAAGTGTGGTGATAAAGCTGTAAGAACTTTTAATACAACCAATCTAATCAAGCATTTAGTGAAATACCACCATAAACAACATGAAGAGTTTCTAAAGAAAACCGAAGACAAAAAGAAAGGTCCAACACAACTAACACTGGCAGAAACGTTTGGGAAGCATGACAAACTGCCACTGGACAGTGCCAAAGCCCAGGGAAAAACAAGTCATTTACAATATTATTTGCACTTAAGCCATGGTTTACTGATGCCATTTCTGTTTGTTATTTATAATTTTGTCTATTTTGAGTTTATTAATTACTAAATAAACAGGTCAGTTTCTCCTTACCAACCATTGTATATTATTCAAACACACCTAATTCAGCTGGCTACTTGTTATCAAGAGTAAAACGCTTGTCAACAAAGTAAGTTGGTTAAATAACTTTAATACATGCTCGCATAGGCCGATATTGGTATCGGATCGGAAGTGCAAATAAATATCGGTATCGGATCCGAAGTTCAAAAAGCTGGATCGGGACATCCCTACTGTCCAGTCTCACCTTTTCTTGATCTTGGCTTAGTCAGTTGGACTGATCCGTACCCCCGGTCGCTCCCCCCGCAGCATTGGGACAGTCTTTTGCAAAATGTCCAGCTCCTTCACAGGTCCAGCATATAACTTAACAAAGCAGAGGGGGATTCTGGGATGACACCTTTCTTAGATGCTGGTGTCTCATTGACCACCGTCCCTGGAAACATGCGTCCTCTCCATAGTAAAACCCAGTGTTGTCAACTGAAGACAACCAACAGGGCAAAAAGCTCACAGAAACACTACAGTTCACCAAGAAGCCTTCAAACCATGAACATAAATCAGCTCAGGGTTTTCAAAAACAGAGTTACTTTCTAATACCCTCATTAAATACATTTTATTACTGTACTTTATCTCAGTTTAATACAGCAAGAGATTTGTGTTATTTTCATGTGTTCTTTTTACTGATTATGACTGTGAAGTATCAAAATCAGTGTGTACTGGAAATAAACAGCAATTAACATAGACTAAACCCACCAAACTCACACTAATCACACAGTGTGTACTGGAAATAAACCCACCAGACTCACACTAATCACCAATTACTAATCACACAGTGTGTACTGGAAATAAACTGACCAGACTCCTACTAATCACACAATGTATACTGGAAATAAACCCACCAGACTCTTTACTAATCACACAGTGTGGACTGTAAATAAACATCAATGAACACAGACTAAACAAATACTAACTGGTTTTATTGATGAGCAGTAAACTAAACTTTTGTCTGTGATGTCTGTCCAGAAATGTAGTCACAAGTTATCCTGATGTTGAGGTTCAAAGTGATGACATTTTGTGATGTTTATGTAACATGTTACATATTTTAACAAGAATTAAACTCCTCACTCACCCTATGTCTGAGCTTTTACAGTGTTGGTTTTATCAGTTTGTTCTCCTGGCCGCTTCTTTCCTCCAGAAGTAGATTGCGCGAGACTGGAATAGCAATGTGCGGATCGATTCTGAAATATCGATACCTGATATTTATGCTGTACAATCGATTTTTAAGTCAAAATATTGATACTTTTGATACTTCGGTCATTTGAGGTAATGAATATAATTAAAAGGAACACAGTGGAAAGTAACTAAACTATTGAGATATATTAATGATACATGGTTGGTGGGAACTACTTTTTCTTCCGCCTGGGTAAGTGCATAATGCATAAGCGCAGCGGCACCTGTTCAGTCAGTCACTCAGTCTATAGGCACAATGGCAAATCTTAAACAGTCATTTGTGGACCTTTTTCACTTCCACAAACGGACAAGATGCAGTTTGTGATGTTTGTGGGAAAACTGTAAGGAGTTGTGCCAACTCAACAAACCTTGTGAAACACCTCAAACTAAATAGAACATGAAGCATTTATGGTGAGAACAGAAGAGGAGAGCACAATGTCAGGTGGTGCTAGGGCAAGACAGACGTCTCTGGCAGAGTCCTTTAGTGCTGCAGGCAGGCAGTGGCGGAGTCATGTTTATTTATAGGCCTATAGCACTTTTCACAGACAGAATCACAGAGTGCTTTACAATGGAGGAGGTATATAAATACATTGGATAGAATGGTACATAAAATTATATAGAATATGTGAGCAGGTTGCACAAAATTAGCACAATATATATTGTAATACCAATTGAATGTTTTCTTGAATTAAAAATGTGCGTCTTTGGCAGGGGCGGAGCTAGACGTTTTTTCAAGGGGTGGCCAATGGGTGACCAAGGCTTTATCAGAGGGGTCCATATACACATGATGAACGAAAGAAAACACATATTTTCCAGTGGGGTGGCACTAGGGGTGGCAAGGGCTCTGTTGGGGGTGGCAATTGCCACCCCTACCCCCCCTTTGGCTCCGCCACTGCAGGCAGGTACTGTCCAGTACAGAGGGATAAAATGTCAAGCTTTAAGCAGCGCTAGTTAATTTAGACAAAAGTCAAAACAAAAGGTAATAATGACACAAACTGTTGACACTGTATTGACGCTGTGTTGGTCACTCAATAGTGACCCCTGCAGTAGTTATAATATCATTGCAGGTAAACAAAATGAAAATAAGTTGGAAAAGCATCCTGAAAACACAACTTGTGAAATATTTAATCAAATTTTGTTTACTTAAAATATAATCTCAACATTTTATAACTTCATTTGCTCAATGTGTTTGCTGAGTGATGTTCTTTAGAAAAGTCCAAAATTTGCTAAAAACTTGTGTAAATGTTAAACTGTAAAATATAATTTGTCTAATAACATTCAGCTAATTGATGCGTGAGGGCAAAAATACAAAATCCAAAAGCAACAGCAAACCCGCGACATGGCGATACAGTTCGTTTCCTTAGAGACACAATTTGGCGCGGCACATCCAAACGATACACTTCCTGTATGGGTCACGTGATTTATGCCCGGGTCTCTGTCCACGACCTGCCCATTTCCTTCCTGTAGGAGAAACGCTGGTTAAAAACCGAAAGTTAAAAAGTAGTTGTTTTTTCGCTATAACGACCATAATCTTCATCAGAAAATACAGATTTATTTAAAGTTCAGTGTTATCAGATGACATTTGTCTAATTATTTAAAGCTGGGCGTACACTGTGCGATTTTTGGCCAATTTTCAGCCGATTTTTCACTCATGCGACTATTTTTGCGATCGGGCCGATTTCGGCTCAATCGCGTGTCGTGCATCGTATAGTTTACACAGGTAAACGAGGAGCGATTCACACCTCACGACCAACTCCCGATCAGAAATCGCAGCGTCGCAAGAATATCAAACATGTTTGAAATTCAAATCGCTCCTCGTGAGATCGCATGAGAGCGTCGGGTCGTATAGTGTGAGTATATGAATCGTGAGCTGTGAACTTTTAAACCCTGCGATTTAGTCGTACAGTTTGAGTTGGAGCTGAGTATACGATTTAAAATATCGTACAGTGTACGCCCAGCCTAACTGACCGAACTTGGATATTTCTTTGTTGAACGTCTGCAGCTGAATTTGAGAGAACGGGTGAGTTCGCTTCCGTTTGATTAACTTTTTTATTTTTAACAACGAACAATAGTTCGAAGTTCAACAACAAGCAATTACAATGTACGTTGATGTCCAATGGGGGTCCGAATATGTGCTACACTGGTACTATTGGTAAAACACATCTTTCCAGGAGACTTACCATCCCTTCACCACATATTCTGATGGCGGTAGAATTGGTGACCCCTGTGAAAAGGTTCACCTGTTCATTCCATTCATGATTTCTATTTTATTTTGCAAAAATGAAGGGATGGTGTCTCCAGGAAATATGTGGTTGTTTTTTTAAACAATGGGAGACCTTGAGATTCAGTGGGGTCACATATTCTGATGGCAGCAGTGTTAAATGATGTGGTCACAAAACTCGACGGTCACTGAATTCGGTGTCACGGACCTGCGTTAGGGTTCGGTTAACCAGCAGATTAACACCTGCGTTAGGTTTAGTTTAACCAGCAGATTTACATTTGCGACAACAGATGGTTTGTGCATTTTCTCCTTGTGCATTTCCACTTGATTCTAAGTGAATCTTGTGCTGTGTGTGACTCCAGTGAAGTTCAGTGAACACCAGGTACTCGGTGCCTCCCCTGAGGACCTCTGTTCTCTCATGCCTGTGACCTTAGAGAGGGGTCACACTCTTCTGGTAACCAGGCAATAAAATTCTCCGTCACAACAACCGGGGTCTCTCTGTAAAACCAGGCTTAAGAAAAGATACGAGCGCTCGGAGAGTGAGTTAGCGAAAGCAACACACACACACACACACACACAGGATGGTTACTTTACCAAATCACTCTAGTTTATTGTTCAAACCCCCAACCCTTTAATGTAAACAGGGAAAACAGTTCGTTACTGGGGTGACTGGGGTCCTTTACTATCTTCCTGGCTCTTGTCCAGCACCGTCTCTTGTATATGGACTGCAGGTCAGGAAGCTCCATCCAGATTGTGCGCTCAGCTGAACGCACCACCCTCTGAAGAGCCTGCCTATCCTGCTTGGTGCTGTTTCCAAACCAGGTTGTGATGCTTCCCGTTATGATTGATTCAGTGGTGCAGGTGTAGAAGTTTCGGAGTACCTTGGTTGGTACTTTGAAGTCCTGTAATCGTCTGAGGTGGTAGAGACGCTGACGGGCCTTCTTTGCCAGCATGCTGGTGTGACAAGACCATGACAGGTCCTCAGTGATGTGAACTCCGAGGTACTTGAAATTATCTACTCTTTCCACTGCGGTGCCATTGATCATAACGGGGTGATAGTTCCTCACCTGTTTTATGCTGTAGTCCACTATCAGCTCCTTTGTCTTGCTGATGTTAAGGAAGATTGTTGTTCTTGCACCAGAATTCCAGGTAGTTAATCTCCTCGAGGTAGGCCCTCTCATCGTTGTTGGAGATCAGGCCCACAACGACAGTATCGTCAGCAAACTTGACAATTGTAGTAGAGCTTGAAGTGGCCACACAGTCATACGTGTACAGTGAGTACAGCAGGGGGCTCAGGACACAGCCCTGAGGGGCGCCAGTGCTAAGGGTGAGTGTAGGTGAGGTGTGATGACCTACCCGCACCGCTTGTGTTCTGTCTGTGAAGAAGCTATGGATCCAACGACACAAGGATGGATGAATATGGATGGATATTCGTCATCAATGTCAAGATTGAATACATGTGTGCCAGACATAAGAATGTAAGAATAAATTCTGCACTCTCAGGGGAACATGACTGGCACTGGTTCGCCCTTGTTCTGGACCTGAGCAGTAAACAAGCACCAAGCTCAATTAACATAACTCTGTCTAAATGTCCAGATTCACATGACACTTTCCTCTACGTACACAAAAATTCACAATATCACCTGTAGATCAACTAGTAACCACCTGACATACCTTAACAAGTGCCCACTTGTTATTACCTGTAACCACAAGTCCTTCAGATCTTATCATCGGTTTGTCTTCCAAGAGCTTTGAGCATGTGAGCAGAACACTGTAACACGGTAAATGTCAGAATTTCACTCCAGGTCTTTTCACCTCTGCATACTGCATAGGCTCTGTCAAGGTATGTCATGATGTGTTCTTTAGTAAATGCAAGTAAAACACATTAAAGCCCAGCTGAAATCTATCTGGACACGGTTCTGTGTGCATCTTGCCAGCTGCAGAGTAAATTTCATCAACCAATATGTGATGGGGGGGGGGCATTCTGAATATAACCTGGCATTTGAATTTAGTATCACAGTCCCTGAATATAGTCTGTGTTAAATGCATCTCCATCAACACATCACTGTGCAGGTGGGCTCCTCACCTCTGATACTGTAACTTTCAGTACATTCCTGTTGAGGCATCTTGTGACATTTCCAGCCATGAGTTCAGGCATTTAAGTTTTTTGTAGGACCACTGACTGGATCTCCACTTCATTGGCTAGCAATTTTTCCTCTTCTGAGATATGCAGCTGCCCTAAACTGTGTGTCAATCATCTTCTGACATATTTCTCCTCTTTGAAAGACAGATATTAAAACATTTGCTTTGCTTATGGGTTTATTTTTCATTTTGAATATATGAAAACTGTTATGCATGATAGAAATGTGCATACAGCCACATTGTGTAAATATGGAGATTTTTTTTCCCTACTCTCCGATGACTCGACATGCAGAAATTTAAGAGTGCAGCAGGGATACTTTTATTTAAAAGCATTGTACACCCAGAGTGTCCAGTGGTTCAATTTAGTACAACCCTTCAGTGGAGCTATTTTATTCCACTTTTTTCTATTAATAGCAATTTTGTTTTCATAGGAGGAAGTTTTCACCACACTTTTGGGTCTACGCTGTAGCTGTTCCTGATTCACTGATTTACCAAACATCTCTGTCTCTTACAGGTGCTGTCTCACTCCCTGGTGTGTCTTGATCCGGATCCTTTCACTCATTTACTGGTATGACTGAATTCTTTCTCTCACTCTCTAGTGTGGTGTTATACTCTGCCATCCTTCCCCAGTCTGGACCCTCCGTATCACTCTCAGGTTGTGTCTCACATTCTGCCTGGGTCAGAAACACATCAGCTGCTGTCTCACTCTCTGGTGTGGTGTGATACGGATCCTCTGCTATTCTTCTACATCTAGACACTCTATTGGCGCATTTCCACTAGGGCCTACTTGGCGCGGTACGGTTCGATTCGCGACGGTTTGTGAGTGTTTCCATTAGTACCAGGACCCGTTTAGCCGGCCCCTTCAGGTACTATTTTCGTACCGACTCGCTCGAGGTTCTAACCATTCCGAAGCGGTACAGTTCTGTGACGTGGAGGAACAGCATGACACTGATTGGCCAGGGAGTGTCGTCACAGGTTGCGTCAGGAGAGCGACTCCTCCGCTATGGACTCCTCAGCCATTTTTAAAACCCAAGGAGAGAAGTCTGTTCCCTGGTCAAACGCCGAGGTACAAACCTTTCTGTTAATAATCAGCGATCAAAAAATCCAGGGCGAACTGGACGGGGCCACTAGAAATGTAAAGGTTTTTAGCGAGGTTTCCGCGCTAATGGCCACTCATGGCTATCAGCGGTCCGTTCAGCAGTGCCGGTCGGTCCAAGCTAAAAAAGCTTAAAGCGATTATCGGGCGGTGAAGGACCATAACGGACGCAGCGGAGCAAACCGCAAAGACTGGAAATGGTTCCAGCAAATGGATGCCATATACGGTCACCGGCCAGCCAGTAACGGAAGAGAAAACGTGCTGGACACGACAATGTCGGTGCTGGAGGCCACGGAGAATGGTGAGTGTATTGTGATTTCAGTTTTACTAGGCTCGTAAAAGATGTAATATGAATGTAATATGAACGCATCTATTGTAAACGCAGGAATTTAGAGCTGTGTTTGTAGTTAATGTTACCACCACAGTCACTACTGTACAATAGCTAGCTCTTAGCCTTGCTAGTTGCTAGTTAGCTGTAGCCATAAACAAAGCATGAGCAGCGATGACGTGCTACACATTTTGTGCAGTTACGCTATATTGTTGTTGCTTTCACGGGAATGCTTGTGTTTAATATTTGTTATTTTTTACGTTCAAGATTCCCCTTCCACTGACGAGGCGAGCGGAGTTGGCGGAAAATGTTTCCTTCAACCGGGCTTTCCTCTGGGTGCTTGGCGAACTTGTGAACACCATGCGAGACAGACGCCAGTAAAAGCACACAAAATGTTGCTTGTAGTACTATAAATATTTATTTCATATAAAGCTATACGTTATTTTTAGGTAATTTGCTTTTTGCACTTTTTTAAACTATAACTATATTATTTACACATGTTGTACTTTAAATATCTATATTTCATAATAAAGTTTGATTTCATTTGATTGTATGACTGATGCTTTTTATGCAGGGTGTGTTCAGCCTGTTTGAGTAATACCAAATTATTATCAATAATTAGAGCAACCACATACAATAATGAAGATAAAGATAAATAAGATACAATAATGCTATGTGTTAAGGGGCATCGACCGGTGTTGTGGTCGCATACAAATGATGTTACGACACTACAACCCGCACGCCAACAGCGACTCCACCCACATTGTGTTGGTCCACCATTGTAATGGAAACACAACGCGACCGTACCGTTCCGTTGCGAATCCATCCGTATCGAACCGTACTGCGCCAAGCAGGCCCTAGTGGAAATGCGCCATATGTGACTGTCTGGCTGTCTGTCACTTCCTGATGCACCTCCTTCATTACTGCTGTGTGTTGATTGGACCCTCCTTCTCTCTCTCTCTCTCTCTCTCTCTCTCTCTCTCTCTCTCTCTCTCTCTGGTTGCAAGCACTCTCGTTACCTTCTTACTGTTCCTGTCTTCTGCATTTTGAGTGGCATGTTTGATCATTTGGAAGCGTAATAATTTTCTTTTGAATTACTACATAATATTTTTACATCAGTTAAGGAGAAAAATGTATGGTCTGCTCTGTCTATTTACTTAATTATTATTCATAACACAAATAGAAAATTACCACACAGTCATATTCTGTTAAACTGTTAACTCTAACACTTTACCCACTTGTTTTAATCAAAGCACGAATTGCTGCAGTACATTAAAATGCTAAGAAAACATTAAAGTAAATTTCTGTAAGGTTAAATCTTCTATAATGGTAAAAAATCTGGTACACTGTTATTAAACCATAAAGAACAAAAGAAAAAAATACTGTAAATTAGTATCTATTGTCAGCATCTGTCTCTGCTCACCTGCCTCCTGTGATTTGTACCAGTGTTCACCTTCTTGCTTCCCCTCATGGCCAAATTTAATCGTTCCATCACACAACTAGTGATGTCAAACTCGAAACGCAAAATCAAACTGAATCGATTCATTTGAATCACGTTGTTCCGAAACACTGTTTCGAAGTCTGTATCAAAAGGGGAAAGTCACGTGACTGTTCCAAAAACGGGTTTAGTTACGTCACGCAGTTTCGAAACGTTTCGCATCTTTTCAGACGTTTTAGTCCGCACATAAGTTCAAGCAGCTGGTCTGAGATCAGAATGTTTACTAATTACTTGTGATCAGTTGTGATTACAACTGATTACTTGTAATGTTTAATAAATAAAGGATTACACAAGCATTTCCCTACCTTGCAATGTAAAATTAATAATGTCAGCTATATCAAACCACTGACTAACAGTGTATCATAATGAAAAATACATCTTAATGACATCATTAAAACAACCCTGTTTTCATGACTAAAATTTATTTAGGAACACAATATGCAATGGGGGAATAATTCATGTCATTTTTCATTAAAAAAACACATTACTTCTGTTTCTGTTAAGAAGTTGTGGATTTAGGCCCTGGTTGCCCACTAGATGTCACTGTGGCGTGTGATGATTCAAACGTTTCACAAGATCTTGCTTGACAATTGTAATATTTATACTAACAGTTGGTACATCCTTAAAAAGGGAGGTCCTTCATGGGTTCTCTACTAAAAGAAATATGGAGCCTTTCCAACTCAAAGAACTATTTGCAGCTGAAAACATGGTTCTTTGTTTAGGTTGCATTCTATACACAGTAATCACGTCTCATTAAAAAATTGTTTAATTCATTATCTTTTAGTTCCTACTTTTGATTAAGCAAATCATCGTGTGTTGTGACGTGGTAATTAATCAGGTATAGAATCCTGAGCAAAGACTAGACTAGAATCACCAGAACCAAAACTCCTGCTTTTTCTTCTGGAATGGTCCTTACACGCAGGCAGCTTTGGGAGTTCAGTCCAGTGGATCAAGGAGAGTTGGGTCACTGTCTACCGACCCCTCTTCACGTGTGCCAAGTGAAGTGACCAAAAGGGAACTCTGTACACTGGATGGTTTGAGCCTTTTGAGCCCATCAAAGCGTAATACCTGAATATCTGATATGCTATTTGTAACGCGGTGGTATGAGTATACACCGCGTGTAAAAACCAGAGTGAGAGGTGGACCCAAGTGCCAGGTGTTCTGTCGATTTTTCCTACCCATCGAAAATTCATACCAAGGCTTACTGTGCATGCGCAAGTCGCTTTTACGTCACTATTTTGGTGGCCGCCTACTACACTCATCGATTTTTCCTGCCTGCTAGTGAATTTCAACAGTGCAGTACTATTTAGTCCTTTCAATAGTGCAGTAAGTTAATTTCTTGTTTATAATTTCTTCTTTGTTTGCAATTGCAATGTTTTCAACTGTGCATTAACTAGTTGATTAAAATGTTTTAAACAGCGCCGTTTTACTACCTGTTATTACCTATTTATAGGGACTTGGATATTTCCGCATGACAATGATTGAGCCGTGTAGTGTATTATTATTAATAATACACTAATACGCAAAATAAAACTTTTATTTTAAAGCTCATCCTACTTTTTAAACGCTGATTTGCGCTACATTACGACGTTTCCATAAGGTAAACAAACTACAGAGATACGTCTACAAATACTACTTTTTAAACGCTGATTTGCGCTACATTACGACGTTTCCATAAGGTAAACAAACTACAGAGATACGTCTACAAATACTACTTTTTAAACGCTGATTTGCGCTACATTACGACGTTTCCATAAGGTAAACAAACTACAGAGATACGTCTACAAATACTACTTTTTAAACGCTGATTTGCGCTACATTACGACGTTTCCATAAGGTAAACAAACTAAGAGATACGTCTACAAATACGCTATGCCAACGGACACGGTAGGAAAATTCGACAGACTAGTCTATAAATACTCGCTGCCAGCTGATACGGTAGGAAAATTCGACGAAGTAGGAAAATCTGACAGAACACCGGCTCGCGCTGACAGAACTATAAGCAACGCCCAGCCCCGTCAACAGGGGAGGACACCCGGGTCTGTTGCCCCGGGGCCCGGGGGGCCCGTCAAGGAGCCCAACAATTTATTTTTTATTTAAAGTCTATAATTTTATATAATCTTGACATTTCATTAATATAAAATTCTGTACTCAAAATAAGCTCAATGGCTAAAATATATATGTTTTTTACCTATCTGTATATTTTCCATTAAGTGCATACACCCCCGCCTCCCACTGAAAAATGGTTTGATCCTGCACCGACTGTAGCTGGCTGGTACCCGCCCAACAGCGGGAAATACAGTGGTGGATAGTTAAAAATGGCGAGTAAACAGAAATCTGGAGTGCAGAAAAGAAAGGAAAAGGGATGAAAATTACAGAGGTGAAAGAGATCACATGAAGAGATTTTTAAACAAAGGGCATGAAGAGACAGCAGGGCTTGACAGTGTCCAAAGATGACGGTAAGTAAATAATAAGCGCTGATGTTGTAGCACGGTAAAGTTTAAGATGAATAAGTTTGTTGTGAAGATACTCATAAATAATCCATGACTGTCTGAACAGCCCAGACCAGCAGCACAGCCGAGAAAGAATCAGAAGAGGCAGGGAAAGATGACAGGGAGAGAGAGTGTAGCCAGCCCAGAGCGATGCCGGAGAAGGAGGAGGCTCCCGGTCCTGACTCAGGGCAGCGCGGTAGGTTAACAGCGTCAGTCAGCTGTCAGAAACAGCTTTGATGTGTGGGTAACTGTAGCTGGAGGAGAGCGTGCATTTAGCAAAATGAAGCTAATAAAAAACTACCTGCGCTCCACAAAGTCTCAGGACAGGCGGAATGGTTTGGCCATGCTTTCCATTGAACATGAGATGGCTCAAGGACATAAAACTCTCTTGTCCCGGGCCCCAGCAAGACTGTCAACGGGCCTGACAACGCCTATAGTCAGTGTGAAAGAGGGTCACGAGCACACAGTAGAAAAATAAACGTGCAAAGCAAAACTTAACCGTAGAGAAACGGGAAAGAAAAATAATAAAGGCAAAACAAAAGGACATGGAAAAAACTCAACACGTAACTGGCAGCAGGCAAAACACGCCGCAGTAAAATAAAACCCTTCCCAAAATAAAGGTAAAACGGATAGGAAGAAAACAGTAGGGGGAAAACTTGAGAATGGCTAGTGTAACGGGTGCGAGGGAGTCGAGGATGCAAAGACGAATCACTGCTGACTATGCCGATTAAGTCTGGGACTGACTCGGGTGCCTCTTGCGGAGGTAGAGGGCGTGGCATCCAAGCCAGCCCTGACACTATTGGTCGGTACTGGTACAGTTACATTTACATTTACAGCATTTGGCAGACGCCCTTATCCAGAGCGACTTACATTTTTATCTCATTTTTATACAAGTGAGCAGGGGTGGAAAGTAACTAATTACATTTACTCACATTACTGTAATTGAGTACTTTTTATGAGTAATTTGTAATTTTCTGAGTAGTTTTTGAAATATGTAATTTTTACTTTTACTTGAGTACATTTTGACCCAAGTAGTTTTACTCCACTACATTTGAACGTCCTGACATTACTGAGTAAAAAAATATTGATGGTGAAAAATTAAATGCGGGCAGAAATTTAAACTTCTGAGTCCCAGAACTGAAGGCCAATTGCATGGCCTTGCCTTGCGCGCGCCCTTTCCATTGTCTCATAATCAGGTCGTAATCTGGTGCACTTTTTCTAAAAGGATGAGATTGTTCTATCTTTAAATCTTCTATCTATCAGGTTCTGTGGGATCCTGTGGACATTTTATTGTGAAAAGTGGAATCCTGTGGGCACTGTATTTTGAATAGTTGGATCCTGTGAGCATTTTAAATTGTGGAATCCTGTGCGCATTTTGTTTTATTTTGAGATGTGTGGGATCCTGTGGTCATTTTATATTTTATTTTGAGTTGTGGCAACCTGTGGGCATTTTATTGTGAATAGTGGGATCCGGTGGGCACTGTATTTTGAATAGTTGGATCCTGTGAGCACTTACTTTTAAATTGTGGGATCCTATGAGCATTTTTTAATTTTTGATGTGGGATCCTGTGGGCATTTTATTGTGAGTAGTGGAATCCTGTTGCATTTTAGTTGGATTTGTGGCATCTTGTGGGCTCTTAATTTTGTGTGCATTTTGTTTTTTGAATAATTTGTAATTTAAATGTCTTTATTCTTATCATAGTGTTATCCGTTGGACAATAGGACTGAAGATTGTTTGCACTTTATGGTACAGGTTATGACTGTCCTTGTGCTGTGAGGTAGTATGTTCCTGAGCCCAGCTGATCTTTTTGCAAGTGTGGATGTGCACCTAAATACGCTTTGAAATCGATTAAAACAACTTGTGCTGAATTTGGTTCATGATTCATCCATGCATTAAATAACTGAAAGTAACTAAGTAACTTTTACTTCAAATTACATTGAAGTAATTTTGTACTTTTACTCGAGTAAATTTTGAGACGGGTAATTTTACTTTTACTCTGAGTAGATTTTAGGCAAAGTAATGATACTTTTACTCAATTACAATTTTTCAGTACTCTTTCCACCTCTGCAAGTGAGCAATTGAGGGTTAAGGGCCTTGCTCAGGGGCACCTCAGTCATGGCCCCAGGTCTGGGAATCGAACCCACGACCCTCTGGTCACAAGACCAGTTCCCTAACCAATTTATTGTACAGTTACTGTACTGCCCATGCATTAGAGCTGGATCAGTTCATTCCTTCCTCCCATCAGCTCAGTATTAGTTACTCTCTACTCTGTAGCTACTACAGCACTAGTTACTCTCACGGCTTGCTTTAATATGTTTTCCTTTACTTTTTAACTCTTTGCTTGTTTTAGCCATGCTTGGCTTACCATGAATGTTGTTTTTTTAAGTTGCTTTGCTGTAGTTTCATGTTATTTTATTTGATACCTCTGGTCACATTTATTTTCCTTTAGTCTTTTACCTAGGTATTGTTTTCTAGGTACATTGTATATATATATATGTAACATTATTGTAATGTATTGATCAGACAAACAAGGATCCAAGTGCGGATAACAACCACTTTTATTGAAACAACAATCAGCACTTGAACAGGCGAGATACTCCGTTCAGGGTGTGTGGTGCAGGAGTGCTGTAAACATAGTCAGGACAGTCCAGGGTCATGCCGGTGAGACAGAAGCCAGGAGGTACAGAGGGACTAGGCAGGGAACGAGGTCTAGGAGGAGAGCAGAGGTCGGTACACAGGAAGGCAGAAACACAGAAATAACGCTTGGTACGTGGCATGGCAACAATACTTTGCAACCCGGAAGAGTGAGGGGGAAGCTTAAATAGTTGCGAAGGGGAGGGGCAATGAGCGGCAGGTGAACCGCATCACACGGCGATCATGTGCTGTTCCTGACAATTATTTCCCTTTAATTATTGTATTGTAATTATTTCATTCTCTTTCATTCTTAATTCTTTTATCTTAGTCTTATTTTAATTTATCGAAATTTACTGTTTTATTTTAACCCCTTTGTTGATTTGATTTATTTAAATTCGTTATTTAATTTATTTTAATATTTTGTTGGTAAGGACCTTCTGAAGGTGATAGACCTCGGATCATAATAAGCTCCTTTATTTTCTTCTGTAAAGCACTTTGAATTTCCAGTGTGTATCAAAGATGCTGTAGAAATACATTTGACTTCATCTCTTATCATACAATAAATGTGTCCTTAGCTACAGTTCTTGTCATTCAAAACTGGTGCTGCTCTAATTTCAAGTAGACAAGAAATAATCATGTAGTTAAACTTGCAACTTTAGTGACTTGAGATGGAACTAACATAATCATTAACTAAATAAGTGTTATATTCAGTTGTGAGTGAGCTGAATGTATATCAGAAATGTCACTGTTGTTCTCTTATAGAGATGGAGTGTGTCTGGGTGATGATTCTGTTCCTCCACTGGTCTCTCTCAGGTACTGTAACCTCCATCATAATACATTCTGTCAAAGTCCTCAACAACAAGAGTCCACAGCACTGCACATATTAGAGACAAATCACACAAAACACGTCAAACAGGACACATCCCTAGATTACACATACTGATCTAAACAGTAACAATGTAATAGGCCAGGGGTGAGACCAAGAGCCACTTTTTTTACTGTGTTAAAGCAAAGAGCCACATCATACACATGGGCACGCTTGAACATCACCCATCCCTTCCCCTCTCTCTCTCTCTCTCTCTCTCTCTCTCTCTCTCTCTCTCTCTCTCTCTCTCACATACACACACACACACACACACAGACCTCTGCTCAGATTTACCCTGAGGGAACCGGTCTTGTGACCAAAGGGTCCTGGGTCGATTCCCAGGCCTGAGGTCATGACTGAGGTGCCCTTGAGTAAGGGACCTAACCCCAACCCCGGGTGCCGGGCTAGGGCTGCCTACTCTGCCCACTCTGTTAAAAACATCCTCTATCCTCTTCATATTTTTGTTTTGCTGTGCATTTTTTCTATGCCATTTGCCCTGAGAGCAAACCTGACACAAATTGTTTATTGAAATTATCTTATCCTGACTGGGCAGCTTAGCGATGGTTTCATGTCACTCACATGCGCTTTTGACAAAAATACTGGGGTGAACTCAAGCTAAGTGAACAGCACATAAAAAAACAAACACAAACTTCGATATAAACATAAGGCATGATATGCTTCAGGACTTTTGAAGCATATCATGCTCATGCAGGCACGGTTGGAGGAGGTGGGCCACAGCACGGCGCGGTTGCTCATGCATGCGTGCACGCACACTACGAGTTCTGTTACGCAACTGTTGTTTTCTATGTAAAAAGTCATCAAGGAAAACACAGGCACATGGAACAGATGACCAAATTGACAGCTAGAAGAGGGGGGCTGAGCCCTATGTGACAAATAGTCTATGATTTTAACAGAGACAGAATATCATCAAAGATTATAAATTAAATTGGATCCAGCGAGAGCTGCAGGTCGTGGCCTGATGATGCCAACAGGACCACATCATCCGTAAAAAGGAGACGTGGAATCCCGAGGCCCCCAAACCGAACCCCCTCCACCACTTGGCTACACCGAGAAATTCTGTCCATTAAAGTCTGAACAGAATCGGTGACGAAGGGAAGCCCTGGTGTAGTCCAACTCTCACCGGGAACCAGTCTGACTTACTGCCGGTCATGTGATACTGGATAGCCCGTAGCAGTGGGCCCGGTACCCTGTACTCCCTGAGGAATCCTCAGCAGCATCGGGCCAAGACCTGCAGCTCTCACTGGATCAGTTTGCAGCCGAGTGTGAGACGGATGGGATGAGAATCAGCACCTCTAAAACTGAGACCATGGTACTCAGTGGGCCAAGGGTGGAGAGCCCTCTCTGGGTGGGAGTGAGTCCTCGCCTCAAGTGGAGGAGTTCAAGTATCTCGGGTTCTTGTTCACGAGTGAGGGGAGGATGGAATGAGAGATTGACGGGTGTATCGGTGCTGCAGCTGCAGTGTTGCGGACGCTGTACCGGACCATTGCGGTGAAGAGAGAGCTGAGCCAAAAGACAAAGCTCTCGATTTACTGGTCAATCTATGTTCCGACTCTCACCTATGGTCACGAGCTCTGTGTAGTGACTGAGAGAATGAGATTACAAATACAAGTGACTGAAATAAATTTTCTCTGCAGGGTGTCCGGGCTCTGCCTTAGAGATAAGGTACGGAACACGGTCATCCAGGAGAGACTCGGAGTAGAGTCACTGCTCCTCCACATATAGGTGATTCGGGCATCTGGTCCGGATCCCACCTGGGGGCCTCCCTAGGGAGGGATTATATCTCCCGGCTGTCCTGGGAATGTCTCTGTATCCCCCCCAGAAGAGCTAGAAGAGGTGGCTGGAGAGAGGGAAACCTATGACTCTTTGATTAGGCTACTTCTATAGAAACTCTCCAAATCCTGAAGGTCCCAAGGATGTTGCTTGGAACCTCGAAATTTGAGGTTCTTCCACAGATTTTCTATGGGATTCATGTATGGAGTATTAAGGTCTGGAGACAGGCTAGTCCACTCCAGGACCTTAATGTGCTTCATGATCCACTCGTTTGTTACCATGGCTGTTGGGTCATTGTCGTACTGGAAGACCCATCTTCAGTGTTCTGGCTGAGGGCAAGAGCTTATCATTCAAGATTCTACAGTACATGGCTGCATTCTTCAGCCTCAGCCACTCAATACCTTTTTGAACACAAGGACATTGCGGCCTCTGTAGGATCTCAATCCATTATGGCAAATCCATCAGGCTGACACCTCACCTTTCTCAGAATCATTCTTACCCCATGAGGTCAGATCTTTCACGGAGCTCCAGAGTGATGTCGTTTGACTGTTAACTTGTAGTTCTTCCATTTATGAATTTTCATGCCAACAGTGGTCTCTTTCTCACCAAGCTTCCTGCTGATGGTCTTGTAGCCCATTCCAGCCTTGTGCAGGTCTACAGTCCTGTCTCTGCTGACAGCTCTTTGGTCTTGCCCATGGTGGTCAAGATATTTAAATGGAAGAGATTCTGTGGCAGGTGTCTTTTATCCACATAACAGAGTATTTTCTAATTTTCTAATTTGTGTACTTCAGGGGCACACAGTCGGTCTTATTTAACTAAATACGCATTTCTGTTTCTCTGTTAAAATAAACCTACCATAAAATGGCGAGTGTAAGTGTGTAAACTTACCAAATCAGCAGGCGATCAAATAATTGTTTTATAAAAACAGCTACAGAACTGACTCTGTTATGCTGTATGCTCTTTATGACATCACACCTGGATCATGAGAATATTCACCCAAATGTCCTTTAAACACACGGTGTGAAATACATCAGACGTACTGATGTGTGTAATATGTGGAGTGAATGTGAACATCCATCATGGTGGTGTTTCTCATTACAGGAGCTCAGTACTTTGATCTGGAGGGTGAAGGTTCTGTTGTTGTTGCTCCTGGTTCTGACGTCACTCTGCCGTGTTCACTCACACCACACATGAGTGCTGTGGACATGGAAGTGAAGTGGACCAGACAGGATCTAGGAGACACACTGGTGCATCACTATAAGAATAAACAAGACCAGACTGGTGATCAGGATCATTCATACAAAAACAGAACATCTCTGTTTATAGAGGAGCTAAATCAGGGCAACACCTCACTGCTCCTGAAGAATGTTCAAGTGTCTGATGGAGGACAGTACAGATGTCAGGTTGATTCTGCCCATTGGAGAGATCATATCAGTGTTCAGCTTAGAATTGAAGGTAAATACCATTATATTTCAAAATTATTCTTAAAACTATAGGTGTAATAAATAATATGTTTATTTAAGGAAAAATAAAAGTGTGTATGTTAACAGAAACAGGATCATCCTGTGTCAAATTTTGGTCTTTTAACCCACAGCTACTGGAGGAACCCCAGAGATCACTGTCCTGGGTACTGGTGTCTCAGGTGGGGTTAATCTACAGTGTGAATCTCGAGGCTGGTGGCCTGTTCCTGAACTCCAGTGGTTGAACAGTGAAGGAGCTGAACTTGCTGCTGTTACAGAGTCATGTGGAGATCTTAAAGGTTTTTATGCAAGACTCCGCCTCACTGCACACGAGAGTAAAACCAACATCTACATCTGCAGAGTGAAACAGGGGCAGATCAGGATGGAGAAACAGATCGACATCACTGGTAATGACACTACTGAACTCTCACAACACTCAGGAGTATCAAAGTAATTACCAGTAGTCAGTACACTTATGAGAGAATGTTTTTATTATTGCTTATAATGTGTTAATTTATTTCAGTCAATCAATCAATGAAATTTTATTTATATAGCGCTTTTTACAACAGTTGTTGTCACAAAGCAGCTTTACAAGTGTCTGAGTCCTAGACCCCAGTGAACAAGCCAAGGGCGACAGTGGCAAGGAAAAACTCCCTAAGGGCATGAGGAAGAAACCTTGAGAGGAACCAAGACTCAGGGGGGAACCCATCCTCCTCCAACAACAATTTAGACAGAAAGAAATAAAGAAAAGGAAAAGATGCAAGGGATAATGTCCATCTTGGTGTAGGCATATTCGGTTAGGCAGGAGGTGGCCAGCCCAGGATGGATCGCTTGTCTCTCCTCATCTCATTGTTCCTTGAGCAGGCGGGCAGCCATGTGGAGAAAATAAAACAGGGAAAATTTCTAGAGTGTGGCAGCAACTCCAGCATTAAGTTAAATTATTACACCCTAGCTAAAAAAGGCAGAACCAGGAGGTAACATAGACTTGGGAGCATTCTGAGACAATGGCATCCATCCACTGCACTGTCAACAAACTTGAGTGACCACGAGCAGTGACAGGATGACAGCACCAGCGCCCCAGTCTACCATAAAACCCTTCGTCTATGAACCCCTGGATCTATACCTTTATCTAAGGGGGCATATTAATTATCAAACGCTAAACTAAATAAGTGGGTTTTTAACCTGGACTTAAAGATTGTGACTGTGTCAGAGTCCCGGATGCATTTTGGAAGGTTGTTCTTCCAAAGAAAAGGCTCTTCCCCCTGCTGTTACCAAATTAATTTTTAGAACTAATAAAAGACCAGCACCCTGTGATCTTAGTGGACGTGGGGGTTCATAATAGGAAATAAGTTCCTGGAGGTATTTGGGCGCAAGCCCGTGCAGTGCTTTATAAGTTAATAATAGAATTTTAAAATCAATACGGAATTTAACTGGGAGTCAGTGCAGGGCTGATAGGACTTGTCTGATATGATGAAATTTTCAGAACTCTGGCTGCAGCATTTTGAACTATTTGAAGTTTATTTAAATTCGTATTTGAACATCCTGACAGTAGTGAGTTACAGTAGTCTAATCTGGAGCTAACAAAGGTGTGCACCAATTTTTCTGCATCGTCCTGTGATAATGCATTTCTTAACTTGGCAATGTTGCGGAGATGTAGAAAAGCTATCCTAGTAGTATTATCTATGTATTTATCAAATGATAGGTCGGAGTCGAGTATGACGCCTAGGTGTGCTACTGTGCCAGGTGTAATGGGGTAGTCTGCAAGATTAAGCATTAGATCTGGAATTTTCTGTCTTGAGGCCTTAGGGCCCAGGAGGAGAACTTATGTTTTGTCCTCATTAAGTTGAAGGAAGTTTAGAGACATCCAGCATTTAGTATCTCTTACACAGGCCTCAGTTTTTCCTAAATTGACTTTGTCATCAGGTTTGGCTGATATGTAAGGTTGAGTGTCATCTATATAGCAGGGAAAATTGACACCATGTTTGTTTATAACTGTGCCCAATGGTAGCATATATAATGTAAATAATAGTGGTCCTAAAATGGAGCCTTGTGGGACCCCATATTTCACTTTTGTTCGTTTGGATAGAATATTATTGAGCTCTACAAACTTATAGCGATTAGTTAAGTAAGAGTAAAACCATGAAAGGGCTCTGTCTGAGACTCCAACCCAGCGTTCTAACCATTTTAGCAAGATCCTATGATCTATTGTGTCGAAAATATTTTATTGTGTTTATCTGTAAATAAATGATTCTCTTCTGTCACGCTTCAGCCCCGGACCCCTCCCTTCGGGCGTGTGTTACTGTTGTCCATGTCTTTATATGTACGTCCGTGGGAGTGGCTGGGTTTGTGGGTGATCACTTGTCTCGTTAGTCTAATGTGTTTCACGCGGTGCTTGTTAGGCTACGTGTATATAGTGTGTGCGTTTGTATCGTTTGGTGTTCGTCTTTAATGTGTGATCTGTTGAGTGTTAACTGTTGTTTCAACACGCCGTGAGCGTGTCCTGCGTCATGCTTAATAAACGTAGCCTTGTGAACGCACCTCGTCTTCGCATCTTCGACTCCCTCGCACCCGTTACATGTTCTTTCTTGAAACTGTGACTGCACAGATGGATCTTTAATCTGAAACTTTATCATTGTGTTCAGATCACTTATCCAGTCCTGGAAAAACAGCTGCTATCACTGTTCCCATTCTGCTGATCCTGCTGTTAGCACTGGGGGGTGTGATATGTTTCATGAGGAGAGGTAAACCAATATTTATCACCTAGTACTTCTTTATTTATCACTATTACTACTGCCAGCAGGAGAACAGAGGGAGATGAAGGTGAGGGTGGTAAAAGCATGTATTTAATGTCCATAGTGCACAAACAGAAATGCTAGCACTGGAATGCTAGCGGATTGTGTAAGGGAAACAGGTTCAACGCACTGCACTGGTGATTTGGACCTGTGGGCTTAAATGCAGGGAGAAGTGACTGAAAGTGAATGACACACAGGTGATGGGTGTGAGTAATAAGTGGGGGATGGAGACCGGGGGAGTGGTGTGGTATATGGGTGTGTCTGAGTGGGTGTATCCCCTGTACTCTGGGAATGGCTTACCATGACACCTACATCTCAATCCTTATAGTCTGTACCTGAAGACATATTAAGTCTCTTATTAAGTTCCAGTTCACAGCTGAACAGCTAATCATTACATGTTGAAATGTTCCTGAGTTTCACCTCAAATGTGCATAAAGGGCTCTGGAGGGAGATGGTAAAGTCACAAATTCACTTTGAGATCATCAGGCCCATCCTGAAGGATTTGTACTGAATGAATCAGTCCACTGGTCAGACTGAGAGGACATGAGGTTTAGTACACTTGGAAGGCTGAGAGGGGACGTCGGGTTCAGCATGCTTGAAAGACAGAGATCAGGCCCATCTTGGAGATATCTGGACTTATACTGAAAGGTCATGATTGTTCTGGAACACATTCTAGAACACTGCTGGAAAGTCATGAATGTTCTGGAACACATTCTAGAGCACTACTGCTGGTGCTTCATTACCTCCAGCTCCAGCAGCTGCTCATCTCCATGACGACATATTTACTGAAGTGTTACTGATTCTCCAGATCAGCATCACAGAACGTTGTGTTGGTTGTGAAGAGAAACTGTGATACAGGAAATATTACAACAAATGAACCTGATGTTAAACCAGTTAGCAAATGAGACAATGTTTTATTCAAATGTGATAGACTGACACTATTAGAATCAATTGAAGTCATTTACAGATATTGATCTAAGTACTCTGTACTGATGAGATTGTCAGTGGTAGAAAGTTGCAGATTCAGTCTGATCCTTGGGGCTGGTCAGAAATGACTAATATGCAGTGATTGACACCCTTAATTTAGGCACTTCTGTGATTGGTGGTTGTATCTCTGTTTTCAGCTCAAAGGCGAGAAAAGGAGAGACTGATGAGAGACATTGAGACAGGTAACCTCGTGAGTAAAAAGTGGGGGATGGAGACCGGGGGAGTGGTGTGGTATATGGGTGTGTCTGTGTCTGAGTGGGTGTATGCCCTGTACTCTGGGAATGGCTTACCATGACACCTACATCTCAGTCCTTATAGTCTGTACCAGGAGACATATTAAGTTTAAGACATATTAAGTCTCTTATTAAGTTCCAGTTCACAGCTGAACAGCTAATCATTAAATGTTGAAATGTTCCTGATTTTCACCTCAAATGTGCATAAAGGGCTCTGGAGGGAGATGTTAAAGTCATAAATTCACTTTTAGATAGTCAGGCCCATCCTGAAGGATTTGTACTGAATGATTCAGTCCACTGGTCAGACTGAGAGGACATGAGGTTTAGTACACTTGGAAGGCTCAGAGGGTGTGGGGTTCAGCATGCTTGAAAGACTGAGATCAGGCCCATCTTGGAGATATCTGGACTTATACTGAAAGGTCATGATTGTTCTGGAACACATTCTAGAACACTGCTGGAAAGTCATGAATGTTCTGGAACACATTCTAGAACACTGCTGGAAAGTCATGAGTCTTCTGGAACACATTCTAGAACACTACTGCTAGAGCTTCGTTAACTCCAGTTCCACCAACTGCTCATCTCCATGACGACATATTTACTGAAGTGTTACTGATTCTCCAGATCAGCATCACAGAAAGTTGTGTTGGTTGTGAAGAGAAACTGTGATACAGGAAATATTACAACAAATGAACCTGATGTTAAAACCAGTTAGCAAATGAGACAATGTTTTATTCAAATGTGATAGACTGACACTATTAGAATCAATTGAAGTCATTTACAGATATGATCTAGATACATATAATAAGTCATGTACTCTGTACTGATGAGATTGTCAGTGATAGAAAGTTGCAGATTCAGTCTGATCCTTGGGGCTGATCAGAAATGACTAATGTGCAGTGATTGACACCCTTAATTTGGGCACTTCTGTGATTGGTGGTTGTATCTCTGTTTTCAGCTCAAATGCGAGAAAAGGAGAGACTGATGAGTGACAATGAGACAGGTAACCTCGTTTCTTTAATAGTGCTTTTCCATTGTGCCAGGGGGTCTGATACCTATGAAAAAATAAAATAACTATATCTGATACAACACCGATAAAATACCTGTAAAACATCTGTAGCATACATCCATGTTTCATCAATGAAGATCAATAGAAGGAAACAGCAGAGGGTCTGATCACACACATAGCGGATAAGAACTCCAGTGTTAGAGACAGTGAAGATCATTATATAAGAACTCCACTGTTAGAGACAGTGTTGATCCTTATATCAGAACTCCACTGTTAGAGACAGTGTGGATCCTTGTATAAGAACTCCAGTGTTAGAGACAGTGTGGATCCTTGTATAAGAACTCCAGTGTTAGAGACAGTGTGGATTCTAATATAGGAACACCAGTGTAAGAAACAGTAAAGATCCTGATATAGACAGCGTAGGTTCTTATATGTGTGGGGTTCAGGACACTCGTTAGGCTGAAAACACTTGCTTATATTGTTCTTTAATATTAAATATGCCAGTCAGAGTACGTAGAAAATTTCTTCTTATTTCTCCAGATATTCTGGGTTTCATGTAGACTTAAGACATCCAGACTGGAAGTGATCTGCACTGCTCCAGACACATACAACCTGGACAGAACTAGACACAGATCAATCCAGAATGTCTTTAATAATGTTTACTGTAGAATTACTGAGACAGAACAGAACAGTGGGCTGTGAAAATCAGTCCGACTCCCACAGTTACTGGACCTCCCACCATGTGAGTTCCTGAGAGATGGACATATGTAACTGTGTGTGTGTGTGTGTCCAACAGTGTGCTGCACTGTGTATGTAGATGAGAGAGAATCTGTAGTTCAGACCCATCAGTGTGTGTGAACTTAACCGTCACACTCTCTTGTGTGTGAACTTAACCGTCACTCTCTCTTGTGTGTGTAAACTTAACCATCACTCTCTCTTGTGTGTGTAGCTGACATGTGTCTGAAGAGAGAAGGTGAACGTTGTCTCCATGGGGTGAAATTCACTGATGCTCAGTGGGAATATGTGGAACACAAACTGTTAACTTCAGAAGATCTGGATGAGTTTGACCTGAGGAAATATGACCCATCAGAGGAGTGTTTTCTGAAGCTGCAGAAAGTGGTCTACGCCTGCAGAAAAGCACAGTGAGTATTTTCATTACTGACCTGATTAGAGCTTTAACTGTGTGTGTTTGTGTGTGTGTGTGTGCACGTGTGTGCACGTGTGTGCACGTGTGTGCACGTGTGTGCGCGCGTGTGTGTGTGTGTGTGTGTGTGTGTGTGTGTGTGTGTGTTCGTGTGTGTGCGTGTGTGTGCGCAGTAATGGATGTCTTTACTCCGTACTGGAGAGATGGACAGTGCTACCAACCACTTTGAATAGCAGAGGCCAATATAACATCTGGCTCAAATGCACCCTGGTGTGGTTTGATCGATTTGATCTATTTTAAATGTGTCTTGGTTGCATTTCCATGTGGCTAATCCCTGTGTGTTTATGTATATATGATTGAGAAACATAATCTGCTTCACAGCTGGGGGAGGGGCTAACTGTGACAGCTGTGTTCTGATTTATCATCATTAATCTTCCAGGTTGAGTTACTGTGGTCTCACAGAGAAAAGCTGTGATGTTCTGGCCTCAGTTCTCACATCAAAGTCCAGTTTGAGAGAGCTGGACCTGAGTGGGAATATACTGCATAATTCAGGAGTGAAGAAACTCTGTTCTGGACTGAAGAGTAAAGACTGTAAACTGGAGAAACTGAGGTGAGGTCATCATTTTTTCATGATGTAGTGATTTGAGTGCATACATGAAACAGAAAGACATATTGTGTGTATTTGACAAAAGGATACATTGTGTGAAAGATGGAAAAAGTGTGTGAGCGTACGTGCATGTTTTTGTGTGAGTGTGTGTGTGTGTGTGTTAATTGGGTGTAAGACAATGTGTGTGTGAGTTTGTGTAAGTGTGTGTTGAGCTCTATGTACACTGAGGAGTTTTTCTCCTTCTCTCCACAGTCTGTCGTTGTGCAATATTAGAGAGGAAGGCTGTGCTGCTCTGTGTTCAGCTCTGAAGAAAAATCCCTCACACCTGAGAGAGCTGAACCTGAACTCCAATAATCCATATGATTTAGGAGTGAAGCAGCTCTCTGCTCTACTGGAGGATACACACTGTGCACTGGAGAAACTGGAGTGAGTTACTGGACTATTGATTATAGACTGTAGACTAGATTATAGAGAGTATGTATATGTGTGTCTGTGCATGATTGTGTGTGTTTTTGTGTGTGTGTATACATGAGTGCTAAGTAATAAGAATACTGAGGATGTGTGGATGTATGTGAATTGTGTGTGTGTGTGTGTGTGTGTGTGTGTGTTGAGGTCTAAGTACTCTGTGTGTGTTTGCGTGTGTGTGTGTGTGTGTGTGTGTGTGTGTGTGTGTGTGTGTGTGTGTGTGTGTGTGTGTGTGTGTTGATCTCTAACTACACTGAGTAGATTTCTCCTTCTCTGTATAGTCTGTCTAACTGCAGTATTGGAGAGGAAGGCTGTGTTGCTCTGTGTTCAGCTTTGAAGACAAACCCCTCATCACACCTGAAAGAGCTGAACCTGAACTACAATAAACCAGGAGACTCAGGAGTGAAGCAGCTCTCTGCTCTACTGGAGGATACACACTGTACACTGGAGAAACTGGTGTAAGTTAGTTGTGTACAGTTTATTTATAGACACACACACTCTCGCTCTCACATGTATGTGTGTAAGTGAGCAAGAGATTGTGTGTGTGTGTGTGTGTGTGTGTGTGTGTGTGTGTGTGTGTGTGTGTGTGTTGATATTTAAGTACACTGAGAATTTTTCTCCTCCTTTCTGCAGACTGTCTCACTGCAGTATTAGAAAGGAAGGCTGTGCTGCTCTGTGTTCAGCTCTGATGAAAAACCCCTCATCACACCTGAGAGAGCTGAATCTGAACTCCAATGAACCAGGAGACTCAGGAGTGAAGCAGCTCTCTGCTCTACTGGAGGATCCACAATGTACACTTGAGAAACTGGTGTAAGTTAGTAGCCTACTGTTTATTTATAGAGACACTCTCGCTCTCGTGTGTGTGTGTGTGTGAGTGTGTGTGTAAGTGAGCATGGTTGTGGTGTATGAGAGAGATTGTGTGTATGAGATCTAAGTACACTGAGTTTTCTCCTTCTCTCTACAGACTGTCTAATTGCAGTATTAGAGAGGAAGGCTGTGCTGCTCTGTGTTCAGCTCTGAGGTCAAACCCCTCATCACACCTGAGAGAGCTGAATCTGAACTCCAATGAACCAGGAGACTCAGGAGTGAAGCAGCTCTCTGTTCTACTGGAGGATCCACACTGTACACTGGAGACACTAGAGTGAGTTACTGGACTACTGATTATAGACATGCGTAAGATAGTGTGTGTATATGTGTGTGTAAGTGTGTGTGTTGAGCCGTAAGTACACTGAGGAGTTTTTCTCCTTCTCTCTACAGGATGTCTTACTGCAGAATTACAGAGGAAGGCTGTGCTGCTCTGTGTTCAGCTCTGAGGTCAAACCCCTCATCACACCTGAGAGATCTGAACCTGGACTACAATAAACCAGGAGTCTCAGGAGTGAAGCAGCTCTCTGCTCTACTGGAGGAAACACACTGTACACTGGAGATATTACAGTGAATTACTGGACTACCGATTATAGACAGACACACTCTCTCTTGCTCTCATGTGCATATGTGTGTTCTCTAAATACACTGAGTAGTTTTTCTCCTTCTCTCTACAGTCTGTCTGACTGCAGTATTACAGAGGAAAGCTGTGTTGCTCTGTGTTCAGCTCTGAAGAAAAACCCCTCATCACACCTGAGAGAGCTGAAACTGAGCTACAATGAACCAGGAGACTTAGGAGTGAAGCAGCTCTCTGATCTACTGGAGGATCCACACTGTACACTGGAGAAACTACAGTAAGTTACTGGACTACTGTATATTTATAGATACACACAAAGAGTTTGTGCTGCTGTCAGAATGCCTTATCACCAGGTCTAAGGAGTCAAAGTGTTCCCCTACAATAAAAACACTGAGAAGAATGAGATTTATTGTGGGCAAATCCAGAGTCAGAATCAGTAAGACATTCCAGGGTTGATAAGCTGGGTAATTCAAAGAGAGAGATGTGATTCACATGAATCACAGAGTTCGACATTTTAAACACAATATTCACTGAACTTTGAACAAGAAACACTGACCTGAACAGCAACACATCAAACAACTACCAGCCAACAAACATAGGAAACAGATGGCTTAAATACAAGATACTAACTAGAAACTAAACAAGGAACACATGAGATCTGTTACAAGGGGCGGGGTTGGTTACAAATGACCTGGACGAAAACAAAAATATGACAAACAGAAGAGGGCTGGTAACAGATGTGACAGTACATTAGCAGTAGCAGTGTCCAGTATTAGTAGCGTCTAGTCTGGTATTATCAGTGTCCGATAGTAGTAGTGTCCAGTATTAGTAGTGTCTAGTCTGGTATTATCAGTGTCCGATAGTAGTAGTGTCCAGTATTAGTAGCGTCTAGTCTGGTATTATCAGTGTCCGATAGTAGTAGTGTCCAGTATTAGTAGTGTCTAGTCTGGTATTATCAGTGTCCGATAGTAGTAGTGTCCAGTATTAGTAGCGTCTAGTCTGGTATTATCAGTGTCCGATAGTAGTAGTGTCCAGTATTAGTAGTGTCTAGTCTGGTATTATCAGTGTCCGATAGTAATAGTGTCCAGTATTAGTAGTGTCTAGTCTGGTATTATCAGTGTCCGATAGTAGTAGTGTCCAGTATTAGTAGCGTCTAGTCTGGTATTATCAGTGTCCGATAGTAATAGTGTCCAGTATTAGTAGCGTCTAGTCTGGTATTATCAGTGTCCGATAGTAGTAGTGTCCAGTATTAGTAGTGTCTAGTCTGGTATTATCAGTGTCCGATAGTAGTAGTGTCCAGTATTAGTAGCGTCTAGTCTGGTATTATCAGTGTCCGATAGTAGTAGTGTCCAGTATTAGTAGTGTCTAGTCTGGTATTATCAGTGTCCGATAGTAATAGTGTCCAGTATTAGTAGCGTCTAGTCTGGTATTATCAGTGTCCGATAGTAATAGTGTCCAGTATTAGTAGCGTCTAGTCTGGTATTATCAGTGTCCGATAGTAGTAGTGTCCAGTATTAGTAGTGTATGGTCTGGTATTATCAGTGTCCGATAGTAGTAGTGTCCAGTATTAGTAGCGTCTAGTCTGGTATTATCAGTGTCCGATAGTAGTAGTGTCCAGTATTAGTAGTGTCTAGTCTGGTATTATCAGTGTCCGATAGTAATAGTGTCCAGTATTAGTAGTGTCTAGTCTGGTATTATCAGTGTCCGATAGTAGTAGTGTCCAGTATTAGTAGCGTCTAGTCTGGTATTATCAGTGTCCGATAGTAGTAGTGTCCAGTATTAGTAGCGTCTAGTCTGGTATTATCAGTGTCCGATAGTAATAGTGTCCAGTATTAGTAGCGTCTAGTCTGGTATTATCAGTGTCCGATAGTAGTAGTGTCCAGTATTAGTAGCGTCTAGTCTGGTATTATCAGTGTCTGATAGTAGTAGTGTCCAGTATTAGTAGTGTCTAGTCTGGTATTATCAGTGTCCGATAGTAATAGTGTCCAGTATTAGTAGTGCTTTGTATGGTATTAGTAGTGTTCAATAGGTTGATAATGGGTTGCTGTACTGTGATGGTATCCAGTCTGAACCCTCATTGCCTCATTGCCAAGAAGACTGTGAGATACTATACTGACTATAAGAGTCAGGCAGGAATGTCCACTACAGAAAATTAATTTCAGCAGAAAATTGGGAATCAGTAATGGAATTAAATGGATATTTCCAGGTTAGAATTGATGGATGTTTGTGATGAGGGTGATGTTGGGGAGGAGCAAGGATAGCTGACTCGTTTTAGGTGTTTGGCGTCATCCAACATGGGGCATCGGTCAGAATGCCAGGTAGAGGAATGATGAGGAGACGATGGGCTTGGTTGTTGAATTGTATTTTCTCATCATTGACTGTGAAGAAATGCCACCACCATTACTTAGGAACTAAAAGGAACTTCGCTTGAAGGTACAATTTAGACTTGAACTCGGAGCGTGCCCAACGAAGACAGCTCCGTTTCTAATACAGGCTGATGAAACAGGAAACACTAAACATGAAATCAGGAGATTCTCCAATGAGTCCCGGCCTATTGTACAGGTGAAGTGCAGTAAATGTTGAAATGCTTATTTTTGTAGATTGAATAACAATTTGCTTAATGCTTTTAGAAAATATCAATTTTCTCTATAGACAGATCTTTTGTGACAAATATTTAAAATTTAGAGTTTGTTTACTGTCTGTAATTCAAAGCATGGTGCATTATTGTGCATTTGGTCTAGCTGTGTATATGTTATATTAAGATCTGTGTTGTTTAGACTGATACAAATCTGCTCCAGTACTGTTGTACAGTAGAGTGTCAGTAATACCGTTTACAACTGAAGCATGGGAAGACTAGCATATAGTGTTTCCTCTGATCCATCACATGTATTAAACAGTGAATGTGATTTATATTTATGATGTAGGGTTACAGACCCTATAGGTTCAGTCACTCTGTTATACCTTGGAGTTCTACTACTTAACAGAGTCCATGTGGACAAAATTATTATAATAATTAGTGTGAGTTATACTGTGTGGCGTAATGGGATACAGGAACCAACCAAGAGAGAGGATGGGTGGGTGGGTGCGTGTGTGTGTGTGTGTGTGTGTGTGTGTGTGTGTGTGTGTGTGTTTGAGAGAGAGAGGGAGAGATGGTGTGGCTGTGTCTGTGTTTTCTCCCTATGTTACCATGCTGTCCTCATAATTTTCTGTCCTAAAGTTTCTGAAACAGACAGATGTGCCTGGAGATTCTTCACATCCAGGAGACACCTGAGGAGATTCTGACCCAGCGCTGGATCTGTACTGAACACCTGAGGAGATTCTCACCCAGCGCTGGATCTGTACTGAACACCTGAGGAGATTCTCACCCAGGGCTGGATCTGTACTGAACACCTGAGGAGATTCTCACCCAGCGCTGGATCTGTACTGAACACCTGAGGAGATTCTCACCCAGGGCTGGATCTGTACTGAACACCTGAGGAGATTCTTACCCAGCGCTGGATCTGTACTGAACACCTGAGGAGATTCTGACCCAGCGCTGGATCTGTACTGAACACCTGAGGAGATTCTGACCCAGCGCTGGATCTGTACTGAACACCTGAGGAGATTCTGACCCAGCTCTGGATCTCTAGTGAACGAACTCTCCACATCAACCACACCCCCACTACACACCCCTGTTCCTCCCTACCAGCGACCTGCCAACCAGGCTAATCAGGAACTCTGAACTCACCTGTGTGTGTGTGTGTGTTTGTATGTGAGTGTGTAGTTTGTGTGTGTGTAGTTTGTGTGTTTGTGTGTATGTAATGTGTGTGTAGTGTGTATCTGTGGGTATGTGTGTGTGTGTAGTGTGTATCTGTGCGTATGTGTGTGTGTGTGTTTGTATGCGAGAGTGTGTAGTGTGTATCTGTGGGCATGTGTGTGAAGTGTGTGTTGTGTGTAGTTTGTGTGTGTGTGTGTGCAGGGCCGGCCCTTCCATTAGGCGATATAGGCAAATGCTAGGGGCGCCATCTTTTTTTTTTTTTTTTTTTTAACAAATGAACAATTAATAAATGTGAAAACAAGCAAAGTCCACATAATCATAATTTCATTGTTTAATAATATTAGTCAAATTAATAATTCTTATAATAACAACACACGACACCTCTCACCCGCGCGCCAACCCGCCCTCCCCCGCGCGCTCTGCGCACCTCGTTACTGAGTTAGTGAGTTAGTGAGTGACATCTCCCTGTAAAGACGTCAAAAAGGGAGAAGTCCTCTGGTGCCCAGGGTAGAAAAATGAGAAACGTGGATGAGGAAAGGCGGCAAAAAACAGGTGATATAATGGTAATATGTGGTGAATTAACACTATACCATTGGCGAAGCGTCAGGGACTTCAACGCCTTCTCTGAAGGTTAATTGATCTTAAAAAGGATGCTTTATCTATTATATGTAATATATGTTAATAACGCTTCACCAATAATTTGTATTTTTCCTATAAATCGGCTTTCAAATCCACTTTTCGTACTTGTGCTTGAAAAAAACCTCAGCGGTGAAATAAAAAAAATCAACCAATCAGAATATTTCACACCGTTGTTTCTAGGTAAAAGAGAGCTTTTGATTGGCAGTTTTATCAACCAATCATATTATCGAATTAGAATCGTGGGGGCGTGCTCCAATGGTCTCTCATTTTTATTTGAAACAAATCCAAAATGTTGCCAATCTGTAGCTGTTGTGTTTTTCTTTGAAACCAGCTCGCTTGACTCACAACTAACACTCAATCGTCATTGTGGCTTTTTCCCCTCTGTATGATCTTAGTGAAAACCGCCACTGTCATCATACTGCCCAATCCTAGTAGGTGCTATGATTAGCTTAGCTTAAAATAAATATATACTAACTGTTCATTGCGGATGCACTTTTGAAATAATAATGTTGCAGTAGGCAAATTGCCCTGATTTGCACTGGTGGTAGTTGTTGTTTTTCATTAATTTTTTAAATTTATTATTAATATTTAAAAGTTGTTCTCTGCACTACGTTATGTAAAATAGTTTTAAAATATTTTTTGTGCAACACCTTTATATTTATTGCTTGTTATATGGTAATATTTAAGTCATTTGCTTTTTATTTGTTTCTTTAATCCTGATACAATCAACCCGATGATTGATGATGCAGGGGGCACCAACCAAAATCTCGCCTAAGGCACCACATTGGTCAGGGCCGGCTCTGTGTGTGTGTGTGTTTGTATGTGAGAAGGAAGTTCACTTCCTCTCATTTCCTGACTAGTCACTTCAGTGATGCTCTTTCCACCAGAGGAGACAGTTACTCCACCACCATCCTCAGACCATGTACATACTATCACCCAGTGTGTAGTCCTGCTGTACAGTTATTAACCCAATAAAGTGTTTTTCTTACTTGTCTTAACTGCACTGTGTTGCAGAACTCCTCCTGAGCTCTGAAGAACATCTCTCACCTGCAGTATGTGGAGTTCGACTGGGTGAAGGAGTTTACGTGATCTCCAGCAGTGTAGCTGGTGTCCACTCCACCTACACCTTCCTCTGTCCTCACTGCTCAGTGAGTGTGTGTCTCACGGTTGCTGGTCTCTGTAGGAACAGCGTGCTGTTCTTCACTGTGTCACTACTTCTACATGGAAGACACAGCAGAACTCATTTGTTGAAGCACATATACAGCCACCAGTGTTTACTGGTCAGAGTCCTCACAGCCACCAGTGTTTACTGGTCAGAGTCCTCACAGCCACCAGTGTTTACTGGTCAGAGTCCTCACAGCCAGACAGTGTTTACTGGTCAGTGTGATGTAAAGCTGTGGGGTTGTGTGCTACTATGTGTGTGTAATGACCACTATTTGCTCATTGAAGCAGTCAGACACAGGGGCTTCCACTGTTTATTCTGAAACAGATTTTAAGATGCATTTACCTCCTCTTGCATAAGACGGCTACAGATTTCACAAGCTGGGGTAATAAAAATATAAGAAATTATGCTGATGAAGGCATGTCAGTTATTTAACACGGCTCACATAACTACAGCACGTGTCGACAATACAGCAAAGTTAACTTTCTTAATCAAAACTTTCTTAATCAAAACCACATCCGGCCCGCGAGAGGCCAATCATAAATGAAACAAATATCTATGTCGTGCGTGCAATACAACTGTGACGCTTTTATTTTGAAAGCGCTACGTTTGTGTTAATTCCGTGTGGACGTACCTGCGTGTGTGTGAGCTGTGCGAGAAACGCTGTAAGTGATCAGCGACAAGTTAAGGCTTTCGGGAGTGAACGTTGTACCTCGCGCGAAACTCCGCAAACGGCGGAAAATTTACGTGATGAATTTTAATTGTGCATTGTGTTCCAGGTTTGAAAAAGTGCTGGAATTTAGGCTAAAGTACTTGAAAATGCTTGACATTGTAACTGTATTTCGATTCACAACAAATAGTTGACTGAACAGGGGGGTATTCCAGAAAGTGGGCAAGTAAACTCAGAGTTAACGAAAGCTCAGGTTTTCCGTTCCAGAAACCGAGCTTAGAGAGAACCTGAGTCAGCTGGGAAATATTGAAATGGATCTTGAAAGTGCCGTAGAAGTGCTTTAAAGCTAGGTTTAAGCCAGGTTTATACTTGACGCGGCGCGAGGGTCCGCGCGGCGAAAATTATGTAATCGCGGTGGCGGAGGGCCTCGCGCACTGTTGATTCGCAAGGTCGTGCACCTCTCGAATTTTGTAACTTCGCGCGCGCGCCGCGCTTCAGCGCAATGAACAAAGTCATGTTTGCAGGGTTCATACACCTTTACAAGGTGGAATTAAAGCATTTATACGTCACTTTCAAGGTCCATTTCAATATTTCCCAGCACGTTAAACTTAATTAAGTTAAATATTTATACATATATTTGAAATGATTCAAAATAATTAGCTTTTTATCACATTATTTAATTGTTGTTTATTTTCAAAACGCCCAATAACGTCTTCACGTTCTCTCATGTTTTGTCCTGGAATTACAAGAGGCTCGTATTTGTTAACGTAATACAAGAAACCTTTATGGCTATTTGCTGTGAAACGAAGTAGTTACAATTTCAAACATTTTCAAGTATTTAGCCTAAATTCCAGCACTTTTCAAATCTGAAACAAAAAGCAACATTAAAATTGGTCAGGTAAATATTTCTTCCCCTGTTTCTTTATACCAACACACATGTTTCGGAGAACACTGCACAGAATGTGACGCGGCACAGGAGGGTACGGCTCGAGAAAAGAGACCACCTCCCCGTGGCTGCGTGTGCGTGGCTGCCTGGCCATGGCACAAACGCGTTCCTGATCTCGCGCATGCTCGTTCGTGTGCAAAACGATGGCCGACGCCAGCGTTTAGTGTAAGTTAAAATACCTCGTTTTTGTAGACAAACGAATCTTACATTCTAGTCTTGTATTGGCAGTGTATATGTTCATAAAGTTACTTTATGGAGAGGAAAACATTTAAGAATAGCCTGTTAAGTTCTCTGCATTGTAAACTTCGCATGGGAACAATGAACAATGCTTGACAAATTGGGAATACCAATCAACTGTAAATTGAACAGTGTTTAAAGAGGGGAAGCCATGCGGCTTTTGCAAAAATAAAGTTCTAAATGGAAATATTTTGTTTGTGTGTTTTCATGTATTTCTACCTGAATTTTATCTGCAAAACATTAAGTTTAATGTGCATTGAAGTTTTCAAATCCTTTGCAAACATCCGTATAATGCCATATGGGATGTTTCGTAAATACAAAGAGTGAAGGTATAAGTAGTATATGTAGTTATTTATGTAGAAACGGTAAATTTGCATTTATTACTTTTATTTAGAAATTCCTATCACGCGAGACTATAACGGAACTTCACCAGCGCGGTGCAGCCAGGATGAGAGAGCCATGGTGAGAGAGTCTCCCAGTCTCGCGCCGTATACTATTGCGTATAAACGCCTCCGCCGTTCGTGGAAGTTTGCGTGAGGTGGGCGGAGCCACTGTGATGACGTCATTATTGTTTGTGTGGCCCTCTGACACAATTCAGGTTTCTCATGTGGCCCCTTGTAAAAATTAATTGCCCATCCCTGCACTAAAGGAACAATATGTTTGTAAAATGTATTAGAGCTTTTAGTTAAGTATTAACTAAATTATATTATATATTAATTAGAATCTGCAGCAGGTACACACCATCCATCCAAGAGCTCTCACTTGTCTGATGGAGGTACGGCAACAGCAGAGGGACATAGTCTGCAGTGACATCAGAACGAGAAGAGAAAAGCTTCCCAGAACCATTTTAACCTTTTAAAAAATAATAATAATAATAACTACACTTGTTTTTAACCCTTTTTATATAATAATATAGTCCAGTTTGTCATCCGATTCCCATATTTTCCTGTGCTATTCAGCTGTGTTAGCGCTCACATTGGTCTGGCGTCTGTGGTCTTGTACACTCACCGGCCACTTTATTAGGTCCACCGTGCTAATATCGGGTTGGGACATCTGTCCCCTCAGACAGAATCTTTTCTAAAGCAGGTCAGATAACTGAAAGGATCAACTCCTCAGAAATGAGGTCCTTGAGCTTTTTGAATGCTGATCCTAATTTAGGCAAAACTTGTTACTGCTCCTCTTCTCTTCGGCACATTTATTTAATTTTGTTGATTGATGCTTTGGTGATGTTCTGTTGTTTCCTTGTATATAGTTGCAAATTTACAAATAATTTACAAATAAATGTTTTTATAGTTACCTGTGAATACGCTTTTACGGTTAATCTATTTAGAGTTGACTGATCTTGAGTAACTGATCACTGATCAGCTGTTCGGAAAACTCTGATATGACATGCAGCGGTAACTCAACTCCGAAGATCGGACGAAGCGCAGTGATGGCGGACAGCCAAAAGCTGTTCTCCGGTGTAGCAACCCCCGTCGAAGGACAATGTACTCTGCGGGAATACCAGGATTTCTGTGTGTCGAGTGTCAGGCACAGAGTACGGGGTTCACCAGACCAAGAGTACAGAATACCTCCTTTAAGTTAATTAGTGTTCAATTTATTAATAAATAAAGTGAAAGTAAAAAGAAAAGAGACATAAAACAATTGGGCAAACTCTAATGTCTACTAGACAAATATCAGCAGTCTTTTAGCTCATAACCCCACTGGACTAAACTTCAGTCAGCAGGTCTCTTTACATTCTCTTTCACAGTCCTCCCTCCTTCTGGCCTACACCACCCTTAAATACCCTAAGCCCCGCCCTCAGCTAAACCAACATATTGGGTAGGCGTGTCTTATAGAGGAGTAGTAACATTAATTATTGTACATCATACACTGCAGTGTTTTAGTCTTAAAAGTAGCTTATTCCAATGGCCATTGCTAGCATCTTTTAACCGGTAAGTATACTTTAATGTCCTGTTCTTTTTATCCCGAGAGTTCTTCTGCAGCTCCCCCTACCCCTACACGGTCATGGGCCCTTCTGACCTGTATAAGGCTGGAGCTGTTTCCCCAAGCTCTTTGGTGGGGGTTCCCAGTAAGTCCAGTCTCTAGGACGCCATCTTGTGTGAGGCAGATCTCTGACCTCATCACATCCGGGCGTCTCAGGTCATTAGTTTGGTGTGTGTTATATCTCATATCTGGACGCTGTATGTGAGGGGAAACAGCAGCACTGGAGAGCTGAAGCAGAGAGAGCAGGAAAAAACTGTGACTGCGTTGTGATATCTGTTTTGGAAGTGAAGGCGGAGTTTAGAAGGAAGGAACAGTCTCTGCGATTGCTAGGGAAACAACTGAGCCAATCGCAGCAAGTGAAAAAGAAACTACAGTAGAGTAGAGTGAACTATGCATGGTAGTAAAGCATCACGTACAAACACACACTAAACACACACTCCACCACACTCCCCCATACTCCTAAATTTTTGCACACTACTACACATTCCCACATGCTCACATACACACTGCACATTCCTGTCCCCCCACACTACACACTAACACAACTGCACGTTCCCACACGTGCACAAACTACTACACCCCATGTTTGTGTTGTCCACTAAAGGCATGCAGAACAGAGACAAACGCTTGCACAAACACTACAGTTCACCAAGAGGCCTTCAACCCAGGAACATAAATCAGCTCAGGGTAACCAGAGTCTTCATCACTTCATAATACCCTCATTAAATACATTTTATTATTGTACTTTATCTCAGTTGAATACAGCAAGAGATTTGTGTATTATACTTGTGTGCATATGTACAGTATGTATTTACAGTATGTAGGGGTTTCACCTACTAATCCTTTAAAGTAGATATAATTTGTTTTACCTTAATTATTAATCAGTCTCATTAATTTTAGAATCAGTCTCATATTCTAATTATACCAGAACCACAAGTTTAGTTATCAACTAAAGGTAATGAATGGTTTGGTATCTGAAGGATTTAACAATGAATTCTTTGGAGGTTTTGGCAACAACCACTTTTGAATGACATCAACACAGAGAATTTGGTGAAAATAAATGATACATTTATTTAAAACCAACTATTCTAAAACACAAAGAGCATCAACATGGATCAGTATATTTACAGTGAAGACTCAGCATCTAGTGTGTGTGTGTGTGTGTGTGTGTGTAAAAAAAAGGGGAGGAGTAAAGCCTGGTTTATACTCGACGCGCCGCGAGCGGCGCGAGGGTCCGCGCGGCGAAAATGACGTAATCGCTGTGGCTCCGCCCGTGCGCGAGGGCCTCGCGCGCTGTCGCGGCGCGAGGTCGTGCACCTCTCGAATTTTGTAACTTCGCGCGCGCGCCGCGCTTCAGCGCGATCAACAAAGTCATGTTTGCAGGGTTCATACACCTAAACAAGGTGGAATTAAAGCACTTGTACGGCACTTTCAAGGTCCATTTAAATATTTTCCAGCACGATAAACATAATTAAGTTAAATATTAATATATATACTCGAAAAAATTCGAAATAATTCGCTTTTTATCACTTTATTTAATGGTTGTTTATTTTCAAAACGCCCAATCTTAACGTCTTCACGTTCTCTCATGTTTCGTCCTGGAATTACAAGAGGCTCGTATTTGTTAACGTAATTTCAACATTTTAATGTACTTTAGCCTAAATTCCAGCACTTTTCAAACCTGAAACACAAAGCAACATCAAAATGCGTCAGGTAAATGTTCATTCCCCTTTTTTTGAGGGGTGTTTCTTTATACTACCACATATCGTTTCGGACAACACTGCAAAGCCATAATTACGTTTGATGCCTGATGTGTATATATACGGTCTCTGGTCAGGTAAAAATGTTCTTTCACCGGTTTTGCAGGGGTTTTTTATTCTCCACTGCCACCTATTGCCACCTATCGTTTCGGAGAACACTGCAGCGACGCTCGCGACGTTCGCGAAAGTATAAACGCCTACACCGCTCGCGCAGGGTCGCGCGAGGTGGGCGGAGCCGCGCGCAACGGTCGCTCGCGAAAGTATAAACCAGGCTTAAAGCCTGGTTTATACTCGACGCGCCGCGAGCGGCGCGAGGGTCCGCGCGGCGAAAATGACGTAATCGCGGTGGCTCCGCCCGTGCGCGAGGGCCTCGCGCGCTGTCGCGGCGCGAGGTCGTGCACCTCCCGAATTTTGTAACTTCGCGCGCGCGCCGCGCTTCAGCGCGATGGACAAAGTCATGTTTGCCGGGTTCATACACCTAAACAAGTTGGAATTAATGCACTTGTACGTCACTTTAAAGGTCCATTTCAATATTTCCCAGCACGTTAAACTTAATTAAGTTAAATATTTATACATATACTCGAAATGAATCGAAATAATTCGCTTTTTTATCACATTAGTTTATGGTTGTTTATTTTCAAAACGCCCAATCTTAACGTCTTCACGTTCTCTCATGTTTCGCCCTGGAATTACAAGAGGCTCGTATTTGTTAACGTATCGTTTCGGACAACACTGCAAAGCCATATTTACGTTTGATGCCTGATGTGTATATATACGGTCTCTGGTCAGGTAAAAATGTTCTTTCCCCGTTTTTGCAGGGGTTTTTTATTCTCCACTGCCACCTATCGCCACCTATCGTTTCGGAGAACACTGCAGCGACGCTCGCGACGTTCGCGAAAGTATAAACGCCTACACCGCTCGCGCAGGGTCGCGCGAGGTGGGCGGAGCCGCGCGCTACGGTCGCTCGCGAAAGTATAAACCAGGCTTAAGTGTGCGCGCTTGTGCGCGTGTGAGGAGGCGGAGTTGTAATTTCAGTTCTCCTATAGCAGGCGTACTCAACTAAATTTGTCCGCGGTCCAGTTTTGGCAGATACCTGTGACCTGAGGTCCGGTGCGGCGGGGGGTGGCGAACGTAAGTTGTTGAGCGGGGGGGGGGGGCGAACGGTGCGCGAACGGTGGAGGCGTTTATACTTTCGCGAGCGTTTTGTCCTAAACGATAGGCGTTTTGTCCGAAACGATATGTGGTAGAAACACCCCTCAAAACAGGAAAATGAACATTTACCTGACCAATTTTAATGTTGCTATATGTTTCAGGTTTGAAACGTGCTGGAATTTAGGTTAAAGTACTTTAAAATGCTTGAAATTGTAACTACTTGGTTTCATAACAAATATCTGTCTGACTGAATAGTTCTCTTGTATTAGGTTAACAAATAGGCCTACGAGCCTCTTGTAATTCCAGGACGAAACATGAGAGAACGTGAAGACGTGAAGATTGGGCGTTTTTTTTTACTTAATTATGTTTAACATGCTGGGAAATATTGAAATGAACCTTGAAAGTGGCGTACAAGTGCTTGAATTCCACCTTATAAAGGTGTATGAACCCTGAAAACGTGACTTTGTTCATTGCGCTGAAGCGCGGCGCGAAGTTACAAAATTCGAGAGGTGCACGACCTCGCGAACCGACAGCGCGCGAGGCACTCGCGCACACGCGGAGCCACAGCGATTACGTCATTTTCGCCGCGCGGACCCTCGCGCCGCTCGCGAAGCGTCAACCAGGCAGGCTTGTTGTTGAGCGGGGGTGGCGAACGTAAGTTGTTGAGCGGGGGTGGCAAACGTAACACTCGTGACGGAGTGTTTTTTCAATAGCCCTGAAATAAATGCTACGGTTTTGTTTTAGTCCGTATCCAGTTAATCAGGAATGAGATTGGGTCCGGACAGGACTGCGTTCGGGTCCGGATCCGGACCGCGGTCCGCCAGTTGAGTACCCCTGTCCTATAGAGAACAAAGCAACTAAAATGGCGCCGACTTTAAACAGTAGAGCAGCGCGACTGTGTTAATTAGCTCAACTGGTTTATTCCAACGTGGTCAGAACAAAGAGTAATGGAGCTGGCTTAATAACTAAAAATTAATGTGATGTGTCTGAGAATGGGGAAGACTACAAGTTGTCCATTAATCAGATAAATAAAAGATGGTGGCATGCACAGCAAAGAGAACTTTGTATGTACAAATCTTGATGAAGATTATGAAAATAAAGTTAAACACATTCAGAATGTATTAACAGAAAGCTTGGTTAACTCTACAGTTCAAATAACTTTGCCCTTTTATAAACTATGCCCAGCGTTAAGAGTCTCACGTGTTGAGGATTTGGGGTAGTGTCGTCCTCCCTGAATTCTCCTGGAATTAGGAGGGAATTTCCACCGCAGGCTCCTCGTTGATTAAACGACGTCGTCCAGGTGTGCTGGGGAATCGTCCAGGAACGCGAGTCTCGTTCACGGTTTAACAACAGGGAGTTGATCGCCTTTGTTTCAGTCCGTGTGGCCGCGTTAGCAAGCTTGATTGAAGTCGTTCGGTGAATCTGTTGTCGCGGTAACGTTGATCGGTTGCTGGTTAGATTGCACCATAACTCGGGCTCGTTAATTAAGTAATACGACTTTCAGCTGTTTGCCGTTAGTCGTTGCAAAGTTCGCGTGTTCTCAAAGAAAAACCGGAGAGAGAGGAGTGGCGGAGCCTCTCTTTAATAGGTCTAACCTATGTGTCGGTCAAACCAGAGAGAGAGAGATGAATGGCTGTTCAGGGTATTTAAACACCTGAACTGTAGACACACCCTTACTTCCGTCAAAGCAAGCTTGTTCAATATGTTGCCAGTGGTACTGCCACCTGCTGGTTTAGCATGGTACCTACAAGTATACATACATATCATATATGTATAAACATCAATGTGTGTTGGAGATAAACCCACCAGATTAATCAATTTTTTCTCAAGTTATTATGATAGATTATATAGATTATATACTTTTAATGCAGAAATTAATTCCTGGTTTAACTGGTTTAAGTGTTCAGCAGTAAACTAAACCACATTACTGGTGTCTCTCCAGTAATGTGATCACTTTTAAAGTCCTCAAGTTCAGGACCAATATGACATTTTGGGATGTTAAATCTGTGTTTTCTTGTATAACACTGTTTGACTTTTTTATGTATATCTCACATCTTATATCTGACACTAATATGACGTTTTACTACAGTTGAGCAGAACCTACTGCATTAAAGTCTAGTGTCTACTGCTTAAGTGCGGCATTTCGGACGGAGCCTCCAGGGGGCGCGTCTGACTGACCCGGAAGAGGTTCCAGAGTGAGTGATCTAGACTCCTAGAAACTCTGACTCCTAAAGTGAAAGTACAACGTTCACTCTGTTCAAAACAGAAACATAGCGGTTGGTTTTCCTTCACTATAACAGTCGGAGTTCCATCAGATAAATACAGTTTTAAACAGTTCAGTGTTTTCAAGGTAATTAGCGTGGTTACAGGTTTATTTTGACTGAAATTGAAGGTTTATTTCCTTTTTTCCTGCCGATGCAGAGTTGGGTGAGTTCGTCTTCATTTTTAATTTCATTTTTAATGACAAAATATAAATCGGAGTTTCATAACTGGCATTAATTACAGTTCACATTAATGTGTAACGCATGATTGTGTGATTTGTGTGTGACTTGTGTATTTGTCTGTATTTTGTGTAATCTGTGTGTTAACGGGCCGCCCAATGGAGGATGGGTTCCCTTTTGAGTCTTGGTTCTCCCGAGGTTTCTTCCTATTCCCCACTATCTTAGGGAGTTTTTCCTCGCCACTGTCGCCCTTGGCTTGCTCATTAGGGTTCTGGACCCGTAGTATTGTTAACCTTTTAAATCCTGTAAGGCGCTTTGTGACAACATGTGTTGTGAAAAGCGCTATACAAATAAACTTTGATTGATTGATTGATTGATGTGCGATACGTTTGTTTATAGATCGATATTGGCTGGAGTTTGAGGGACATTAACCGTGTTAGACCAAATGTTCCTTCCAGAGCTTTAGGGTTATGGCCAGCTTTCATATCAAAACTGACTGTCTGGAACTGATCCACTACACCAGGGGTGGCCAACCCGTCATAGACCAAGAGCCACTTTTCTTACTGTGTTACGGCAAAGAGCGATGGGCGAGTGTGATTGTTGGGGGGGGGGGGGGGGGGGGGGGGTGAAAATTATTAGCTGTTAAGACAGTCGGCTCGCTAGGCTTGTAAACAAACCGCGCACCACGAAAATGTAGCAGTGTGTCGCCCCGTTTGTGCAGGTGAGCCCGCGGACCGGCTGGGGAGCCGCGGGTTGGCCACCCCTGTACTACACTGACCCACTGGACCCACAGATTTGGGAACGATGTGCCCACACAGGGCTTGGGGATCATTTTCTACCTCTAGTTCCTCCGCTGGGAGGAGAGACATGCATATGGCTTTTGTTTGTGTTTGGTCATTTTGGTCATTTAATTCCACTCCTGTAGTGCATGGTAATTTATAGGGCATCTCCACTCTCCATGAATTGGTGTTTGCACTATGCTGCACTCTTGGTTGGGAGGTTCCACTCTCCTACTGGGGAGCAGGGTTGCCAGGTCCTACAAAAATATCACAAATATTTTTGCACAAATTCAGTGTAAAACCCGCCCTTCAGTAGCCTAAACTAGCCCAAACCCTAAAGTTGTTGACCGGTGAGGGGGGGTGGCGAGTGTAAAATGGAGACAAATTAAGTATTATATCGCGATCGATTCTTAGTGTTGACTTGTAACTCCCGCGGTGGCCCAACTCAAAAGTAGCCCAAAAAACCGCACCCCGCGACCCCAGAATTTTTACCCGCGGCGGGATTTTCAAACAAGCCCAATTTGGCGTGAAAACCGCGAACCTGGCAACTATCCTGGAGGTCACTGTGCTAGCTAGAGATACGTGGGGCGGGGCCCTTGTGACGCAACAGAAGCATCTGTTCGGCCTGCTGTCCATGTGTCATTCCAGATTAGGTCAGTTATGGAGAACCGGTTAGTGCAAAAACTGTATCTGTACTGTTGCTGCTGTCGCGCGCCACTAACCAAGAGCAATACCTGTGCCGCGCGACAGTTGCACGGTGGCTCACAGCGTTGTCTCGTGTCAGTTATGGAGCGGTGGCTCGCGAAAGTTCTGTTGGTTTGCGTTCGGTGTCCTCTAAACAAGCACTTTTTGTAAACAAAAAAGCAGAAAATACTTTCGGTAGTAATTTTCGGTAGATAAAACATGGGAGCTACAAATATTCGATCGAACAATTCCGTGGGATATCGTTAGGGTACACGCCTGCACGTTATAAATTTCTTGAATGTTTTCAAATGAAAATACAGCATACGTTAATTCACTTTAATTGGAAATAATTCTACATTCTGCAAGCCGTTTACAATGTTGCTAGTGTACATAAACAGAGATACTATCATAGTTCCTACAGCCTATTTGGCTATTTTCGGTATGCAATTGTTTGTACCATATATAAGAGAGAGAGACTGAGACAATTGTCCAGTGTTGGATACCACAGTCTTTATTTCACATAACCAAAGAGGAAACAAACTAAACAAAAACAATGTAATTATTGTTCAGTGACAAAATATTGTTAAAAATAAGATGTTATGTCTCTTATTAAATATAAATTAAAATAGATAATAAATAAATACGGTAAAAAATAAAAGGTAAAAAAAACTTTGAAGAGATTCAAAAGAGATTTTTAAAGAATCACCAGAATTTAGTTTGATGCGGAATACTTACATTTCCAGTCATTATTCAAGTGTAGAACCTGATGCAATAAATAACTCAGCCATGTACCTTGAGAACCCTTCATGTTTCATGAGGATGTTGATGGTCACCTTATGAAAAACAATAATGAAAACCTGATTTATAGATTACATCAAATATAATAGCATCAAAGATGTCAAAACCAAATACAGGAAATAGTTGTGACGAATAAAGGAATGTAATGTTGTGATGTAACTTGGGTTGATTTTTCCTTACTTTAGGCATCATGACATCAAAGACTAAATCCAGTTCCTGAAGGTCATTTCCCATTTTCAAAGCTGCCCTGATCATTTCAGTCAGTTTGATGGCCTAATGGTGCATATACAAGGAATCAAGGAGTAATTATTTTGCACATATATTTGTATGTGTGACACACCAAAGTGGATAAGAGACTAAATGAACTCTCAAAAATGTGGTACTGACCATTGTCTGTGACTACCAGCACCAAATAAAGGTGCAATGTTTCACATGAAATGACATTACCAATTCTGTTTTCCCACATTCATTATTTGGCCATATCTTTGACAAGATGTATAGACATGCATGCATGTTTTGTATGCAGTAATGCAATGAACATATGAAAGCAGAAAACGTTCAGGGTGCTTGTGGGCAGTACATCTTAATTAATTAAGTGTATGTAAACATACTTACATTCTCTTCACTGAAATGGCAGAACTTTGGCATTAAAAGCTGCTTGAGTCGTAATGAAGTTGCAGGATGTTTCCAAAGATACATCCGACTTGACTTTAGCTCATCAGAATGGATTTCTCGATGGACTTTCTGCCGAGAGGTTGTATGCAGAGTATTAGACATACAAAACAGTTTTGATGGTGTGTATTTTCCATATTTGCTTAGTGAGCTAGACTTGCCTTTATTTCCTCAGTGTCAGTGAGACCCTCCATTCCATCTTTATGCAGTATCATAAGAGTCCTACAAACAATAAGTCGTCAAACATTCAGAAAAGCCTAAAATGAATAGGAGACTGAGACATTTAAACTGGAAACAAGAGAAAACCAAAGTAACCACATACCTATCAACATTTAGTGGCATTTTTTATCTGCAGCCACACATGAAAGGATCCTTGGTAGCCTCGTCACTCACACCAGCACAATCTGTGTGTAGCCATTCCTTGCAGGATTCACACTGCACCCATTTAAGATGTGTTACCTCAGGGTAGAGTGACCTGGATGTGGAGAAAACATATTATAAAAGCCCAAAATCTACTGCCAGTATTCCTATAGAGAAGAATGTTTTATAAAGTACCACCCTTCCTGTCCCCAGCCTCTGGAAGACACAGACGTTCATATCAGCTGCCATACACTCATGTTGTTGATTCTTCAGAACTTCCTGTTAATATAACACATGCTCACAATGCAATAACATGCTGTTATATAATCAGAAATGTGTCAACATTCTGATGTGTGTAATTTTGATGTGAAGTTTTCAGTTTGCCTTTGTATTTACATACTTTATCAGCTAATCCCTGTCACACTGTGAATATTTTTCTCTAACCTGGCTTTGGAAGTTTGTGATTTGAATACATGCCCTCGATGTTGCTACATGCCTTTGTTTTGAGTAATGGTACTCAAAACAGTAATGGTCCCTCCCCTCAGTAAAACTAGATGTTAAACTTATCTACTTACACTCTCTACATTCCACATTCACATCACAGATTAAGGTGGTTGCATGATATCAACAGAGATATTGCAGCTGAGAAACACTCAGTGTCTCTTCTCTAAGTTTTATCCCCCGCACCTCCGTTTCAGCCATCTACGCAAAAAACAGAAAACATAGAAGAATAAAGAATATTCTATAACACATATGTCAAAGTCAAGGCCCGCGGGCCAGATCCGGCCCGCAAATTCATTATCTATGGCCCCTTGGATGATATTTAATTACTATTAGAACCGGCCCGCAGGCCACAGCCGTCCGATGGTGTTTTGCACGGACAAACACTACATTCCCCACAATGCAACGGTAGCCCGCGAAGTCACTGCAGCGCACACAAGCGGCAAAGGTCTGCACGGCGAAAATGACGTAATCGCAGTGGCTCCGCCCGTGCGCGAGGGTGTCGCGCGCTGTCATTTCACGAGGTCGTGCACCTCTCGAATTTTGTAACTTTGCGTGCACCAGCACGTTAAACTTAATTAAGTTAAATATTTATACATATATTTGAAATGATTCAAAATAATTAGCTTTTTATCACATTATTTAATGGTTGTTTATTTTCAAAACGCCCAATCTTAATGTCTTCACGTTCTCATGTTTTGTCCTGGAATTACAAGAGGCTCGTATTTGTTAACGTAATACAAGAGAACTGTTCAGTCAGACAGATATTTGTTGTGAAACAAAGTAATTACAGTTTCAAGCATTTTCAAGTACTTTAGCCTAAATTCCAGCACTTTTCAAACCTTTATTACTTTATTCATTTGAAATTACTGACAGATCCATAAGAAAATATTGCTTTATTCATTTAAGCATTAAATAATATACACTGTGTTATGTCTTGGTTCAATAGGCTATGTGCAATCATTTCAATATGTTTTAATAAACATTGAACCAGTCCGGCCCTCGGCTTGTAGCAAATTTGGTTTTTTGGCCCTCTGTGTATTTGACTTTGACATCCCAGCTCTATAAAGTATAGAGGGGAAAAAAAGCAAAAAGCAACACTTGTTTACTTACTGTGCATACTAAAACACCAGTTTTGGGAATCTCTTTGGAGCCACTGTTGTGGATACTGTATGCTCCATTCAGCAAGGTTCCAGGTCTCCTGAAACCCCTGTCTATATATGAAAATCAATCAAAGTTTTTAAACTGAACATAAAAATGCTTTTCTAACCAAACTAGTATGTTTTAGTTACCTTAGTATATCCATTTCCCAGTCTTTTAGAGAAAGATAGAGGCTTAGACTCTGATTTGTTTCAAGACACCGTCTATAACCTAATGTTAGGATTGAAAGAACATACAACAAGAATTTAACAAAACAAGTTTTTGGCCAGTTTTAACATGGTCCTTATGTCAGATATACCTTAGTATAATCCGAGTATAAAATACTACCCAAATACTGAATGCTTACCCAAAGAATAAAATGGTTCCCACTTTCAGGTGTTTTGCCACCAACAATCCTGGGGAACAAGACGACCGTGTCTGGTGCAAGGCCCTGTTGGTATAGTTTTAAATGACATAGTACAGACATTTAGGGCAAGTATTATAATTAAGCTTTTTAAAGACTCTTGATTGAATCACAGTTAATGATAGCTTAAATGTTACATAATTTTGCAAATCTCTTTGTTGCGGGATGTAATTGATGCTGAGGTTCTGTAGTCACGCCACCAGCAAACAAATTCAAATGTTGGGAGAACCTTGAACTGTGAAACAAAAGAGTTCGTAAAATTGTTTCAGTTATGTGAAATTGCACATTAAGTAATGCATTACTGACTAATCCTGCAGTTTACAATCTGTGAACATATAGGTTGGAGTTAATTGATATTCATATCATAATAATCACTATTCCGGGTTGTTCCGGGTTGCGAGAGATACGCTGGCGTGGTTGGCTGCCGCTTCTCCCCCGGTGAACTATTTACTTGAATTTTTACTTGTGTTTTTAGTAGTGGTGGGCCGTTAACTCTTATCGGGCGATATAAAAATTATCGCCGTTAATCTATTCTTAAAGTTGGGTTGGGAACTGGGTCAAAATGGGTAAGCAAACTATGATGACTTTCAACTTGATAGTTTAGCTCTGCTGTATTCGTAACCAAATTGCACAGTAGGGGCGAGAACGAGTTTTCAAACCTGTGATTTACAAATCGTACGTGTGTTTACATTGATGCAGCCACGAAGTCGCCAGGTTTGCTTCATGGAAAATTCATTTTTAGGAACGTGAAGTGTTACCGGAGCGGAGTTCGGAGCGGTCGTTTTCTGCATGGTCCTAGCGCTAGATTCGTCACTATTTAAATATTTATTTTTAACTGTTAAAACTGCAGAGGACCAAAACTGACTTTTGAAAATTACGTCCATGAGGTTAAATGTACTAAATGTTGGCTTACATTACAATATCATGTTTAGCTGAATAAACATGTTATCAACCCCTTTTAATGTACAGTATGTAGGCTTACAAATTCATGTTTAACTGAATAAACCGTTGAACACGAGTCGCCTACATTTTATTGTATGCATGTTTTTTTCTTCAAGTATCAAAGTAGAACAGCTTCCTCAAGCAGTCATTGATGCATTTTGGAAACAGGAGATGAGCCCCTGGTCTAATGCACCTTTTGTATTAAGAAACCCTATCTCAAAAACTGACTTTTAGTCATTACTTGGGTAGCACGCATATGAGCCATTTTAATATAGATTAATCTAGATTAATCTAGATTAATTTCAAGATTTCAGTGAGATTAATCTAGATTAAAAAAATTAATCTATGCCCACCCCTAGTTTTTAGGTTCTTTTATGTGATTGTTAAACAGTTGCTTAGAAACTGCACGATCGATTAGATCTAAATGGTTCTGAATCATCTCATCGGCAGAGTGGTGTTGTGTATCAATTAGGTTGCAGACCTAAATACTTACACCGGAGTTTGGGTCGGACATTTGTTTATAAACGGCATGCCAATAATATCCCGTCATTCTGGGCGGAACGTCGCTGTGGGGTTTCCAATGTGTCATCACGTTCACCCAATCAGAATCGGAATCTACTCTACATACCTGTAGTAAACCTGCCACCACCGAGCACTGATATGAACATTAAAAGTGCGCTGTTCAATGTTCGCTCCCTTAACAACAAGGCTGAATTTATTGCTGATGTTATTTTAGAACATAACATTGATTTTCTGTGTCTGACTGAAACCTGGCAACAAACAAATGAATACTTTGCACTGAACCAAGCTATGCCAACTAACTATCAATTTGTGGATAAACCACGCTTAACTGGATGTGGTGGAGGACTAGCTGTTGTGTTTAAATCAGAGTTTAAAGTTAAAACTGTTCCAGTCCCTCATACGTCTTCATTTGAGTGTTTAGCAGTACTAATTACTGCTGCTAGCCCTCTACTGATTGTACTCGTTTATCGCCCCTCCAAAATATTTCCTGTTTTTATTTCTGAGCTTTCTGAGTTACTCGCTTCATTATGTCCTCTTTACTCAAACATTTTGCTGCTTGGTGATTTTAACATCCACGTTGACTCTGGTAACTGTCCACTTGCCAAAGAACTTTTAAATGTTCTCCAGTGTTTCGATCTTACCCAGAACGTAGACTTTCCTACACATAATAAGGGTCACATCCTGGACATTGTTTGTTCTACTGGCATATCACCTACTAATCTCCACGGTATTGATTTAACTATATCTGACCATAAGGCTGTTCTCTTTGATTTTACTCTACCATGTTATAAGCAGGGGAAGTGTAAACCACGCCAGTTCACTTTTAGAAATACAAAGAATATCAGTCCTCCTGCAATTATGGACCTATTTGATCACACTGCTACACCTGATATAATGGACCCTGATATTTTATCAGCCCATTATGACAGAACATTCTCTTCTATTTTAAACAGACTGGCTCCTCTCAACTTGCACTGTTACATTTTCATATTCGGCTCCTTGGTTTACACCAGAGTTGCGCAAACTCTGGACGACAAATTGAGCGTCTTTGGAAGCGAACTGGTCTGACTGTGCATGGCCATGCTTACAAAGACTTTGTTGCAAACTACAAGGAGGAATTGAAAAAAGCTAAAACTTATTATTACTCAAATGTCATTCAAGGTGCCCATGGCAATCCAAGAGCTCTTTTTTCCACTGTTAGTAAATTACTGCATCCTGCAAAATGCTCTACCTTAGTTCCATCTACTGAACTATGTTGTCGGTTCATAGCGTTCTTTAACCAGAAAATAGCTACAATCTATTCTCAATTTCCATCCAGTCTAGCATCTGATTTTGATTCTTCCTCTACACATTTTAATGGCAGCTATCTGTCCACTTTCAATACTGTGCAGGAAAGTTTCGTCTCACAGTTAATTATGACTTCTAGAGCCACCACGAGCCAATTAGATCCAATGCCAATATCCTGGGTCAAAGCTTGCCATACCACAATTTGTCCTCTTATTACACAGTGCATTAACACCTCACTGATCACAGGTCTAGTTCCAGCTTCTTTGAAGATGGCTGCCATTACTCCTGTTTTAATGAAAAATGGCTTAGACCCTGATAATCTGGTGAACTACAGGCCTATCTCCAATCTTGCTTTCCTTGCCAAAACTCTAGAACGGACTGTAGCTACCCAGTTAACTGAACACATTAAATCAAATGAACTGTTTGAGGTGTTTCAGTCCGGCTTTAGGAGAAATCATAGCACTTAAACTGCACTAGTGAGGGTGGTAAATGACCCTATAGCAGCTGACCAGGGATTGGTAAACTTACTTATAATATTAGACCTGACAGCTGCATTTGACACAATCTGCCATAAGATATTACTAACTCTGCTCTGTAATCTGATTGGCATATCTGGAACTGTTCTTGCCTGGTTTCAGTCTTACCTTACAGATAGGCAACAGTTTGTTTCAATTGGAGGTTTTAGATCTGAGTCGTGCATTTTGTCACATGGTGTCCCTCAGGGTTCAGTGCTTGGTCCACTACTTTTTATACTGTACTTGCTTCCTCTTGGTGACATTATTAGGGGTCATGGGCTACAGTTTCACTGTTTTGCTGATGATGTGCAGATATACATATGCACTAAACCTTCTGTCAGTTTACCGCCTCCTGTTCTGACTAAGTGTCTAGCTCAGTGGTTCTCAAACTTTTTCTATCATTCCCCACCTCAGAAGAAGGGGAAATGCCACGCCCCACAAATGGATGGCGAACGTGATTTGTTGACGGGGGGTGGCGAACGTGATTTGTTGGCGGGGGGTGGCGAACGTTTTAAACATCCTGGGCTTATGAAAACCGAACAGGCATTAAAACGACAGGCTTAAAAAGGTTCATTTCTTCCAATTGCTTGCGCCCCACCTGCAATACCCATGCGCCCCAGGACATGGATGTAACAAGACAGAGTAACAACAGTAACAAGACAGAGGCTATATTAATTGCTTCTCCAGGTACACTCAAGAAGATTGGCAATAGTGCTGTCTCTATTCCTGAATTTACTGTCACATCAACCCAGATCAGAAATCTGGGAGTCATCCTAGACTCAACCCTCTCCTTTGAACAACACATTAAGAACATCTGTAAGACAGCCTTTTTTCATTTAAGGAACATTGCTAGGATCCGACCATTTCTCTCCCATACTGCTGCTGAGGCTATTGTTCATGCATTTGTGACATCAATCAATCAATCAAATTTTATTTATATAGCGCTTTTTACAACAGTTGTTGTCACAAAGCAGCTTTACAAGTGCCGAGTCCTAGCCCCCAGTGAGCAAGCCAAAGGCGATAGCATATGAATAAATGCTATATTCATAATTGCACTGACTGAACAAATTCAAGTTGTGTTGTTTTTACATATTTTTGTGTGTGTTTAAGTGTGCTATACTGTTGTGCAGAGTTTTCAATAAACTTGTAATTCAGTATGTCTGTGTAAAAAAAATATATAAATGTTTTAAGTTGATTCAGCACTGTTTTACTCTATCAGATCGGTATCGGCCGATACTAAGCCTCAGATATCTGAATCGGTATCGGAAGTGAAAAACGTGAATCGGTGCATCCCTAATATAAATGTGATTTAGGTCCGATTACATGTTGGGTAACATCCGTCTAAGCCAGCAGTGGAAGAACTGAATGATTTCTGAATTGACATTACAAGCTAAACATCTTTGAATTCCACATAATTATAATTTTCATCTCTTTAGACATTATCATTAGCCACAAAAGCAATCTTTTAGCATATCATTATGATTTTTATCATATGATTTTTTAAAGAACCCTTCATCTAGGTTTGACTACTGTAACGCTGCATTGCATGGACTCCCGGTTCGGCTGTTGAACAAGCTTCAGTATGTGCAAAACTCAGCTGCGAGGGTTTTAACTCGTACCAGATCCTGTGAGCATATTACGCCCATTCTGGAACGTCTTCACTGGCTCCCTGTCCAGTATCGTATTCAGTATAAGGTCATTGTGCTGGTGTTTAAATCTCTGCATGGCTGTGCACCATCCTACCTCAGTAGTCTCCTCCAGACATACTCTCCAGTATGCACCTTGCGCTCGTCAGAGCTCCACTTGCTCAAAGTTCCTAGCAGCAAGTTGCGCACTATTGGTGATAGGGCCTTTAGTGTGGCTGGGTCGAAGTTATGGAACAGTTTGCCGCTTGAGTTACGTGCTTGCCCATCTATCACTATATTCAAGGCACATCTGAAAACCCATCTTTTTCAGTTGGCTTATGGCTAAGCCTATATTGTTTTTATTGTTTTTATTTGTATTTTTATTTTCTTTTTCTTCTTCTTTTACTGCTGTGGTTGTCACTTGTTTTAACGTTGTTCTATTTTCCTTCTATTGTTCGCTTTTATTGTGCAGTGTCCTTGGGTGTATTGAAAGGCGCTTATTAAATAAAATTTTATTATTATTATTAAGATCCAGACAAACATCCTTACATCATCAGTTAGCCAAGGGAAAGCTGGCACATCATCCTTTGCCAAGTTTTCCAAATTCTCCACAGGCAGAAGATACCGAAGATCTGGTAATCTTGCATGACAAAAGTCGAATTTCACCAGTGGCTGTTTCACACTTCTTGTGTAATATCACAAGCTTTTCCTTTGAAAAAAATGCATAGATTGTTTTATTAATTCATTCATTTAACTTCTAAACCACTTAATCCAGTTCCAGGTCATAGAGAGCCTGAGCCTCCCTGCAGCCCTGGGCACATGTTATGAACCAGCCCTGGAGAATGTGCCAGTTCATCACAGGACACATGAAATGTTAGACAAAACAAGAATACACAGAGGAAACCTACATTGTAACACCAAAAAAAGTTAGATTTTGTTTATAAAAAAATTAAATTTAGGTTTTACTGTAATGTGATTTTACATTTACAACATTTAGCAGATACTCTTGTCCAGAGATCTTAATAACTGTGTTGTTATTCCCTACTGATATGGAAGGGAAAACCTACCTCTTTTGATTTTGTAGAGCCCATACACAGATGCATTTGTGGTTACAACTGTAGGATTTGACAGGTCAGGAGGTGTTGGTCCAGGACAGAATGGGCAAACAGTCTCAAGTGGCTCAAACTTCACTGATATGTCTTGTGGTTCTTGCTTAAGATCCAGTGGAAGAACCTCTGGAATCCTTTTATGTTCCCAGAGGTAATTTGTCATTCCCACAATCTGTTCTTCAGTGAAGAAGTCTGTGGACTGGCTTTCCAAAATCTCAGTGACCTCTGTGTCACTCTCGCTATCACTCGTGCTTCTCTCTTCAACTAGGATCTCCTTCCTTGATTGGAAAAGCCACCGCATAGCCAAATATATATGAGTGCAGCGATGCACCTTCTTGGAGGAACTACACTGGCAAGACCATTTCCCCATTACCTTGTCAAAGGTAACTCGTGTCCTGCCAAAAAAACTCCAGGCCTCCTTTGTGCCAGTGAAGACCGAATAGCCATATTCTTCATAGAAGATAGGGTACACTGTGCAGGCTCCTTCGTTTGTAGCCAGTTTATGCACATCTGTGCATTCCTTTCCTCTTTCCAATGAGATTAGGCCTTTGTTCAACATCACTTGCATTGATTGCATTTGTGATGTGGCAGGGCTTTTATAAGGGGAGGAAAATTGGACTCCACCGAGGTGTTGACATTCAACACCTGGTTTACCACTGACATTGGCCAAAGCCATGAAATCTCTACAGTCACTGACCTCGCAGCCTATTACCTGTGATGTGGTGGATTTACAAACGTGTATTGGCACTCATTGGCCTCGTATGTTTTTGGCAGTAACAAAAATGCCTCTCTCTACATCAACACAAAAAATAGGCTCCGGGTTTACAGCATGGTGCTGACGTTCGTGCCTTCTCAGATTTACATTACTAGCAAAGGCACTTTCACAGTACTGGCACTTAAAGGTTTTTGGAGTAGAGACTTTGGAAATTGGAGATCTTTCAGATGTAACATCAACTGCAACAGAGCAAAAAAAGTAGTTATTATACTGCTTAGTTGTCCTATGTGGCTTTGGGTGGAGGAAAGTGAATAAATTAAACAATAATAAACATAATAAAGTACTGATATAAATTACGTATTTATTGTACAAGTGTAAGGAAGCAGTAGGACAATTACCATGCTTTTCCAGGTGGACTTTGAAGTTGTTTTGCCTGGCAAAACATATTTTTCCACATTTTACACAGTGCCAGTGACTCCGTTTTGCATCTTTAACTTCCTTGCAATGACAAGGAATTGTGAATTTCTCTGTTGATGAAAGATTTTTTTTTGTAATTTAATGAGAATACTTACAATATTCAACAATCATGTGTTGGTGTAATATAATGGTCAAAAGGTGGCCTAACTCTTACAGTGGTGTTCTGTCATATTACAAAGGGTTTCAATTAGTGATCAATGATGTAAAAATCATTAATGTATTGGAAAATTCAGCTTTAAATAATGAAATAGACATACTTCAAGCTCTTATACTAAAATAATTTAAAACCCTAAATATAGTGATATGCTGTTCTTTTTTTTCTTGTTTGATACACACCTAACATTTGTTTTGTGCTAGGACAAAGTTGTATAATCTGGAATATTATAAAAAAGATAGCAAGCATGTAGCTGGCTTGTTTTGATAACAATTACTTCAATTTGTGCAAATGTATTAATTTAAATAGAAGAAGAAAGGCTAATTGCAGGGCTGGTTCAATACTACCATCCTGAGGTGTACGAGATCTTGAGGGACCCCTCCCCCACTACTACTCCTTGTGGCAGAGCCTTCTGTTTACACTTTACACTTTCAACAAGAGGCCTGAGGGATCTGATTGGTCAGATTTTAAGGGCTCACACTGTATGTATTACGGTGAGACCTGAAGCTTTGAAGCTCTATAGCAGGCCTCAGTCTATCCATGGCAAACTGTCCATTTACATGACATAAAAAAAATATTTATGTTTATAGTAAATTGAGGTAGGCCTATAATTAGCACAATGACCGCCGTACAATTGATTTAGAATACAAACTACATGCGTGAATAGTCATTGTTAAATCAAATTACATTAATGATGGAAAGTATGAAAATACTTACCTATTCTGTCCTCACAGAAATAAATGGCATACTTTATGTGTCATTGATTAAAATGCTTCAACAATGCAGCCGTACTTGTGTGACAGTACCTGCACTCATTCTCTAAGGGTATTTCGTTGAGCGAAGTGAACTCGTATGCCTGAAATCCTGAACAAAGTACATTTAATGAAAGACATATAGCTTAGAAATACTAGTAATATATTCTATTAATAAACAGACTATTTAGGCTATCATATACGGTAGGTCACAGATGTTTCTATAGGCCTATAATTTGCTTTAGCCTGATTTGGACCTCATCATTTTATAAATCATTCACAGAATAGAGCCCACAAAATAATTGTGTAATAATAATAATTGTGACGCGCGGGCAGGGCGAAGGACGAGACACGGGAATCCTTGCTTTCCAGGCAGACGTCACTTTAATAACAAAGAGATTGCGCAATAGCGCACGAGCAACACACACGATTCACACAACGTGCAGACTTTAGACAACGACGAGCACAGGACACTGCGCGAGCGCACATTAAATAGACAGACCACATTAGCCCCACGTGATCACGAGATGATTCACAGGTGAGACACATTATTTACACGACATAACCCTCACCATGAAGTCCCACTGACGCAGACAAAGCACGTGGACAACGTATACACACGCCCAAAAGGGCACTACCCGTCACAGGGTGCCAACAGGACCGAGTGCCCCGAACCCACGACGATGGGCGGATCCGACGCGCTCAGTCCTGCGTCTGGGAGGTGACCGCCCTCGGGGAAGCGTCCGCCACGGACCGCCTAGAACACCCTCCCTGGGAATACAGGGGAAAAGACGTTAGACACAGTAAAAGGCACGGTTACAAACACACAGACTGGTACACACACACATAGAGGCACAAACGCGAACAGGGGGTTCGGCAAACAGACGGGAAGACTCACAAACACTGGGACAGACAGGCATGAAACAGGCGCCAGGCTACGCGCCAGAAGGAGAGCGATGAGGGGAGAGAGACAGGGAGCTGCAGGTGCTGCGAGGGACGGTCCTCCTTCAGCCTTCGCTGCGGACCCCCCGCTGGGTGCTGCGCGACTGGCGGACGCGCCTGGCGCAGCGCGGCTGGCGGATGCACCTGGCGTAGCGCGGCTGGTGGACGTGCCTGGTGCCGCGCAGTCAGTCCTCCCCCTCAGTGGGCCGTAGGGCATTCCCCCTTCTCCTCTCGATCGCCCCCTGGAGCCGGCAGTGTGGTCTTCTTCCTCCGTCTCCATCGCCTCACTGCCCTGGCTCCAGCTCATGGGCTGTTCCGGGCTGCCACCCCGGGAGCAGTCCATCCGTTCTCCTCCGGAGCGATCGGAGGACGGGGTCCCTCTCCCTTTCTCCGTTCCACCAGAACACTCAGAGGGGGGCGGACTGCCCTCTTCCTCCGAGTCTAGTTCGCTATCCGTGCACTCGGAAACGCCCGAGCGCACGGACAGAGGACGATCGTCTTCCTCAGGTCCCTCCTCCTCCCCGTAGTCAGCGGGGTCGGCGGAGCACTCAGAGGGCGGGTAGTCCTCCTCCTCGTCCCCCTCCTCCTCCTCTACGATGGAAGAGGGGTTTACGGGCGGAGGGAGGTAGTCCTCCTCGTCGGACTCCTCCTCCTCCTCTTCTTCCCTATAGTTGACGGTAGAGACGTCATCTAACGACGGAGGATAGCCGTCTTCCTCTGACTCCTCCTCCCTACCGTAGTTGACGGTGGAGGCGTCGCATAAAGACGGAGGGTAGCTGTCTTCCTCGTCTTCCAGCTCCTCCTCCTCGCCTGGGGAGTCCCCCTCCCCAAACTCGCTCTCGGGGGTCTTCTCCACCCCACAGAGCGCAAAGGAGCTCACCCGCAGGGGTGAGGGCTCCCTGGATGAAGAGGGGTGGTATGTTCCCCAAAGCCGCACCGCCTCCTGGCGGAGCTTCTCCGCCGCCTCGGGGTCGTGGTGCACCCACGCCTGTCGCAGCAGGGACGCACAGACCGGGTCCAGCTCGAGCTGCGGCAAAGTCGGCGGGGCTTCGCGGCGCGGGGGGGAGGAAGAAGAGCGGTGGTGCCGCTTGCATGACTTTTTCCCCTTCTTGGGCTTGCTTTTGTAGCCTGGCATTTTTCTTTGTCTCTTGACGGCTCGTCGTTCTGTGACGCGCGGGCAGGGCGAAGGACGAGACACGGGAATCCTTGCTTTCCAGGCAGACGTCACTTTAATAACAAAGAGATTGCGCAATAGCGCACGAGCAACACACACGATTCACACAACGTGCAGACTTTAGACAATGACGAGCACAGGACACTGCGCGAGCGCACATTAAATAGACAGACCACATTAGCCCCACGTGATTACGAGATGATTCACAGGTGAGACACATTATTCACACAACATAACCCTCACCATGAAGTCCCACTGACGCAGACAAAGCACGTGGAACGGTAACTGTTCCAAGCAGTAACAGAAGTTAAACTGTCCTGATGTCACCGTCCCCTTCTCTACCCCCTCCCCCACGTCATGTCATCGACCACGTCGTGTCGTCTTTATTTTGTCTTTCAGAGTGTGAGGTTTCCCCTTCATCACTTTGCATATGTTCATAGATAAGCTTGCATCTCTCACAAAGCTCAATCGTATTAAGTGTAGAATGTTTTACTGTGCACTTTAACAGATTTTATTAAAATTAACAAATTGTATATGTCAAAAATAAGTACATTTTGTCATTAAGCAGATAATTTAATTTTAACGTATATTCAGGTTATCCCATGGCCATCGTGTATGTAAAATTTTGTGCCACATTGTTCTGCGTATCTACGCAGTCGAATTGAGCCTTGTAGGACCATGTGCAAGTGTCGGGATTCAGTTCGTGAATGTCGCGGGACAGCAAGGGACATTGGCGTGGCACTTGGCGTGTAGTGCGAGTCAGTAATCGAATGTCACGCGGCAGTAGCTTTAGTGGCTCGAGACAGTAGTCGAGTGTCCCGCGGCACTACTCACCGACAGCGAGTTCAGAACGCTGCTGCAAGGGTTTTGACCCGCAGGAGAAAGAGAGATCATATTACACCTGCACTCCATTCACTGCACTGGTTACCTGTCAGCTTTAGAATAGATTTTAAGGTTCTAGTCATGGTTTTTAAATGTCTTCATGGTCTTGCTCCTCTTTACCTCAGTGAAATGATGGTTAGATATGTTCCAGTCAGGTCTCTCAGGTCTTCAAACAGTAATCTACTGGTGATTCCTAAAAGCCGATTAAAGATTGGCGAGGGTGCTTTTAGCCACTATGGCCCAAAGCTCTGGAATTCTCTTCCTGAAGAGCTCAGAGGCATTTCATCCCTGCACAGATTCAAGAAATCAAAATCTTCCTCTTTAGATCTGCTTTTAGGTAACTCTGTTTCATCTTATTGACTTTATTACATTATGTTGTCTATTATTTTATAATTTGTCACTTTATTACATTATTTTATTGTTTGTCTCCTTTTTATCTTTAATTTCTTTTAATATCTTCTTATCTTTGCTTCCTTTTAATGTTTCTTTTTTTATTTATTCTGTAAAGCACTTTGAGTTGCATGTATGTATGAAAGGTGCTATACAAATAAAGATGATTATTATTATTATTATTATTATTATTATTATTATTACCAGCAGGATAGCGGCAGTTTCTCATCGCACAGCAACCCTTGAATGTCGCGCGGCAGTAGCTCAGTGGCTCGAGACAGTGGTCGAGTGTCGCGCGGGACTACCAGGACAGCAGCAGTTTCTGCTCTTACCGCTACTGCAGTCATGGTCATTACGTCATACAGCTCTGCATAGAGCCTGTTCTCATACTCTGTATCTGGTCTGTCAGATATGTATGTGCAATGGAGTGTGACACTTGGTTTAATGTAAAACTCTGCTGGTGACACAGAAGTCACCTCTGCCATGCAGTGCTTTCTGATTTCCCCTTCAGTGCCCCGCACTGCCATTTATAGCCCATTTGGGCCACTTTGGAGTGTGCATTGCAATTTACACATCAAATCTCGAGCCAGTAAATTAGCTGGACACGTAGTGGAGATCAGGAAGCTATGTTCAAAATCATTATTATCTACACTACACTGGAGAGGCATGGACACTCTCTCTAAGACAGTTAGCCCTCCCACACCCATTACTCTGACTGTTTTATCATGCTTCATTTCACAATTTATCTGGTCAGCCATTATAACGGAGTGTGTTGCTCCACTATCTACCAAAAATTTAAGTTTGCATTTTTCAACCATTATACTCCTGTGGGGGTGCTGCTGGGTTTTTACTAATTTGCTGATTAAGAGAGTAATCTAAATTTGGTAGCTTCCTTCTTCCCTCAGTGGCCCGTCGCTGTCCTGCCTCCCCGCCGCCCGTCAGTCCTGGCCTCTTTCCTCAGTGGTCAGATGGCCATCTTTGGACTCTGGACAGTCTATAGCTAAGTGTCCTTGTTTGCCGCAATTGTAGCATGTGTCTTTGTCTTTGTTTCTCTGTCCACCACGTCCTCCATCTTTTCTGCCTCTGCCTCTGCCCCGACCACGTCCTCTGCCTCGGCCTCTTCCTCTGCTACTGACGTAATCTTGTCCTCGTGGTGTTTGATCTTCTATCACCGACAGTGGGGCTCCATTGTACCCAATGCAGTGGGCTCAGATGAGGTCGCTGATGTCTTTTCTCATGTTCATCAGGAAACTGTTTCTCAGTGGTCTGTATGGACTCTGGTCAGTCGAACGAGGAAGTCACTGACAGACTCACTGCTATTTTAGCTGTGTTTATGCTAACCAGATAAGCAGCTTCCACTCTTTCCACCAGACGTCTCATCATGTCTCTCTACGGTCTGTTCAGATCAGCTCGTCCCCTCCAGACGTCCCCTAGATCCTAGTCACAGTCGATCTTGTTGAAATGAGGTTCGAGTTTGACCATCAACGTCTTGGTTCTAATTGGGTCAGCCTGCAGGACTGAACAAAGGCCATTAGCTCTTCTGCAAAGTGCCGTCCTCCAACAGAGGATATATATATATATATATATATATATATATATATATATATATATATATATATATATATATATATATATATAATTACACACACACACACACACACACACCCACCCACACACACACACACACACACACTACAGGCCAAAAGTTTGGACACACCTTCTAATTCAATGCGTTTTCTTTATTTTCATGACTATTTACATTGTAGATTTGATTCACTCTGTACACTCTTGGCATTCTCTCAATGATCTTCCACTAATTAACCCTGATACGGCACACCTGAAGCCCATTTCAGGTGACTGCCTCTTGAAGCTCATTGAGAGAATGCCAAGAGTGTACAAAGCAGTAATCAGGGTAAAGAGTGGCTATTTTGAAGAAACTAGATCATAAAACATGTCTTCAGGTATTTCATAACTCCACATGTGTGCATTCATAGTTTTGATGCCTTCAGTGAATCTACAATGCAAATAGTCATGAAAATAAAGAAAATGCATTGAATGAGAAGGTGTGTCCAAACCTTTGGCCTGTACTGTATGTGGCCATAACGTGGCAGTTGTTTTCCTGCCACCTGTGTCTTGTTTAGGTCTAATTCCTCATTGTGTTTGCACCGTGTTCACATCCTTCATTGTTGGTCTGACCCTTGTAGGTTCTCTGGTCTGTGTATCAAAGTGCATTTGTAATAAAACCCACCCCTCTACACAATTATGTCCACCTTCTCTGCTCCGCCAACCCCTATTGTTACTTTGATAATCCTGAACTAACACAATCAAAAGACAAAGAAGCTTCTGTAACGTGATGATCTGGGTCTTACTGATATATGGAGATTAATCCACCCCAGGCAAATAGAATATACCTTCTTCTCATACCCTCATAAATCATATTGCCAAATTGACTTCGCTCTGATTTTGAAGACCCTTGTTAACTGTTTTGAATTGTTGTACAGAGGCAACTGCTATACCAGTTCTAACAGAGTTAGAAGCATTATGAGTTGGGTCATTGACAAATACACTCTGGGGTTCTGATCATTCTCATACCTATAATGCATAAGGACCTAATAGATCCTTCACATTGTCATCCTGTTAACCTGATCAACATGGATGGTACAATTGTAACAAAATCCTTAGGGTTAGGGGTTGAGTTGGGGTTGAAGCCCTAGCACTACGTTTAGACAAGCTGCTACCAAATATACACACAGCTCAAGTCGGATTTATTATGGTCAGAAACTCAGCAGCAGTGGCGGACTTAGCAATTTGGGGGCTCAAGGCGAATTTAGCTAGGGGGCCCATCAACATTAATATGCGAGAAATAAGTCAGCTAATCAGGGGGGCCCTACAGTGGGCTGTGGTGGGAGGGGCCCAAGGCAGTTGCCTAGCCACGCCTCTATGCAAAGACCGCCTCTGCTCAGCAGATAACATGAAGAGGCTCATTCATTTGATCTGGTTTCATAGCCGAGGGGGGGGATGTTCCAATGATGGCTGTGTTGCTCATATTTCTGAAATGGTTTTGATCGTATACAGTAGCATTTCCTGTCATCTGTGTTGTCAAAGTTTGGTGTTTGCTGCTCTTGCTCAGCTGTTGGAACCGATTCCTAGATGACCAGAGTTTGGGCAGGTGGTGTGGAACATGAGTTAATGTTGTTTTCAGATAATCTCTTGTAACTCCTCAGCAATCCCAACACATCAGTTCAGCACTGATGAACGTCATAGATGCTGAATGTACTGAATAGAAATGGTGCAATATCGTGGGTTCCTGCAGGGATGAAGAATCTATGTATAAAGTTATACACTGACATAAATGAGATTTACCTTTGAACCATAAACTGAGAAGCAGAAAACTTAAATGTTAACACTATAAAGATGGTGATAACCCCTCAGTTATATCTATATGGGGAAGGTTAACACTATTAATATGGTGATAACCCCTCAGTTATATCTATATGGGGAAGGTTAACACTATTAATATGGTGATAACCCCTCAGTTTTATCTATATGGGGAAGGTTAACACTTTTAAGATGGTGATAACCCCTCAGTTATATCTATATGGGGAAGGTTAACACTATAAAGATGATGATAACCCCTCAGTTATATCTATCTGGGGAAGGTTAAGACTATAAAGATGGTGATTACCTCTCAGTTATATCTCTGTGATGTGGTCTTTGTCTACCCTGTTTGAAGTATAGCAACAGTACAATAAGAGTATACCCTACCCTACTAACTAATGGCAAACAAGAAGAAGAATGGTTCAGAATAACGAGGATCAGTACCTCTACTTCCTGTGCCATGTTAGGACTACACAGCAGTATTATGGATTACAAGAAGATCAACACTATACAACATTTACACAAAACGATTACATCAGCTACCAGAACTAGAAACGGACTCATCACAACTTGTAAAATGGCTAGGGTTAGGGTTAGGCTTCTTACTCGGACCAGCTATGGCACTCATTTTTATACCCTTCGTTGTATTTAGTTTAAATAAATTGGAGGCTAGCTACGCAGCAAGCTAACAAGTTAGCGTGGTTTAATCATTGACTGTATATATAATGAACGGTACGTCCCCGTTGACTCCCATTGTGAGTTTTTGAAGCCACCAAGATGGCCGCACGGACGCTGCCATCTTGAAAATTGGAGCCAGAGCATGCGCATTAGAACCGGTAGGCAGGACAGTATCTCCGCCAGAGACCGTATCTCTGCCCCGACATTCGTTAGGATACGCCCACCAGTATAGAAACTTTTGACGTTTTACAAAATAAACAAACGTAAAAGGTTTTAATACTGCTGTCGAGAGTTTTGCTGTCGAGAGCTTTGATGTTGAGCGCGTTCACATTTGAGCGTCTGGTATTAGATGTCAACCAACGCAGCTATTAACTGTCAATCACCTTATTGCCACACCCCTTTAAATAACACGTAATAACTTCTACAAAATCATAGAGAAAAACACTGGGAGAGATACTTACGCAATGGGGTGTTATAGAATTGACAACATATAATTGCTCAAAAAACTTATTTTACATGTAATAAAAATTCAAAGTTTCTCGTCCGGCCCGTTCACTTACATGGGAATGGGCGGGGTTAAAAGTTGTACTGCAGCCAGCCACTAGAGGGCAGCTGACTAACGGAGGCTTCACTTTTCACTCGCGTCGTCCAGTCCACTTATATATACAGTCAATGGGTTTAACGCACATGCGTAGGGTGTCAAAAGTTCAGACCGTCCGATTGGCTACCCTGTATGTCAAAATACAACCGTCATATGCATGATGGATGGATGTCATTCATCTCTTTTTGTCATTCATCTCCTACTTTTTAATGCAATCTACCCACATTTCTTTTGCGATCGACCAGTAGATCGCGATCGACGTATTGGGCACCCCTGCTGTACAGGGAGAGGGCAAATATTGACACCTGCTGGTGACTTGACGTTCAGGACAAAACTCCTGTGCTTTAAGTATTCAACTCTGTTTAAATGTAAGTGTGTTATATTCAGTTATGAGTGAGTTGAATGTATTTAAACAGACATGTCACTGTGTGGTTCTCTTACAGCACATATGTCAAAGTCAAGGCCCGCGGGGCAGATCCGGCCCGCAAATTGATTATCTATGGCCCCCTGGATGATATTTAATTACTATTAGAACCGGCCCGCAGGCCACAGCCGCCCGATGGTGTTTTGCACGCACAAACACTACATTCCCCACAATGCAACGGTAGCCCGCGAAGTCACTGCCGCGCACACAAGCGGCGAGGGTCCGCGCGGCGAAAATGACGCAATCGCAGTGGCTCTGCCCGTGCGCGAGGGCGTCGCACGCTGTCGATTCGCAAGGTCGTGCGCCTCTCAAATTTTGTAACTGCGCGCACCAGTTAAACTTAATTAAGTTAGATATTTATACATATAATCGAAATGATTCGAAATAATTCGCTTTTTTATTCACATTATTTAATGGTTGTTTATTTTCAAAACGCCCAATCTTAACGTCTTCACGTTCTCTCATGTTTTGTCCTGGAATTACAAGAGGCTCGTATTTGTTAACGTAATACATTTGTTGTGAAACGAAGTCATTACAATTTCAAGGATTTTCAAATACTTTAGCCTAAATTCCAGCACTTTTCAAACCTTTATTACTTTATTAATTTAATGTACAGGACATGTTTTCTTTTTGCTTGTTGAAAAATGTTTTCACTTGAAATTACTGACAGATCCATAAGAAAATATTGCTTTATTCATTTAAGCATTAAATAGTATACACTGTGTTGGGTCTTGGTTCAATATGTGCAATAATTTCAATATGTTTTAATAAACATTGAACCAGTCCGGCCCTCAGCTTGTAGCAAATTTGGTTTTTTGGCCCTCGGTGTATTTGACTTTGACATCCCTGTCTTACAGAGATGGAGAGTGTCTGGGTGATAATTCTGTACCTCCACTGGTCTCTCTCAGGTACTGTAACCTCCATCATAAGACATTCTATCAAACTCCTCAACACCAAGAGTCCAGTACATATTAGAGATATTTTACTTTCCATTTTTCTACGGAAAGTAAACAAGAAAATGAATATGAACTAGCATGTGAGCTAATGAGAAAAATGTCTTTCAATTCAGTATTAAACTGATCTACATACACACGCACGTGCACAAAGTGTTTAAAACGGTTACTGGTAAATGGATCTACACATACACTCGTGTGACGAGATCTCGCGAGATGTAACTCAGTGATATTTCTCGTCGCGTAAAAAATCTGTCTCGCGGGATTTGTGATCCAGCAAGCAGCCAGAATGACGTCGGAAAATACAGGTATTACTATTGAAGATGCCCCCGCCACTTTCAAATTGTTTGTTTAGCAGCATTTTGGGTACCCGTCGGAAATGATAAATGGCAAGAGAGTGACTGATAAGACACGGACCATATACAAACATTGTATGAAAATAATGCCGTACACCGCGGTTAATATGAGCACGATGCAGAGACATTTACAGCAGCACCACAGCTCAGTACTCAGATCAACATATCTCACTTGAACAGAGGTAGCAGGGACAGAAAGGCGCTTTGGCAAGTTGAGACAGTAAAGGATATCGGGAGCAGTGTGGGGATGCTAATATGTAGACATGCTAATATTCTTAAAAATGAACATGGCAGTGTAGTTGCAGCAAATTCAGTGACATACTTGGTCAGGCTCTATTTGCACTCTGTAATGACAGAGAAGAATTTTTTGTTTTGCACATATTGTTTGTGCTTGAAAAAAAGGAGAAATAATAAATTTTATTTGTTTTATTTTAACTTTTATGAAATTTTAATTTCAATTTGTAGAAGAAGTTTATTAAATGTTCATGCTTACATTATGCATGTTAAGAGTGTGACGCTGGGACAGAGGCAGCAGGAGGCAGAGGTGAAGTATGCTCGGGTTTATTATCCATAGTATAATAGAACGAAAAGACTCAGGCTCAAAGGCAAAAACGAAAAGCAACAGAATGACAACCACTGAAGTAATACTCGTGAAGTATAGCTGGAACTCTCCCACGTAGCGAGGCGCAGTAGCAGGTGAATGAGCAGCGCTGGAAGGAGCGACCTGTGGGAATATAAGGAGGAAAGCCTAACGAGAAACAGGTGTTAGAACTCAGGTGATTGGGAGCGTGGGAGTGTCCTGCGACGTGAGGGTGTGTGCTGTGAGATGGTGGGCGTGTTGGTGCGTGTGCGGGTCGCTTGGGGTGCCCTCTGGTGGTGTCCGGGCCGACTCACCGTGACAAAGAGTTATAATAAAACATTTCTAATTGCATGTGTAACTCAGTTAAATAAAAGTCTGTCCAGTCATATAATTTGTCATTTTAGTGTTCTTAAAATCTCGTCTCATTCTCGTGAACCCAATATCGTCTCCTGTCTCGTCTCGTGAGCTGAATGTATAGTCACACCCCTAGTATTTATACCTTGCACCAATGTGTGGTGATCAGTTTTTGTTAAATATTTCAATAGCTTTTAAAAAGGTCCATCTTAACTCCACAAAACAAGATTGTTGATTAGGATGCACTTAATGTACTATAACTTGTTTTATGCTCTTATGATGGATATTTTAAAAGCTATTGAAATATTTGACAAAATGTGCACTTAATATGAATACAACTTATCTTATGAAGGATAATTTAAAAACTTGAAATTGTTGACTCCTTTATGTCTGCTACTTTTGTCCATGTTAATGTAATTTGTAGATGGTGACAGTAGTACATTTAAAATAACACGTCCAATTCCGTAACTTAACCCCAGTTACAAGGAAGAGAAAGACATCAGTCATGTTGGATGACAGAGATCCTAATAACAGCTGATCTGATGAGTGTTGCAATGTTTATTAGTTTGTATATTATTATGGTGCCTAGAAAAAGTTATTGGTGCCTGATTTTTTTCCTTTTAGGACCTACTGGCTCCTTGAGTAATTTTTTTGTCTGGAGCCCAGCATGCAACCCAATCTTGTTGCCATGGTAACCACCAAATTGTTTACCCTTTTAAATTGATATAACATTTGTACTGTATAAAACTGGGTCGTGACATGAACATGTGGGTCCCGGGCAGAGACCAGTTGAGAACCCCTGAACTAAAGAGCCCTTATATCGGTATTTGTATCTGTATTGGCAGTTATATATCGTATCGGATCGGAACTGAAAATGGACAATGGATCAGCCCATCACTAATCAGACATGGTGATATGTGTAATATGTGGAGTGAATGTGAACATCCATCATGGTGGTGTTTCTCATTACAGGAGCTCAGGAGTTTGTTCTGGAGGGTGGAGGTGTTGTTGCTGCTGCTCCTGGTTCTGACATCACTCTGCCGTGTTCACTCAAACCACACATGAGTGCTGTGAACATGGAAGTGAAGTGGACCAGACAGGATCAAGGAGACACACTGGTGCATCACTATAAGAATAAACAAGACCAGACAGACAAGCTGGACCCTTCATACATAAACAGAACATCTCTGTTTATAGAGAAACTACAGCAGGGCAACACATCACTGCTCCTGAAGAATGTTCAAGTGTCTGATGGAGGACAGTACAGATGTCAGGTTGATTCTGTCCAATGGGGAGATCATATCCGTGTTCAGCTTAGAATTGAAGGTATAAGTAATTACATTTTAAAATAATACTTAAAATTATAGGTGTATTTTAGGAAAAACAAAAATGTGTATGTAAGGGTCAGTGACAAAAAGGGTTGGTATTTAATGTGCGCTCGCAGTGTCCTGTGCTTGTCGTGCATGCGCTATATGCGCTATATGTGTGTGTTTAAATTAAAAGTGACATCGGTTACGAGGACTTGTCTCGTCCTTCGCCCTGCCCGTGCGTCACAGCTAGATGTTTGTTTAGATGTATAGTTTGTATTTCTGTTGGTGCCATAGCATTTTATGACATTTCTTCAATTATTAACCAATTAAAGTATCACAGTCACATTAAATTGTCAAATGGTGTAACCACAAAAGCATGACAAGTATTAAATAATTCAGCCTTCTGGAAGTTATGTAAGTGTACTGATGAAAATAAGTGATTTATTATGAAATATAATTTCAAATTATATTTAAAATATTTTATTTCTAAACTAAGATAATATGGGTTTTTGGTGTACTGTGCAAGTCAATATGCCATAGACATTAATGTTTTCTCTGTAATCTTGGGTCAGTTGGTTTAAAATAATTTTTTTCATGAAACACTAGCATGTGTACGTGAGGGTGTATGTAGTGTATATTTGCCTTATTTTAACAAGGTAATTTGCCCTTGCAGCAGGATCCGCATTAACATGCTGTCACGTATGGCTGAGCCCCCCTCCCTTAGCTGTCACTCCGGGTTCCCTCGTGTCTGTGTTCCTTGCCCGTTTATCCCGCACTGCTCGTTTGTCTCGTTAATTCCCTATTGTCTACCACGCCCCTGTCATTGCCATCACCTGTTCCTCGTTTAAAGTTCTGTGTATTTATAGTCCCTGAGTGTCCCTTGTCCTTCGTCGATTATTTTGGTTGTTTGGTTGTCTTGATTGTTCATGGTTGCTCGTTGTACTTCCTAGTTTGTTTGCTTCCCCGTTTATTTCTTGTTCGCTGTGTATTCCCTGCCTAGTTAGTGTTTCCCTGTGTTCATTATGCCTGTCTATGCTTGTTATTCTGACTGCCCACCCGTTATGACCCCGGACTGTTTCAGCGACGATGATAATGGTATGCCCTTTAATAAATCTCACTCTTCTCAGCATTTGTGTCGGTCCCCTCGCTCCGCAGCGCGAGCTGCATTACATAATAACCGACCCTTCAAGGACACAGCGAGAGAGCGAGACTCTGGTAAGTTCGTTCGCTGTAATGAGATGTTGGCTGGTTTAATTCGGTTCGACTCTCCAGTATTACAGCTAGAACAAACCAGAGACAGGAATACCCCTGGCGCTGTGGGAAAAAGGAAGTCTCATAGACTCAGACTCCTATCGAGCGCTGTGTGTCTGTCTGGCTTGGTGAACACTATGGGGAGGATTATCCTGTAGAGCAAGTCGCGGGCAGACGGTTTGAGCACACTGACGAGCGTTTGCTTAACCCTCGGTTGGCTCTCTATGACCACTGCGAGCTCCCGACGCCTCGAGGGAGGCGGAGCCGTCGCAGAGAGAGCAACCGAGGAGCTTGTGTGTCTGTGTGTTCTGCCAGGCTCGCCCAGGACCCCGAGGAAGAAGACCTCCCTCCGCTACTCCCGGAAGCCGCTCCCCGAAGGCTCCCCAAGAATTTTTTGGGGTGGAGTAGTGGCCACGTCAGCCGGGAGGCCCCGCCCCCCCAATGATGTTGGTGCGGCGGTCCCGCCTCCCGAGCACGTCAGCCGGGAGGCCCCGCCCCCCGATGACGTCAGTATGGCGGTCACGCCCCCGAGGACGTCAGCCCGGTGGTCCCGCCTCCCGAGGACGTCAGCCCGGTGGTCCCGCCTCCCGAGGACGTCAGCCCGGTGGTCCCGGCTCCCGACGACGTCAGCCCGGTGGTCCCGGCGACGACAGCCCGGTGGTCCCGGCTCCAGACGACGTCTCGGTGACCCCGGCTCCCATTGTCACCTCTTCGTCGCCTTTGCCTCCCGTTCCCGTGACCCGAATGGGGTCGTCCATGCCTCCCGTTCCCGCGACCTGGAGGGGGTCGTCCACGCCCCCTGATGACTGCATTCCGGTGGCCACGCCCCCCGATGGCGTCTGCACGGCGGCCACGCCCCCCAACGGCTTCTGCACAGCGGCCCCGCCTTCCGACGGCGTCTGCTCGGTGACTCCGCCTCCCGATGACGTTGGCCTGGCGACCTGTCGTCCGGTCCCTGCGGCTCGTCGTCCGGTTCCCGCTGCCCGCCGCCCGGCTGCTCCTGCTCACGCTGCCCGCCAGCCGGCCACTCCTGCTCACGCTGCCCGCCAGCCGGCCGCTCCTGCTCATGCTGCCTGTCAGCCATCCGCGCCTGCTCCCCCAGAGACTGTGCTGCCCGCGTGTGGGCATGGACTTAATGTGTTCCCCTTGCTCCCATGTTCCGTCCCTGGTTTTGTCTTGGTCCCGGTTCCTGTGTGTGTGCCTATTCGTGTCCTTGTACCCATTCCTGTGTCCGTGTCTGGTGGGTTCCTCCAGGTCCCTGACCCCGTGTCTGTTCCCCGAGTGATTACCCACTATGTACCCATGCCTGTCTCTGTTATCAATGGTGTCTTAGCCTCTGTGTTTGCCTCTGCCCTGTTCCCTGGCCCCACTCCTGTGTCTACTCCCGGTCCTGTCCCATCCAGTCCTTCTCCCGTGCCTGGCCCTGTCCCTACCTGTGATGCCATGTCCCGGCCCAACTCCTGGCCAGTCTCCGGGCCTTGCTTTCCCCTGGTCTGTTCCTCCAGTCTGTCCCGTGTCCGCTGTCCCTCGTCATATCCCGTGGTTCCCTGTCCTGTCCTAGTCTGGTTCCTGTCCTGTCTGCCCTTGCGTGCCCCAAAGTGGCACGCTTTGAGGGGGGGTTATGTCACGTATGGCCACGCCCCCCTCCCTTAGCTGTCACTCCGGGTTCCCTCGTGTCTGTGTTCCTTGCCCGTTAATCCCACCCTGCTCGTTTGTCTCGATAATTCCCTATTGTCTACCACGCCCCTGTGTCATTGCCATCACCTGTTCCTCGTTTAAAGTTCTGTGTATTTATAGTCCCTGAGTGTCCCTTGTCCTTCGTCGGTTATTTTGGATGTTTGGTTGTCTTGATTGTTCATGGTTGCTCGTTTTACTTCCTAGTTTCTTTGCTTCGCCCGTTTATTTCTTGTTCTCTGTGTATTTCCTGCCTAGTAAGTGTTTCCCTGTGTTCATCATGCCTGTCTATGCTTGTTTTTCTGACTGCCCACCCGTTCTGACCCCGGACTGTTTCAGCAACGACGATGATGGTATGCCCTTTAATAAATCCTGCTCTTCTCAGCATTTGTGTCCGTCCCCTTGCTCCGCAGCACGAGCTGCGTTACACATGCGCTGTGGGGCGAGACCCTTTTTCTTTACTTGTAAGAGGCATCTATTTACCACTCATGGTTTACCTGGGGAGTAACACTGCAGTCGGAGCCTACAATACCAGTATCATCACTCCGACATGGAATGAAAACCTGGCGTTCATCATAAGACATTTACATTGACAATATCAACACCCAGAACTTTCATTCTAGTTACCTTATACTTAGCCTGATTGTGTGATTTGTTTGTGACTTGTGTATTCATCTGTATAATTTATTTTTGTGTAATTTGTGTGTTAACGGGCCGCCCAATGGAGGATGGGGTCCCTTTTGAGTCTTGAGGTTTCTTCCTATTCCCCACCATCTAGGGAGTTTTTCCTTGCCACTGTCGCCTTTGGCTTGCTCATTAGGGATTTGGACCCATAGTATTGTTAACCTTGTAAATCCTGTAAAGCGCTTTGTGACAACATGTGTTGTGAAAAGCGCTATACAAATATATTTGATTTGATTTGATTTATTAGAAGAGGAGAGTGTCACGGTGACAGCTCCGTACCCTCCTCAGGCATGAAAATCTGTCACCTTTCGGCGAAATTCGCCGTTTTGAAGTCGAAAAGGGTGACCTACGTGAATCGTGTAGATCCGAGGAGTTTTTTTATGGGGGGGGGGGGGGGGGGGTCGGGGTCGGGAGATTATATGTATATATTTTAATTATCATATTGACTTAATAAGCAAACAGAGCACTTCCGAAATCGGCAATTCCAGCAGTTTCCGCCCAGAACCTTCATGGAGGCCAAATAGCGTTTCAATCACACGAACGTTCTTCATTCATGTTATTCATTTACTGCTAAGCAGGACGAGAAGCAGGACCTAGTGCTACACCGCGGACAAGGCAGAAGAGCGTACATTTACCACTACATTTACCAGATCGTACATTTACCACTACATTTACCAGATCGTACATTTACCACTACATTTACCAGATCGTACATTTCCCAGTGGATTTAATTGGGTTATTAATGGTTTCAATCGTTTTCATATTTTGCGGTAAAACAAAGTTACTGCCGTTCGCTACAGCGTTGAACACTGTCAGAAATAGCCACAAGCTCTTGTGATAAATAGGTAGATAGATGGGCCTATTAAGTTCGCGTCAACGGGGTAGTTAACGGCGACATAAAATGAGAAACAAGATTTTTTTTCTAGTGTGTCTGTAGTTGTAACTGGTGAATCCAGGGACGTGTGAGGATCACATTCGCGCCAGGGCTGAAAAGGTTGAAGATGAAGTTGTAAACGCTTGTCGTTTGAGTCTACCCTGTGCTTTAGCCCATGTTAGAAAATAAAAACACGTGAACCCTGGTATTTTTACACTCATTGTCGCCGCTGATGTATTTATTGGTTCATTAAGACGTAATGGTTTTGACTAAGCCATCCGGAATGGCGAAAACAGCTTCTCGCATTTACGGATCTGGCTCGTACATTGAATCCATTGACAAGACAGTCAAAACATTTTTTTAATGGATTTTACTATATTTTACGGAGCCCGTAAGGTGACATCATGTAAAAAATAATAACGCGTGGCCACGACTTATTAACGCGTGGGAACGAGATACTAATGTCGCCTTTCACACGCGGCAACAAAGTTTATTTTTCCCAGGCATGTTCGTGAACTGACTGCCCAATGAAGGTAAACCTGGCTTTATATAAAGTAATACTTAATTATCTTGTTCGCATGCGTTAATTATCTAGTTTGCACGCGTTAGTAAGTCGTGGCCACGCGTTATTATATTTTTTACATGATGTCACCTTACGGGCTCCGTAATATTTGGCATCACCTGTCGCTGTATCCCCGTACACCAGCAGCCCCCCCCCGTCGCCGTATCCCCATGACGTCACATGTCAATGCCCCCCACGTCAACGCCAACGCCCCGCCCCCCGGTCTTCTCACCTTTTTAACCCCTGACCCATTTTCATGACTGCTCCTTGTGGGCGTGTCATTAAGTAGTCTGCGTGCAGTTATGTCCTTGTTTGTAATTCCGTGGGTGTGGGTCATTAGTGAGTGTTTTCGTTGGTCTCACCAAGGAAGAATGTGTTCTGCAGTTATTTAATGTGCATTCACGCAATGTCTCGTGCTCGTCTTTGTCTTAAGTTCGTGCCTGCGTGAGTTGACCGTTTGTGCTTGCGCTATCGCATAAAACGTAAAAGGAGAAGACAAAAAGAAAATGTTCGAAGAAATTAAAGTAAAATAACATGAAATGTAAAAAAGTAAAGTAAACAATATAATAAAAAAGTAAAGTAAGTAAAACTAATTAAGATACGTAAATATAAGAAGATAAAAATAAAATATTAAAATTAAAGATAAAAAGAAATAATTAAATAAAGTGACAAATTATAAAATAATAGACTAGAGTTTCTTAACTAAAAGCAGATCTAAACAGGAAAGTTTTGAGACTGTTCTTGAAACTATTCAGGGATGAAATGCCTCTGAGCTCTTCAGGAAGAGAATTCCAGAGCTTTGGGCCATAGTGGCTAAAAGCACCCTCGCCAATCTTTAATCGGCATCTAGGAATCACCAGTAGATTACTGTTTGAAGACCTCAGAGACCTGACTGGAACATATCTAACCATCATTTCACTGAGGTAAAGAGGGGCAAGACCATGAAGACATTTAAAAACCATGACTAGAACCTTAAAATCTATCCTAAAGCTGACAGGTAACCAGTGCAGTGAGTGGAGTGCAGGTGTAATATGATCTCTCTTTCTCCTGCGGGTCAGAACCCTTGCAGCCGCGTTCTGAACTCGCTGTAGGTGCGAAATAGAGCTCTTTGGAAGAGCAGATAGAACAGCGTTACAATAATCTTGCCTTGATGTGATAAATGCATGGACAAGTTTTTCACTGTCAGCAGGAGTGAGCATATCCCGGACCTTAGCAATGTTTCGAAGGTGAAAATAAGCTGTCTTGCATGTAGTCATGATGTGTGATTTGAAGCTGAGCTCATTATCAAAGGTGACGCCCAGGTTCTTAACACATTGTCTGGCATTCAGATTCATTTTATTTAAATAGGTCTGGACATCATTCCTTTGTGAATCACTGCCAAGAACAAGAACCTCTGTCTTCTGTTTATTTAATTGCAGAAAATTGTCAGACATCCATGTCTGTATATCATCTATGCAGTCAAACAGTGAGCAAATTGATTTTAGGGCTTTAGGTTCTAGAGAAATGTAAAGTTGAGTGTCATCTGCATATTGATGATAACTAATACCATGTTTATTAATGATATGTGGTAACGGGAGCATATATAGGTTGAATAGTAACGGCCCAAGAATTGATCCTTGGGGGACGCCACAAGTTATTTTTTGACGTGTGGAGGAAGAGGTACCTAATGCTACATAGTAATCACGCCCAGTTAGGTACGATCTAAACCAGTCTAAGACTAAGCCACTAAGGCCTACCCAACTCTGTAGTCGATCAAGAAGAATTTCATGATCAACCGTGTCAAAAGCGGCACTTAAATCCAGCAGAAAAAGGACTGAGAGTTTGCCTGCATCCTTATTCAATCTCAAGTCATTTACTACCTTAACTAGGGCTGTTTCACTGCTGTGGAGAGCTCTGAAACCAGATTGAAAAGTGTCATATATTTGATTTACTTTTACATAATCATTCAACTGGATTGACACAACTTTTTCAATGATTTTGCTAAGAAAGGAAAGGTTAGATATAGGTCGATAATTATTGAGAATTGTGGGATCAAGATTTCTGTTCTTTAATAGTGGTTTAACCATTGCTGTTTTAAAAAAAGTTAGGGAATTCACCCAATTGCAGAGACTGATTAACAATCGTTAGAACTTCATTTGCTAATGAGCTCAGAACCTGCTTGAAAAAGCATGTAGGTAGGTAGGTCCAGTTCACAAGTAGAGGATTTTAGTGATGAAATCACATCAAGTAGTGTTACCATGTCAACTTCTTGGAAATAAGACATATTAAAGTTAGGCTGAGTAACTGATATAACTGACTTCACCAGTGTTTGTATTAAAAGTGTATGTTCACCACGTTACTCATCGTTGTGCCTGCCTCCTCCTCCACACGTTACAGAGAGAGTTTGTTGTTGTAGATTTTATAATTCTTTTTAGACTACATTTAAAGCGACATGGTATTTTATAATTTTAATAATAACAATAATTGTAATTTTATTAATAATAATAATAAAAAAATTATACAAAAAAAAAGTAAAAATATTGTCCATTGTCACGGTGAGGCGGCCCCCTACCGGCCGCCTCCGTCCACAGCGGCTGTTGTTCTTGTTGTTTTGTGACGTCATGTGCGTCCCTCAGGTGGGCGGAGCCCATGATCCGTCTCACCTGAGGGTCGTTTGTTTGCCTATATATGTCTTGTCTTTGTACCAGTTGACCGCTGGTCATTATATCCTTGAATTTGGATTTATTGCACGGGTTTTGGTTTGCACACTTTCTATTAAACCATCCTTTTTCCCTGAGACTTGGCGTGATCGCTTCCTTTTTAGTTGCTCACCCCTGCCCGTCACAGAATGACCAGTCATCCTTCGGAAGCCGCCAGTCTCTTTTTCTTTCTCCTTCGTTCGTGGTCATGTCTCGTGGTAAGTGTTTGTCTGCGTGGTGTTTTGTGAAGAGTTCCGCTGTGCTTTTGTGTGGTGTTTGTGGCACGGCGAGGACCAGGGCTGTCTGCCCTGGGAAAACTCTTCGTGTTTGTCGTTTGTTTGTTGGAAGAGCTCCGCCGTGCTCGTGTTGTGTGTTTGTGGCACGGCGAGGACCAGGGCAGTCTCCCTGGGTAAGCTCTTCATCTTGTGTGGTGTTAGTGTGTACGTATGAACGGTAACGTTGGTCAGTGTGCATCGCTCGTTTGTGTTTGTGTTTAATGTTTCATGTGTGACGCGGGTACCGCTCGTCACTGTCGCCTCGCTCCCCTGTCGTCTTGTGTTTAATGTGGGGGGGTGACTGCGAACCTGAGCGGCGCGTCACTGTCTTATAATCTAGCCTTGATGTGATAAATGCATGGACAAGTTTTTCACTGTCAGCAGGAGTGAGCATATCTCGGACCTTAGCAATGTCAATGTTTCGAAGGTGAAAATAAGCTGTCTTGCATGTAGTCATGATGTGTGATTTGAAGCTGAGCTCATTATCAAAGGTGACGCCCAGGTTCTTAACACATTGTCTGGCATTCAGATTCATTTGATTTAAATAGGTCTGGACATCATTCCTTTGTGAATCACTGCCAAGAACAAGAACCTCTGTCTTCTGTTTATTTAATTGCAGAAAATTGTCAGACATCCTTGAATTTGGATTTATTGCACGGGTTTTGGTTTGCACACTTTCTATTAAACCATCCTTTTCCCCTGAGACTTGGCGTGATCGCTTCCTTTTTAGTTGCTCACCCCTGCCCGTCACAGAATGACCAGTCATCCTTCGGAAGCCGCCAGTCTCTTTTTCTTTCTCCTTCGTTCGTGGTCATGTCTCGTGGTAAGTGTTTGTCTGCGTGGTGTTTTGTGAAGAGTTCCGCTGTGCTTTTGTGTGGTGTTTGTGGCACGGCGAGGACCAGGGCTGTCTGCCCTGGGAAAACTCTTCGTGTTTGTCGTTTGTTTGTTGGAAGAGCTCCGCCGTGCTCGTGTTGTGTGTTTGTGGCACGGCGAGGACCAGGGCAGTCTCCCTGGGTAAGCTCTTCGTCTTGTGTGGTGTTAGTGTGTACGTATGAACGGTAACGTTGGTCAGTGTGCATCGCTCGTTTGTGTTTGTGTTTAATGTTTCATGTGTGACGCGGGTACCGCTCGTCACTGTCGCCTCGCTCCCCTGTCGTCTTGTGTTTAATGTGGGGGGGTGACTGCGAACCTGAGCGGCGCGTCACTGTCTTACCGAGCGCGCACGTGCGGGTCCCATTCCGTTCGTTGTTTGTACACCGTTTTGTTTGTCTAGTCTTTGCGTGTGTGTTGTGTCCTAGCGTGTTGTCAACTGTTTGCGTGTAATTCCACGCATGCTCCTCCCCTTAAATGTGTTTTTGGGAGGGGACCGGCTGTGGTCCCGTGGCGTCGCTCCCGAGGGAGGCCCTGAATAGGGTAGGGCGCGTTTGTGTTTTGTGTGTGTGTGTGTGCTGCTCTCTGTGCAGGTGCTTTTCCTTGGAGGTGTTCCTGGACCTTGTGGGGGTCTCCACCTTGGCAGGAGCCCCCTTGTGTTGTGGGGTGACCGGAACCCGGTCATGAAGAGCCCCTCCCTAGAGAGCTGGGGCCGCCGGATGTTTGGGGACCATGGGGCTCCGGTCTGAGAAGCTCCTGCTGAGGAAGGAGATCCTCCCTCCTGCCCGGGGTGACCAGGAGGCCCTTGGGGCTGCTCCCTAGCCCGCGTCGGTGGTGCTCTGGGCCTCGGTCTCTGGCGCTCCTGGATTGGGTGGAGGAGTCCACCTTGCGATGAGGAGCCCCGGGAGGGGTTGGCTCCCCAGGAGGCTGGGGTGACCCCTAGCAGAAGGCAGGGGTCAGCATTGGGAGGAGGTAGGTCCAGGAGGTGAAGTAGTCAAGCCTTGGAGAGGTAGCCTGCACCCACACACATACACGAGGGACGAGAAAGGAGCCGTAGCTCCTTGTCCTCACACCCTTGGGGCTCTCTGGCTAAACGCCAGTTAGGGCGTGAGGGCCCTGTGACCGACCGGGGCGTGGTTTTGTGTTGTGAACGGCCCGGTCTGTCCAGGGTCCCGCCCGGGGAGGCGAGCTGTTTAATGTTCTATGTTTTATGTTCCAGCTCCCGGACTGCAGGAGGTGTGTTCCTGCCTGTCCCTGCCTTCCTGCCCCTTCGTATTTTGTGTGCAGCCGCTGTGTACCACACACCCAGTGGAGGGGAGTGCGGCTTGGTGGGGGGGTCTGTTACGGTGAGGCGGCCCCCTACCGGCCGCCTCCGTCCACAGCGGCTGTTGTTGTTGTTGTTTTGTGACATGTGCGTCCCTCAGGTGGGCGGAGCCCGTGATCCGTCTCACCTGAGGGTCGTTTGTTTGCCTATATATGTCTTGTCTTTGTACCAGTTGACCAGTGATGGCTAAGTTACCTTGAGAAAGTAATCTGATTACTGATTACTCCTTTTAAAAGTAACTTAGTTACGTTACATATTACTTGATTTTAAAAGTAACTACGTTAGATTACAAGTTACTTTAGTATTTACATTCAGCAGCAAAATAAATTTTTCCAATACTCACTTTATTTGAAGTGCATTTTTAACATTAACAATGTATTGAAGCAGGTTCGGTAACCGAGGCAGAAACTGCTTAATCCAAAAATCCCGAGGAGGGAAACTTTATTGATAACGCAACCCTGGCACGCGCAGTGCCCCCCCCCCAGTGTCACTTAAAGGGCGAGACTCGCCGTGAGGAGTAGTAGTCGCTACAGTATCTCCTGACATTACGTTTGTGTAGCTGCGCTGTATTATTTGTAAATTTATTTGTAAAAGTAATACAAGCGAACTGGGGTGGGTTTCCCGAAACGTTCGTAGCGCCAAGTATTTCGTAACCTCGTATGAAACGTACTTAGCGTGAAAAGTACTTAGCGTTACGAACGTTTCGGGAAACCCACCCCTGTTCAGTCAGACAGCTTGTGAAATGAAATACCATTACAATTTCAAGCATTTTAAAGTAGGCGACGTTAGTCAAAATTCCAGCACTTTTCAAACGTGGAACACAGTGCAACATAAAAATTCTTCAGGTAAATGTTCCTTCCCCCCTGAGGGGTGTTTCTTTATACTACCACACATCGTTACGGGAGGACACTGCAAAAAATGACTTGTAAAACGCGCTCGCGCTCTCACAGGGTCGTGCGCAGCGTGCGGAGTCGAGCGCTACGGTCAGACGCAAAAGTAGAACTGAGCCAAGAAGAAAGCAAAAATATATATTTTTACTAGGGAAAATAAAAATAGTAACGCACAGTTATTTGGATAAGTAACTTTAATCTGATTACTGGACTGGAAATAGTAGCGCGTTATATTACTCGTTACCGAAAAAAGTGGTAAGATTAGAGTAACGCACTACTAAGTAACGCGTTACTGACATCACTGCAGTTGACCACTGGTCATTATATCCTTGAATTTGGATTTATTGCACGGGTTTTGGTTTGCACACTTTCTATGAAACCATCCTTTTTCCCTGAGACTTGGCGTGATCGCTTCCTTTTTAGTTGCTCACCCCTGCCCGTCACAGTCCATAAATTGATTAAATTTGTCTCATAAAGGAAATGGTGCAATGGTGTAACTGTAACGGCTGGCGCAAGGCGATGGACGAGACAGAAATCCGGCGTTCTTGCAAACACGTAACTTTATTATAACAATTAGCACAGACAGCGCACGTTTAACATTCAACACTGAACGCGCATCACACAAACAATGACGAGCACAGGACACTGCGTGAACGCACATTAAATAGACAAACCACATAAACCCCAAGTGATGACGAGACGAGCCACAGATGAGACGGATTAACACAAGACGTAACCGCACCCACGGAGATCCACAGACGCAGACAACTAGACGTAGACAATGTAAACACACGCCCAAAAGGGAGGGGTCGGGGACCGTAACGTGACAGTAACCCGATTACTCCACAGGACATTTCAAATTGAAACCAAATTTTACATGCATTATTTTGGATGACAATGTAAACACTTGACCTTGGTTTGAATATTTCAAACAATTTTTCATATTAACTTGAATATTTTATGATGACTTATATTAACATTTTACTGAGGTCATACCATTTGACATGTATTCTAATCATACCTGATTAGAATTTTTATGGTTATACCGTTTAGACAATTTTGTCCTTTTTCTCTTAATGTTGTCTCAGAACGTAATAAAACCAGGCATTTCAAAATAGGGGCCCAAAAAAAGATATTTCAAAGTAAATTATATTTAATTTATTTTTAAATGATCACATAAAAAAAATTAATTAAACTTCAGAGACAGAAAAAAATGAGCAGCACGTCTTTCACCCGTAAAGAGAAACAGGATGATGCTGTGTGAGACTCTTTGGTCTTTTAACCCACAGCTACTGGAGGAACCCCAGAGATCACCGTCCTGGGTATTGGTGTCTCAGGTGGAGTTAATCTACAGTGTGAATCTCGAGGCTGGTGGCCTGTTCCTGATCTCCAGTGGTTGAACAGTGAAGGAGCTGAACTGGATGCTGGAGTTAAAGAGTCATGTGATAGTGTTGGAGGGTTTTATGTGAGACGCAGCCTCACTGCACACAAGAGTAAAACCAACACCTACATCTGCAGAGTGAAACTGGGGGAGGTCAAGAAGGAGGAACAGATCGACATCACTGGTAATGACACTACTGAAAATATTCAGAAGTATCAAAGTAATTACCAAAGTAGTCAGTATATTTATGAGAGAAGGTTTTTATAGTTGCTTATAATGTGCAATTTTTTAATCCTTAAATGAATGATTTTGTTCTTTCTTGAAACAGTCTGTGTGTGCACATATGGATCTTTAATCTGAATCTTTGTCATTGTGTTCAGATCACTTACCCAAACCTGACTACACAGCTGCCATCACTGTTCCAATTACACTGATCCTGCTGTCAGCACTCGTGTGTGTTGTGGTATATTTCAGATGGAGAGGTAAACCAGTATCTGTCTCTCACTATAACAGGGTTGCCAACTTTTATATCTTTATACCTAAAGATCATGGATGTTCTGGAACACATTTTAGAACACTGCTGGAAGGTCATAAATGTACTGGAACATTCTAGAACACTACTGGAATGTCATGAATGTTCTGGAACACATTCTAGAACACTGCTGCTGGTGGTTCATTAGTTCCAGCTCCACAAGCTGCTCATCTCCATAACGATGTAACTCCAAGGTGTAGTCTGAATGACGAGGCGGGTTTCAGGGTGCAAAACACTGGCGTTTATTAATGTGAATTGTGCTATGGCCAGGGGCGGACTGGCATACATTACTACTGGGGATTTCTCCAGTAGTATATATATATTTATATATACACTACCGTTCAAAAGTTTGGGGTCACCTAGACAATTTTGTGTTTTCCCTGAAATCTCATACTTTTATTTATCAGATGAGTTGCAAAATGAATAGAAATATAGTCCAGACATTGACAATGTAGAAAAAATGTTTTTTTTTTTATTTGAAATAATTTTCTACTTTAAACCTTGCTTTCGTCAAAGAATGCTCCCTTAGCAGCAATTACAGCATTGCAGACCTTTGGCATTCTAGCTGTTAATTTGCTGAGGTAATCTGGAGAAATTTCACCCCATGCTTCCAGAAGCCGCTTCCACAATTTTGATTGGGTTAATGGGCTCTTTTTTCGTACCATACGGTCAAGCTGCTCCCACAACAGCTCAATGGGGTTGAGATCTGGTGACTGCGCTGGCCACTCCATTACCGATAAAACACCAGCTGTCTGCTTCTTCTCTAAATAGTTTGTGCATAATTTGGAGGTGTGCTTTGGGTCATTGTCCTGTTCCAGGATGAAATTGGCTCCAATCAAGCGCTGTCCACAGGGTATGGCATGGTGTTGCAAAATGGAGTGATAGCCTTCCTTATTCAAAATCCCTTTTACCTTGTACAAATCTCCCACTTTACCAGCACCAAAGCAACCCTAGACCATCACATTACCTCCACCATGTTTGACAGATGGTGTCAGGCACTCATCCAGCATCTTTTCAGTTGTTCTGCGTCTCACAAATGTTCGTCTGTGTGATCCAAACACCTCAAACTTTGATTCGTCTGTCCATAACACTTTTTTCCAATCTTCCTCTGTCCAATGTCTGTGTTCTTTTGCCCATATTAATCTTTTTCTTTTATTAGCCAGATATGGCTTTTTCTTTGCCACTCTGCCCTGAAGGCCAGCATCCCGGAGTCGCCTCTTCACTGTAGACGTTGACACTGGCGTTTTGCGGGTACTATTTAATGAAGCTGCCAGTTGAGGACCTGTGAGGCGTCGATTTCTCAAACTGGAGATTCTAATGTACTTGTCTTCTTGCTCAGTTGTGCAGCGGGGCCTTCCACTTCTCCTTCTACTCTGGTTAGAGCCTGTCTGTGCTCTCCTCTGAAGGGAGTAGTACACACCATTGTAGGAAATCTTCAGTTTCTTGGCAATGTCTCGCATGGAATAGCCTTCATTTCTCAGAACAAGAATAGACTGTCGAGTTTCATTTGAAAGTTGTTTTTTTCTGGCCATTTTGTGAGTTTAATCGAACCAACAATTGTAATGCTCCAGATTCTCAACTATCTTAAAGGAAGGTCAGTTTTATAGCTTCTCTAAACAGCAAAACTGTTTTCAGCTGTGTTAACCTACTTGCACAAGGGTTTTCTAAATATCCAATAGTCTTCTTACACAGTTAGCAAACACAATGTACCATTAGAACACTGGAGGGATGGTTGTTGGAAATGGGTCTCCATACATCTATGTAGATATTACATTAAAAACCAGACGTTTACAGCTAGAATAGTTATTTACCACATTGATAATGTATAGAGTGTATTTTTGATGCATTTACTGTTAGCTAAATTGAAAAAAAAAACTGCTTTTCTTTCAAAAATAAGAACATTTCTAAGTGACCCCAAACTTTTGAACGGTAGTGTATATATATATATATATATATATATATATATATATATATATAGTGGGCCAGTCTGTCAGGAACTCCCGGGCCACTTTTTCTCCCCAGTCCGCCCCTGGCTATGGCACACACTTAACACACTCGTTAACGGACGTGAGACTCTGACAAAGACCAGCCCAGGACAATACACACACACTATATACACATAGTCCAGGGGTACTCAAATAGAAATGATGACGGGCCACATTATATTTTTTCAATCACTGAAGGGGCCGGTTACAGGGAGGGTGGCGAACGCATTTGGGCGTCTAATACCTGTTTGTTGTTGCCATAAGGCAATCCCCGGCATCGTCTTGAGATCGCGGTGCGCGATTTCAAAATAAGAGCGGATAGCGCGATTGAAAAAAAAGAGCGGATAGCGCGATTGAAAAAAAAGATTCCTAAAAAAAAAAACACTTTTTAAAACAGCTCGCGGGCCAGAAATAGATAGCCCGCGGGCCGCTATTTGAGTGTGGGGGCATAGTCTAACAAGCACCGCGTGAAACACATTAGACTAACACATGAGTGAACACACGCACACACCCAGCCACACCCCCCAATGTACATATATTTGTACATAAATGTGCATACATTAAAATTATAAATTATGTAATGTACATAAATTAAAATTATAAATGATATATGGACACGGATTACGTTAACACGCCCGAAGGGAGGGATCCAAGTCTGTAGCGTGACAGACGACATTCACTCCAGTTCCACCAGCTGCTCATCTCCATGACGACATATTTACTGAAGTGTTACTGATTCTCCTCATCAGCATCACAGAACGTTGTGTTGGTTGTGAAGAGAAACCGTGATACAGGAAATATTACAAATGAACAAATGAACCTGTTGGTTGTGTGACATTAAACCACAGTTGCCCAATTACATCACTTTATTATTCAAATGCCATTTATTTAGACTGACACACATTTACAGATACAGTCTAAGAACATCAAACGAGTCGTATATTAAATTAACTCCCACACTTTATCTCACATCAGTCTTCATCAGTAAGTCTGGAACCCGTCTCTGTACCATGAAGATCAGGTTGATCAGTAATAACATGTTTGTAGTGATTTACACACTTTATTTATGCACATGTAAAACAAAAACAGATGTGATGGTGATGTAACATCTCTATTTTCAGCTCAAAGGAGAGAACAGCAGATCCTGATGAGAGACATTGAGAGAGGTAAACTCCAGTTATTTGGGTTTGTTTTCTATTCTTTAGCACTTTTATATTCTATCAGAGGATCTAATGGTTGCCTGTTTAATCAGACAAGACCACTAGAGGGACCCAGCAGAGGGTCTGATGATATGAAATAACTTGGGGCCGTGGGTTGTAGGATTGTTGTTTTCAGAGGTAGGATCATGGACTCAGGTGGTGTGGTTTCAGTGCACAGCAGGGTTGTAACTTTTGAGGGGTTGAAAACCTGAAGGACCTCCTCTACCTCCTTCATGTTCAACATAAACAAAAAAACCACCTGTCTGCCCCTCCCACACAAACCGCGTGTCTGCCCCTCCCAAACAAACCGTCTGGCAGGCAGTTTTTTTGGGAGGGGCAGACAGGCAGTTTTTTTGGGAGGGCAGACAGGCAGTTTTTTTGGGAGGGCAGACAGGTAGTTTGTTTGGGAGGGGCAGACAATATTATATTATTATAATAACAACAGTAATAATAAAAATAATACTCTTGCTCCAGTGATTGGTCTTTTCTGCAGTTCAACTTGTCTAATTCTGGTGTTGCCAAACAGTTTAACCCTTTCTAAAGAAGTGCCCCTGCTCAAAAGAAAACACTTATGTTGTAGATAGTGTTAAATGTTAGATGGTACATGAAAACATTACTTCTTATTTCTCCAGATATTCTGGGTTTCATGTAGCCTACAGACAACTAATTATTAGATCACTAATTACAGATAAATAAACAATATTATAAAGAGGATGGTATTAACACATGTGCATGTGTGCGTGTGTGAGAGTGTGTGCGCGCGAGTGCGCGCGCGCGCGCGCGCGTGTGTGTGTGTGTGTGCACATTACATTTCATGATTATATTTCAGCAAAATTGTGGTTGCTCCATAACGTGTGGTCTGTAGTGTCATGTAGTAGATGAGAGAATCTGTAGTTCAGACCCATCAGTGTGTGTGAACTTAACCATCACTCTCTCTTGTGTGTGTGAACTTCACCATCACTCTCTCTTGTGTGTGTGTGAACTTAACCATCACTCTCTCTTGTGTGTGTGAACTTCACCATCACTCTCTCTTGTGTGTGTGTGAACTTAACCATCACACTCTCTTGTGTGTGTAGCTGACATGTGTCTGAAGAGAGAAGGTGAACGTCGTCTCCATGGGGTGAACTTCACTGATGCTCAGTGGAAATATGTGGAACACAAACTGTTAACTTCAGAAGAGGATCTGGAGGTGTTTGATCTGAGGAAATATGACCCATCAGAGGAGTGTTTTCTGAAGATGAAGAAAGTGGTCTACGCATGCAGAAAAGCACAGTGAGTATTTTCATTACTGACCTGATTAGAGCTTAGATTATATTAACTGTGTGTGTGTGTGTGTGTGTGTGCGCGCGCGCGCGTGTGCGTGTGTATGTACACAAGAATATAAATGTTATTACTCCATTATGGAGACATGGTTGGTTGTACAGTGTAATACAGCCAGCAGTTATAACACCTGTATGAAGTGCAGAGCCCCATATTAACACATTATACATGGCTGTAGTTGATCAACGCTTACAACAATAACAAGAGCGCTCTGAACACACTTAACAAGAGCGCTCTCTACACACTAGAACCTGTCAGATCCAATGTAGTTTTTTGTGCATACATTTCGGTCTGCTTATTGTTTCTGGCTCCTGCTTTGCCATCTGGTATCTCTGCCCCATCTTGCTGTCCTGTTATTTACTGTCTACCACCCCTTTCCGCCCCCGGCCCAAGTGTTCGGCGTTACAGAACCCCCCAAAAAAATGCGATATTGATCCTTGCTAAATGATGAACTTGGGTCATTTGAAACATTTCATCCACAAAGTGGATGTGTGAATCTGCCATAACCAACATCATAATAATAATAATCATAACCATCAAAACAATAACCATAACCACCATAACCATCATAACCATAGCCACATAAGGGCTGTCTGTCAAAGGAAGAATGTTAAAAAAGAGACCAAAAAGAGAAAATTACAATACTCTTCAAGTGCGAGTGATGGAATCTAAAAACAAAACCCAGAAAATCACACTGAATGACTTTTAAATCATTAATTTGCATTTTATTGCAGAAAATAAGTATTGGCAATACTTTGAAAATTCCATCACTCTTCAAGTGCGAGTGATGGAATCTAAAAACAAAACCCAGAAAATCACACTGAATGACTTTTAAATCATTAATTTGCATTTTATTGCATTGCAGAAAATAAGTATTGGCAATACTTTGCAAGGAGAGCAGGTGTGTCTTAAATAGGAGAATGTGGCAAGGTAAATAAGGGACAGGTGGGGAATGATTAGTATTATACAGACTGTGCCCTAGCAGCATGAGCAGTGGTATGAATTCTGCCTTCTGGTGGTGGTCTGCTGGTCCTCCAGTCTGCTGGTCCTGATCCGGAGACTCTGCAGTCTCGCTGAGGGCAGCAAGCTGAAGCAGCAGTTCAGTTGATGGGTGGGATCACCTGAAATGCAGAGAGATTTACGTGTGAGACGGGTGACGTAGACGTCCTGTGGAAAGATGAGAGATGCTGATGATCTTCTCAGCCGCTGTCCATCTGTAGAAGGCCAGTGATACCATACTCCCCTCTCTCCTCTCTTCCCTCCTCACCTCCCTCCTGTACTGTGTCCATCATTGTTGCCGATGAGACCCATTACAGTTGTTATCCTCAATCTTGACAATGAGATTAGAGCTCTGTGATGGTGATCAGAATTGGACCTCATGTTCAGCATGATGGTGTTGGATGGACAGACCCGATGTGTCCAGGGAGGGTGGGAGAACAGACCAATCTTTAATCAATAATGTGATGGAGGGAGTGAGAGGCAAGTGATCCAGTGACGTGTTCTTATTAGACAAGGTTCTCGGCATCGACTGGAGAAGAGAAACAGGCGCTGGTACTGACTCTGTGGTGTTGACTCTGGTACTGACACTCTGGAGTCGACGCTCTGGTGTTGATGCTGAAGCTCGACCTAGGCAGAAACAACAGACTGTCTCACAGTACTGGAGTCAGACGCCAGTGGGCTTAAAAATGCAAATGTAGAGTCTTCCGGTATGAGGACTTGCTCCAGCTTAAACTCGATTGTTTTGTACTCAAAACTCGTTTCTCAGGTAGGGAGAGAGTTTAATTACAATAAAAAAGAAACCAGAACAGCAAGAAGCTAACCTTGTAAACCAACCATGCCTAAACATAAGGAGAAAAACAGCCAAACTCCAAAAGCTAACGAGGCAACCTCACAGGCTAACTCTAACCCAACCGAAACACCAGAGCTATCTGGCGCTAACGTAACATCGAGTGATCTTTTGGAAGCCATAAAGGAGCTCAGGTCCAATCTCAAAGGGGACAGCGATCAATTAGGAACGTCTATGGATTCGATACGTTGATTGATGAGCAACAAGCTAGATAGCCTCACCTGCCTGAAGGAGAGGAAGGTAGCTCAGTAACACATTTCGCGTCTGAGCTTATAAAGCGTGAATTTCCAGCGGCTGCGGAGCTGGAACTAAAAATTCAGCGAGCCCTAGATCCCTCGCTGCCAGGCCAAGGCCCGAGGCTCCCCTGCGCCCTCTTATTGTCAACTTTCAGGAGTTTACCACAAAAGAGCTAGTGCTAAGGGAAGCTTGGAAGAAAGGGAAAGTGCAAGGGAGAGAAGGGTCGTTTTTTTCTCCAGCACTGGAGTCCAAGGTTCCGCCTGTTTTTAATTTGTTTTAGATTATATTCCACAGTTCATGTTCTCTAGAACGTACGCGTACTGTATAAAGGGGTGTCTGTAGCACTCACATTGCTATGTAACTATGGTGCATGGGGTTAAAATTGTGTCTTGGAATGTTAATGGCCTAGGTAATCCTATAAAAAGTAGTAAAGTCATTGCAAAGCTTAGAAAGGCAAGATCAGATATGGTGTTTCTCCAAGAGACACCTTTAGCAAGAAATGAGCATGAAAATTTTGAAAAAACTAGGTTTCACTAACTCATTTTTCAGTTCATGTAAAAACAGTAGGAAGAGGGGGGTTATTACGCTAATATCTAATGTCAATTTCGAAATGATAGCAGTAGAAACAGATAAGAATGGCAGATATGTTAAGGGCAGATGTAATAATGTTGTGATTACTTTAGTTAATGTATATATACCTCCAAAGAGTCTCTTTGACAAAATATTCTCCATGAGTGAAGGCATTTTGGTTTGTGCAGGTGACTGCAACACTATACTGAACCACAGTTTGGATACTACAAGTAATAGACTACATAAGCAAAACATATCTAAAAACATGAGGAACCTGATTAAGGATAATGGGCTATTTGAAGTGTGGAGGGACTTCAAACCAGACGTAAAATACTTAACTCATTACTCAGCAACTCATAAAGTCTACTCTAGAATAGATTTTTAAAATGAAAATCACAGATAGACATAGGGAAACTAGCCACTAGGGTGCACACACCAGTGTATTTTAGTGCCGGTCCAAAGCCTGAATAAATAGGGAGGGTTGCGTCAGGAAGGGCATCCGGTGTAAAACTGCACCAAATCAAATGATGCGGATCAAAAATAAAAATTCCATACCGGATCGGTCGAGGCCCAGGTTAACAACGACCGCCACTGGTGCTGTTGTCCAACAGGGCATTAGTGGAAATTGGACTACTGTAATGGTGGTGGTGTTCTGGATACCTGGGATGAGACTTCAAATGCAGTGAGGGATGTGGCTAGGAAGGTACTTGTGACATCATGAAGATAGACAAGGAGTCATGGTGGTGGAATGAGGAAGTTCAGGAAAGTTTAAGAGGAAAGCGGTTGGCTAAAAAGAATTGGGACTTTCAGCGAGATGAAGAAAGTAGACTGAGGTACAAGGAGATGTGTCGTAAGGCAAAGAGAGCAGTGGCAGAAGCTAAAGAGAAGGCATATAGCAAGCTGTATGAGAAGTTGGACACTAAGGAAGGGGAAAAGGATCAGTACAGATTGGCCAGAAGACATTCACACAATCTTTAAGACCTACTATGAAACACTATATTCCCCATTGGAATACACAAATGAAACCGTAATTCGAAACTACTTGCTGAAATTGGACCTTCCAACCATAGACCTACACTTGAACGAAGCATTAACCTCCCCAATAACAAAGGTAGTACTGGATAAAGCTATTGGTAAACTGAACACCAACAAAAGTCCAGGAGGTGATGGATACCCAAACGAGTGGTACAAGATTTTTAGGGAGGAAGTCTCACCCCTACTGCTGGAGTCCTTTAACTGGACACTTAAGAAGGCTACCATTCCACCCTCCTGGAGGGAGGCGATAATCTCCGTAATCCCTAAAGAGGGCATAGACAAGGAACATTGTGAGTCATATCGACCAATCTCTGTGCTTAATGTTGATAATAAACTCTATACTTCAAGATATTACTATATCTTACTATATAGATACTATAGCCAAGAGGATGGAAACGCTACTATCTAACTTGATAAATGGGGATCAGACAGGATTTATAAAAAACCGTCAAACCCAGGACAATATCAGAAGGACAATTCAAGTCATTGACATAGTCAATAAGCAAAAAATAGGTGCTGTCCTAATAAGCTTCGATGTTGAAAAGGCCTTCGATAGAGTGAGCTGGCCCTTTTTCTTCGCAGTTATGGAGAGAATGGGCTTTAGTAGCCAATTCGTAAGCCCTTTACAAGGATCCAAAAGCTCGATTAAAGATCAATGGCACCCTTTCCGCTAGATTCAGTCTCTAGTGGTAGAGGTACAAGGCAAGGATGCTGCTTAAGCCCCTCACATTTTACCTTATTTATTGAAACGTTGGCCCAAGAAATTAGACAAAACATTGATATCGAAGGCATAAGGATAGCACAAAAAGATCATAAAATAGGATTATTCACAGATCACATATTACATATACCCAAAATCCGGACTCATCCCTTCCTAAGCTCTTTTCAATCCTTAATGAATTCAGAGAGAAATCTGGTTATAAACTAAATATTACAAAAACACAGGTACTTTGTATCAGCTACAGACCAAGTAAATTACTTGGAATCGATAAAATATTTAGGAGTTAAACTGGTAAAAGACTTGAAGAAACTTTTCATGACAAATTACCCAAATCTCAACAATAACATAAAAAGAGATCTAGCACAATGGTCATTAATGCCTATGGACTTTAGCTCAAGAATAGAAGTTATAAAAATGAAAATACTCCCCAGATTGTTATACCTGTTTAGCTCTCTGCCAGTCCAAATCCCAGACTCTCAGTTCACAGCCTGGGACAGACAAATATCAAGGTTTATTTGGACAGGCAAGAGGCCGAGTGTAATGATGTGGAATCTGAAGGCGGACACAATTGCTGAAGAGAACTATATTTATTTAAATTGGAGGCGGAACTAACTCCTGTAATCTCGACCTTTCCAACACGCACGTTACGAGTTCGGCGCGGCATATTAATCAAACATACAAATACAACCTACACAGAAACACACACTGATGTAAGGACAGAGATAAGCACTCCGACAACAGTAATGAACAAATCACACAAGGTCAAATCACAATGTCTAACAGAACTGACAAACAAGACATACGTCTTGCAAAACTTAACTACACACGAATACACAGCGAGAACAACCAAATAGTACAAGCAAGACTAAGACACATTACAACTAAATCAAAAGGACAGTTACGTATAACAACGTAGGAAACTCAATAAAAAACCTAATTGAATTAAAGACGACAGAGCTATTACCTAAACAGACCTTGACGACTCAACACCAGACTGATCATCAAAACCCTAGAACGACAAGGAGGCAGGAGACCGCGACAAAGGACATTCACAACGTGAACCAACCTAACAAAAATAGACCCACAAGGAAAACATGAACTCAAACAGACTATATTACAAACTAATCAACCCAAATAACTCAAAACAGCTGATAAGGATAACATTGGGCAGGGATAAACAAAAGGGGCGTGACGAATCAGAACAGAGAAACAGAGGAGGGAACAAAGGCAAGATACCCACAAAGGGGCGGAGTTAAACGTTACACCGAGGATCAAATTCAAAACATTGCAGTTGGGGAAAGAACAGGGAGGACTTTCCCTACCAAACTTAAGGGATTATTTCTATTCTGCCCAAATGAGATATATTGTGTGCTGGTGCTCCTCAGACTATACTGCCAAGTGGAAACAGATAGAACTGACCCAAAGCAAAGTTAAACCACAGGCCAGACTGGGAGAGAAACAGAGTAGATTCCAGGAGGACGATAACACTACTGTAACAGAAACACTGACCATATGGACAGAGATAGTAAAGAGAAATAAGTTGGAGGGAGATTGCCGATTACTGCTTTGGCCCTCACATACTAGTACCTTCAGACCAGGAATGACTGATCAAATCTTCAAACGATGGACGGAAAAAGGTATAACAGCAATAGGTACTTTGATTGAGGCAAACAACTTTAAGTGATTTGAAAAGGTTAAAAATTCAAATTAGAAAATATAGATTTGTTCCAACATCTGCAGTTACGACACTTCTACAACACCCAGGTGAAGCCGCAATTATTAGACAACTACAATAAGCTAGTGGAACTGATGTTGATCTCAATCAAATAGATCCCCTCTAAAACTGTTTCTTTAAACTTTTTTTCTTTTTTTTCCTGTTTGTCAAAACAAAAATGCTTTAAATAAAGAGCTGGAAAAAAAGGCAAATGTACACAAGGTGCACATGTGTGGGATCAGAAAACAGGAGCTTGTGCACGTAGTAATTTTCAAGAAATGTAAAGTTGAGTGTCATTTGTGTGTGTGTTTTACAATACAATATATGTACAATATATATTTGTTGATTTGTGTTGTGTAGGGAAAAAAGACTGGCATCAAATGGAGTAATGGTGTTACTCCATTGTGTTTGTGTGTTGGGTGTTGTATGTGTTTTTTGTCAGGGTTGTATGTGTGTTGTATGTCTTGTATGATGGTGTTGTATGTGCATGTGTGTATAAGATGACAGTGTTCTGATTTATCATCATCTTCCAGGTTGAGTTACTGTGATCTCACAGACAAAAGCTGTGATGTTCTGGCCTCAGTTCTCAGATCAAACTCCTGTTTGAGAGAGCTGTACCTGAGTGGGAATATACTGCAGGACTCAGGAGTGAAGAAACTCTGTTCTGGACTGAAGAGTTCAGACTGTAAACTGGAGAAACTGAGGTGAGGTCATAATGTTTTCACTATGTAGTGGGATGCATATGAGAGAGAGAGAGAGAGAGAGAGAGAGAGAGAGAGAGAGAGAGAGTGCTAATGAAAGTAACATAAGCACACAAGTTGTCATGTCACCAAACACTCAGTCCTTATATATGTTGAGGAACTGGTCAAGTACATAAAATCATACAATTTAAGGACATTAAGATTACACAGATAATGCATACATTAATATCAGTAACGCTTACCCTGTCTGGAACACGTCCTCTGCGTGGAACACGTCCTCTGCGTGGAACACGTCCTCCGCGTGGAACACGTCCTCATTCCCCCATTCTCCCATCTTCTTCCCCCTCTTTTCTGGTCCCTTGACCTGAGAGTGACCTAAGACTTCATTCATTCAGTCACAACTCATGTTCAAAAATAATGTCTATATGAAAAACACGGCGACATGGCATTTTCCATCACAATGTATTTGTCATGTTTGTTTGTGTCACTGTGTTTGTGTATGCATGTTTGTAAGTGTGTTTCTGTCCATGTGTGTGTTTGTGCACGTGTGTTTGTGTGTGCATGTGGTTGTGGATGTGAGATATTTGCCACACACATATGCTGCATCTCAATTCAGGGGCTGCAGCCTACGTAGACCGCGTAGACCGCAGCCCACGGTGGCCACACACTTCGAAGGCCGGGTAGGTTAAATGAGACAGTCTTGTCTTCGCAAGACGTATGTTTGCGTGACCACGCTCTGCCCCGTTACATACGTTACATACGTGTTAGCGCGCTGTCCGACAAATATCACATCACCCACAAATGCCTAAAAGAAAATGCGTTGAACATGTATTCACATGTTTGGCGGGAAGTATAACTTCATAACAAAATTCAATGTATTTTTATAAACGTTACTCTTTAGTAAATACTCAAAGCACAGGTTTACCTGCAATATCATTATAACTGGCATGTTATTTAGCATCTCATTGCAGTATAAATGTCCATATTTTAAAAATACCGACATTTAAAAACGAATTCTTCAGCCCGTACACTAGACTCCGCCTGTTTATTGTTCATAGAGCAATGAATCCTGGGATATCGTGGGGCGCAAAGGATACTCAGACGCATCCTTCGGTTTCGGGGTTTTGAAGGCTACATTCGTCGGCCGCATAAGAAGGAGTCCACGAATTGGGACAGCCTCGTTGCGGCGCAGTGACATAACCGGCCTACAAATGCGCACTTCGTGGGCTGCAGCCCCTGAATTGAGATGCACTTAATGTGTGTGTGTACGTGTGTTTGTGTGAGAGAGAGTGCAAATTTTTGTGGTTGTGTGTGAGTGGGGGGGTGTGGTTGCATGCATGTGTGTGTGCATGTGTTTGTGGGTATAGTGTGTACAAGTTTTTGTGTATATGTATGTTTTTGTGTGTGTGTGTGTGTGTTTGGTGTTCTTTATGTATACTGAGTCTGTGTGGATTTGTTGAGCTCTAAGTACTGTGTGTGTGTTTCTCCTCTCTACAGTCTCTCTAAGTGCAGTATTAGAGAGGAAGGCTGTGCTGATCTGTGTTCAGCTCTCAAGAAAAACCCCTCACACCTGAGAGAGCTGAACCTGAACCACAATGAACCAGGAGACTCAGGAGTGAAGCAGCTCTCTGCTCTACTGGAGGATCCACACTGTAAACTGGAGATACTACAGTGAGATACTGGACTACTGATTATAGACACATGAGAGAGAGAGAGAGAGAGAGAGAGAGAGAGAGAGAGAGTGAGTGTGTGTGTGTGTGTGTGTGTGTGTGTGTGTATGTGTGAGCTGTAAATACCCTGAGGTGTTTTTCTCCTTCTCTCTATAGTCTGTGTAACTGCAGTATTACAGAGGAAGGCTGTGCTGCTCTGTGTTCAGCTCTGAAGAAAAACCCCTCACACCTAAGAGAGCTGAACCTGGACTACAATAAACCAGGAGTCTCAGGAATGAAGCAGCTCTCTGATCTACTGGAGGATCCACACTGTAAACTGGAGAAACTACTGTGAGTTACTGGACTACTGTTCATAGACACACACGTGAGAGAGTGTGTGCATGTACTTGAACAGGAATACACATGAATGTATGTGTGGAAGTGTGTGTGTTCCTGTGTGAGTGTCTGGCCTGACTCCAGGGCTGTTCCATCTGCCACCACCAGGGGAGCCCATGAGCCAGATCTCGACGCAATCAGCGGTGATGACCTGCACCTGCCTTCTTAAGGAAGACAGAGGCAAATTCTGACTGTGTTCGAAATAGACTACTACATACTGGATACTGCATACTGGACTCAGTATATACTGAAAACTGCATACTGGAATCAGTATATACTGAATACTGCATACTGGTCCTCGTAGTAGTATGCAGTACAGTTTCCAGTATGCAACAAAAGCAAAGCATACTACGGGGTCACGTGAACGTAGCGTTGCATGATGGGATGCAGTACACCACGAAGATAGCTCTGTTCGCGTACTGGAATATTTTGTGGAAGTAGTAGGTCATCCGGGTATGTTTCGCGTACTGGAAAATTTCATTTTGGTCACATGCTGCATACGGCATACTGATTTGGGGCTCGATCAGTACGCCAGTAGTATGTAGTAGGCTATTTCGAACACAGCCTCTCTGTTCAAAATACTGATATATACTGATACTGATTTATACTGATATGGGGCCCAAGCAGTACGCCAGTAGTATGTAGTAGGCTATTTCGAACAGAGCCAGAGTCTCAGTGCTGAGTTGTTTGTAGTTGTTGCTGGCAACTTGCTGCTAACGTTCAGCCTGTCTCTCTCAGTAACGTGTTGTGTTGGGTGTCTCGCCACCCTGTCTCTATCTCCGTGTGGAGATTATAGCTTTACCCTGTCTGTTCGAGTGTTCTCAGTCCTGCTCTCTGGCTTCCCGCAAGTTTTCCCATTCTTTCTCCGTCTCAGTTGAGATTATAAGTTACTTTGGGGAATACTTCTCAGTTACTGACCTTGTTTGTCAGAAAGCCAGTTATTTTCCCCTGGTGTCCTCAGTTGGTTTGATCCGAGTTATTTTGGGAGGTTTTTTGTTTTGCTTGTTTTGCTCCGCGAATCTTTTGGTTTTACCGTTTCTACCGTTTCTACCTTGCGCTGCTTGTACTACGGCAGTGAGTTACCTGCTCTTATTCCTGTGGTCTCTAACGGTGATTTCTGTTCTCAGTTTCACATAGTGATGGGCCAATCCAGTGTTTTTAAGGTCTGATCTTATACCGATATATAACCTCATTATCGGGCCCGATACCGATGTTGTATCGCATCGGTCCCATCTCTAGTTTCACTAGGGCTGGTACTTGGGTTCGCCTACCATTTAATACAACGCGGTGGATCTCGCATTTGTGATCCACCGTTGTTGCAGTGTGTATGTTTGTGTGTGCACTTGTTTGTGTGTTTGCATGTGGTTGTGGGTGCGAGATAAATATAAGCCAGACACATAGTGTCTGTGTAAGAGTGTTTGTGTGACAGAGAGTGTACATGTTTGTCATTGGGGGTGTGTGTATGGGTGTGCATGTGTTTGTGAGTATTGTGTGTACAAGTGTTGTGTATACGTATGTTTTTGTCTTATCTCTAAGTACACTGAGGTGTTTTTGTCCTTCATTCTACAGTCTGTCTAGCAGCAGGATAACAGAGGAAGGCTGTGTTGCTCTGTGTTCAGCTCTGAAGAAAAACCCCTCACACATGAGAGAGCTGAATCTGAATAACAATAAACTAGGAGACTCAGGAGTGAAGCAGCTCTCTGCTCTACTGGAGGATCCACACTGTAAACTGGAGAAACTACAGTGAGTTACTGGACTACTGATTATAGACACACGTGAGAGTGTGTGCATCTATTTGCATGTATTTGTGTGTGTTCCTGTGTGCATGTTTGTTGGCCCAAAGTATATGGAGCGAATGTGTATATGTCTCTTAAGTACACTGAGGTGTTTTTCTCCTTCTCTCTACAGTCTGTCTTACTGCAGTATTACAGAGGAAGGCTGTGCTGATCTGTGTTCAGCTCTGAAGAAAAACCCCTCAGACCTGAGAGAGCTGAATCTGAACCACAATAAACCAGGAGACTCAGGAGTGAAGCAGCTCTCTGCTCTACTGGAGGATCTACACTGTAAACTGGAGAAACTACAGTGAGTTACTGGACTACTGATTATAGACACACACGAGAGAGTGTGTACATGTGTGTGTATAAAGTCCTAATTATACTGCATGTATGTGTGTATGTTTTGAGCTTTGAGTACTGTGTGTGTATGTATGATTATCTGTGTGTGTGTGTGTGTGTGTGTGTGTGTGTGTGTGTGTGTGTCTTATTAATATGTTGAATAATGATGATAAATTGGTGCGGGAAATGGCAAGAGCCTCGCTATTCCTAGACTTTAGACGACGTAAAATCCCACTAGCCTTGCCTGGTGAAGATAATTTAGGATTTAGAAGAAAAGGTAATGGGAAACTAGATGTGCAAGCTCAGGGATTTGGTGTTTCATCCGACTGGCCAGATCTAAATGACTTATGTAGGAGAACAAATACAGAATTAAAATGGACAACACTAGAGCAGGAATCTGTAAAAGTTTCAGAAATAATAGTGAAAGATACGTCAGTGATTGTTGAGGCTTGTGTTAATGTTAACGAAACATCCCACCAGTTGCAGAGTAAAACATCAAGAAAAATACTGCTGGAAGTTCAACGTGTAGAGCACATATGTCAAAGTCAAGGCCCGCGGGCCAGATCCGGCCCGCGAATTGATTATCTATGGCCCCCTGGACGATATTTAATTACTATTAGAACCGGCCCGCAGGCCACATCCACCCGCTGGTGTTTTGCACGCACAAACACTACATTCCCCACAATGCAACGGTAGCCCGCGAAGTCACTGCAGCGCGCACAAGCGGTCAGCGCGGCGAAAATAACGTAATCGCAGTGGCTCAGCTCGTGCGCGAGCGTCTCGCGCGCTGTCGATTCGCGAGGTCGTGCATCTCTCGAATTTTGTACTTTGCGCGCACCGCGCCTCAGCGCAATGAACAGTCATGTTTGCAGGGTTCATACATCTTTATAAGGTGGAATTAAAGCACTTGTACGTCACTTTCAAGGTTCATTTCAATATTTCCCAGCACGTTAAACTTAATTAAGTTAAATATTTATACATATATTCGAAATGATTCGAAATAATTCGCTTTTTATTCACATTATTTAATGGTTATTTTCAAAACGCCCAATATTAACGTCTTCACGTTCTCTCATGTTTCGTCCTGGAATTACAAGATACAAGAGAACTGTTCAGTCAGATAGTTATTTGTTGTGAAACGAAGTAGTTACAATTTCAAGCATTTTCAAGTACTTTAACTTAAATTCCAGCACTTTTCAAACCTTTACTTTATTCATGTTTGCTTGTTGAAAAATATTTTCACTTGAAAATAAGAAAATATTGCTTTATTCATTTAAGCATTAAATAATATACACTGTGTTAGGTCTTGGTTCAATAGGCTATGTGCAATCATTTTAATATCTTTTAATAAACATTGAACCAGTCCGGCCCTCGGCTTGTAGCAAATTTGTTTTTTTGGCCCTCGGTGTATTTGACTTTGACATCCCTGGTGTAGAGCAACAACAATACTGGTCCAGTCTGAAGCTTCAGGGGAAGCTGGCTCAGCTGGCATCTGCTGATCATTCAGTATCACACTCAATATTCAGAAATGCTGAAATCAGTGAGGAGGTTTTGATATTTGGCGTGAAAGCGCGCTTACAGATTCTACCAACTAAATATAACCTCTCACTCTGGTATCCATCTGTCCATTCACCTTTCTGTTTGCTTCATGGCTCCACCCAGCAGTTGGAGTCTGTGGCCCACATTCTGAATGGCTGTAGCTCTTTTAAAGGTCTGTACATTGCACGTCATGATAGACTAGTCGACTTGATATCAGCTCAACTTCCATACGCAAAGAATGATTCCATTTTTAAACACTCTACAGTTAGACCTGAGTGGTTTAATGTAACATCTGAAATATTTCAAGAAGTTGCTAATACACCAGATATCATTTGCATTTCTCAGAGTCAGAAGCGGGTTATAATATACGAAATATCATGTGCATTTGATCTGTATATGGAGGAGTCTTATACGTCAAAAATTTTAAAGTACCAAACATTAGTGAATACTATTGAAGGCTTAGGATTTAAATGCCAACTGATAGTCCTGGTGTTGGGAAGTCTTGGTCATGTACATAAACTTGCAGTACGTGGTCTTAGACTTGGGGGAGTTAGCAGAACAAAAGTCAAACAGGTGGTGAGATATTGCTCAATCTCAGCAATTATCGGGAGTCTGCATATTTGGAAAAGGCGCTGTTTTCTTTATCCTTGAAATCACACTTGAGAAATGAACTGTATACCATGCTGGATGTTTTTTAGCAATATTTTGTTTCCTGATTATGTTATTTACTGTATATGGAATCAAATAAAGTATAATGTGTGTGTGTGTGTGTGTGTGTGTGTGTGTGTGTGTGTGTGTGTGTGTGGTTGTGGGTGTGAGAAATATTTGCCAGACACATAGTGTGTGTGTATAAGAGTGTTTGTGTGAGAGAGTGCACATGTTTGTGATTGTGTGTGGGGGGAAGAGGTGCATGTGTATGTGGATATGGTGTGTACATGTTTGGGTATTTGTATGTTTGTGTATTTGTGTTTGTGTACATGTAAAGTTTTGTGTGTAGGTGTTTTTGTTGACTTCTAAGTATTCTGAGTGTGTGGACATATTGAGTTCCAAGTACTTTGTGTGCATGTGTATGCGAGCGCTTCTGTGTGTTTATGTGTAGATCTTTTAAGAACACTGAGGTGTTTTCTCCTTTTCTCTACAGTCTCTCTAAGTGCAGTATTAGAGAAGAAGGCTGTGTTGCTCTGTGTTCAGCTCTGAAGAAAAACCCCTCATCACACCTGAGAGAGCTGAAACTGAACTACAATGAACCAGGAGACTCAGGAGTGAAGCAGCTCTCTGATCTACTGGATGATCCACACTGTACACTGGAGAAACTACAGTGAGTTACTGGACTATTGTTTATTATCCCAAAGGACTGGCGAAGGGCAGGTGGTGTTCTTATTCCGAAAGAAAAGGATTCTGTAGCCATAGAGCAGTTTCATCCCATAAGCTTGCTTAATGTGGAGAGTAAAATATTCTTTAGTGTAGTTGCACGTAGGTTTGCAGCGTTTCTGAAAAAGAATAAGTTAATTGATACATCGGTCCAAAAAGCAGGGATTACAGGTTTTTCAGGGTGTATAGAGCATAGTAGCATGATCTGGCACCAGATTCAAACAGCAAGAGCAGAGAGAAGAGATCTACATGTGGTTTTCTTAGATCTGGCTAGTGTTTTTGGTTCGGCACCGCATGCTCTGTTGTGGAAGGCATTTGAATTTTTTCAGGTTCCAGATCAGATTACGAGGTTAGTTAAAGCTTATTTTGGAGACATTCAGTTTTGTTTCAGCACAGGAGTTTGTTACATCTTGGCAACGTCTGGAAGTAGGTATAATGGCAGGGTGCACAATCTCACCATTGGCATTTACAATGGCAATGGAGGTGATTATTAGGGCTTCTAAGTGGGTTGTAGGTGAGGAGAGGTTGCATGATGGCACCAGGCTCCCACCGATTAGGGCATACATGGATGACATGACCACATTAACGACTACTGTTCCATGTACTCGGCAGCTGTTGGAGAAGCTAGGTAATAATCTTAGGCTGGCTAGGATGAAGGTTAAACCCAGTAAGTCTAGGAGTGTTTCAATTGTGAAAGGTTGACACAAGAAAAGTATGTGATGGAGGGAGAAGTAATACTGTCTATTCTGGAGAAATCAGTTAAGAGTCTAGGTAGGTGGTACACCGCAGCACTGAACGACAAAGAGCAGGTTGTAGAGTTAAGGAAGGAATTGGATGAGGCTAATATCGATAAGTCCATCCTGGTTATTTAAGGAATCTTTTGATACCATTGGCCCTGATGTTTTATCAATCATAAACACAAGCTTGGCCTCTGGCATAGTTCCTGCATATTTTAAGCATACAGTAGTTCAGCCACTTTTAAAAAAGCATAATCTAGATACTGGGGTTCTGAATAACTATTGGCCCATATCAAAACTGCCCTTCTTAGCAAAAGTCCTGGAAAAAGGACTTTTTTTGGTCAGTTATCGTCTTTTCTAAACAGCAACAACAACAACATTTATGAGATCTTTCAATCTGGTTTTAGGGCACTACATAGTACTGAGTCTACTCTTTTAAAAGTCACTAATGATCTTTTAATTAATGCCGATTCTGGTGATTGTTCAATCCTGGTTTTACTGGACCTGAGTGCAGCATTCGATACTGTGGATCATGATTTACTCATCGAACGTCTGGAACATTGTGTTGGACTTAAAGGTTTAGTTCTTAATTGGTTCACTTCTTATATTAAACAAAGAACTTTTTCTGTTAATATTGGTAATTACTCCTCTGCTGCCACTACTCTGGCCTCTGGGGTTCCGCAAGGGTCTGTTTTAGGCCCAGTCCTCTTTTCATTATACATGCTCCCCCTTGGTCAAATAATTCGGGAACATAACATCTCATTTCATTGTTATGCAGATGATCTACAGCTATACCTTCCTTTAAGTTTAGGAAATTGTTCCTCCTTGGATAGTGTCACGTAGGGCTACGCCCCCTCTCGTAGCTGTCACTCTGGGTTCCCTCGTGTCTGTGTTCCTTGCCCGTTCGTCCCGCCCTGCTCGTTTATTTTGATAATTCCCTATTATCTGCCACGCCCCTGTCGTTATTGTTCTCACCTGTTCCCAGTTAGTTCTGTGTATATTAGTCCCTGTGTCTCCCAGGTCTAGTTATCGGTTGTTTTGTTCATGCTGTTGGTTTGTGCTTGCTGTTCGCTGTTTTCATGTTCCTCGTATTCCTGCCACAAGCCTCGTTGTTCTCCCCGTGACTTTTGTGTGTTCCTGTCTTGTCCGTGAGTCCTACTGGTTTTGTTTAAGTCATGTCTGTGCGTATTTCATGTCCGGATTGCCTGCCCGTTATGACCCCTGCCTGCTATCTCGACTTTGTCTATGGAATTTCCTTGAATAAATCTCGCTCTCCTCAGCGTTTGTGTCCGCCTCCCTGTTCTGCCCCGCGCAGATCGTTACAGATAGACTTCATGAGTGTATCACTGACATTACGAATTGGATGACCAATAGCTTTCTCCAACTGAATGTCACTAAAACAGAGGTCATATTAATTGGTTCCTCTGTTAACCAAAAATTTAAAAACAAATCTGGGTTCTTTAGTCCCGTTTTTAAAAACAAAAGTTAAAAACCTTGGAATCATTTTTGACTCGGAATTAAAATTTGACACAAATAAATGCAACGGTCAAGGCCAGTTTCTTCCAGCTTAGAACAGTTGCCAAATTGAAGTAATTTCTTAATGTTTTAGATATGGAAAAAGTCATCCATGCTTTTATTACTTCTAGACTGGACTATTGTAATGCACTGTATATTGGGATGCATGAAGCGTCCCTTAAACGCTTACAGTTGGTTCAAAATGCCGCAGCCAGATTATTAACTGGAGCAAAGAAAAGGGATCACATTACTCCTATCTTGGCATCCTTACACTGGCTCCCAGTGCATTACAGAGTCCAGTATAAAGTAGCGCTGATGGTTTTTAAAGCTTTGAATGGATATGCCCCTGTCTATATAGAGAACATGCTTTGTATGTATACACCCTCGAGATCGTTAAGGTCTGTATCACAGTCACTTTTGATGGTTCCACGAGCTCGCCTCAAGCAGAGTGGGGATCATGCCTTTTCTGTTGCTGCACCCAAACTCTGGAATAGTCTTCCACATGACATTAGACTCACCAAATCTGTGACTGTTTTTAAATCAAAACTAAAAACATATTTTTACAAGCTAGCTTTCTGCAATTGTTAAACTGTTTTAACTGCATATGGAGGGATGTTTTATTCTGTTTTATGTAAGTTATATGTTTTATGTAGTGAGCAGAGGGTATGGTGGTGTTTGCAGTTTGGATTGTTGCCTCGTCTAAGGTGGCCACTGACAGTGTATGATATTCCGATGACTGAAGTTGAGAGGCTAGAAAGGATTGTTAATAAGGCTGTAAGAAAATGGCTTGGGGTTCCACATTGTCTTAGTAGTGTGGCATGGTTCGGGAGAGGAGTACTAGAACTGCCACTAACAAGCTTAGTTGAGGAGTTTAAATGTGCCAAGGTAGGCCGAGAAATGTTGTTGATGGGGTCGAAAGATGCACTGATCAAAGCAGCGGCACCAGTGACACGTACAGGAAGAAAGTGGAATTCCCAAGAGGCAACTCAGGCAGCAAAGAGGGCATTGGAGCATAGAGATGTTGTAGGGCAGGTGCAAAATGGGAGGGCAGGACTAGGGTCAGGTGATACATGGAGGGCATTCAGCAAGGCCACATCTCCTGAGAGAAGACGAATGGTGACTGGTTTTATTCGAGAGCAGGAGGAAGTAAGACGGGCAAAAGCTGCAGGACAGAGTAAGCAGGGTCAGTGGATGAAATGGGAAAGTGTAGAGAAGAGGAGAATCACCTGGCGAGAGTTGTGGGCATTGGATGCGAGTCGTATAAAGTTTCTTGTGGGAGCTACTTATGATGTGCTTCCAACTCCACAAAACCTTGGGCAGTGGTTGGGTGAGGATCCAACTTGTAAGCTATGTGCAGGAAGTGGTACATTGAAGCACATCCTGTCGGCATGCAAGGTGAGTTTGTCACAGGGACTTTATACATGGAGGCATAATCAGGTACTTAAATCATTGGCAGGTGCACTTGATAAGAGGCGGTTGGAAGTTAATGACATGCCAGTTGCTAGTTCCAATATAGTAATTAAGTTTGTGTGTGAGGGGCAGCATAGCAAGGAGCCAGCACAGTTTTCAAACGTTGGTGGTAAGTGGGCTGATGCAAGAGATTGGAAGCTGTTGGTTGATGTAGGCTGTAAATTGTAGGTTCCAGAGTGTATTGTAGTCACAAACTTGAGGCCAGATGTTGTGTTGTATTCTGAAAGTAAGCGGATAGTGTATTTCATAGAGCTAACTGTTCCATTTGAAGATGAAGTTGATGCAGCATATGAAAGGAAAAGGTTGAAGTATGCAGATTTGGTGGCTGAGGTAAGAGAGCAGGGCTGGCAAGCATATATTAGACCTGTAGAGGTAGGGGCTAGGGGTTTCGTGGCGAAGTCTGCCACAAGACTACTGGCTGAGTTTGGATTTAGAGGCTGTGTGATGAGAGTAGTGGTAAAGGAGTTGTCAGCGGTAGCTGAGAGATCTAGTCAGTGGGTGTGGCTAAGAAGGGCTGAGGTTAGGTGGGGTAAGGATAGTACTTGAAGAGAGAAATTGTTTGGTGTGTGTGATGTTGGGATATGGGTAGCAAGGTTGTTAGCCAATGTCTTCCACAACGGAGCATGCGGTGGCAAAAATTTGTGATGGGCTACATTGTGAGCTTGGAGGGGGTGGATCTGGGATGCCAGACTCCACTGATGAGTCTTCTGGAGGTGTTGGGGGCTGCAAGGTATTGTGTGTGTCCTTGTCACTTTGTTGTGAAGGTCAGTCCAGGTTTGTCTGGTGGTCTGAGTACTTGGCAGTTGAGGCAATGGACCATGAACATCCTGGATCCTTGTCGAGCCAGTATCAGATTGTAGCTGCTGCTGTGTTCTGTTCAAGCAACTAGTGTGTGCATAGGGTGTGTGAAATCTATCTTGTCATCGCAGTAGTTTCTTAGTAGTACTGGGTAGTTGAGGCGATGGGTCATGAGCATAGTAGTAGGTATTATTAGATCATAGTGGTTGGTTGGTTAATACATCCTAGCCAAGCCTTTTGCATGACTCCAGATGTTAGGTGCAGGATTTTATCATCTTCCTGTATTATGTTACTACAGACACACATGAGTGTGTATGTGTGTGTATGCTTGCATGTGTGCGTATGTTTGTGTATACAATAAGTGTGTATGTGTATGAGCTGTAGGTACACTGAGGTGTTTTTCTCCTCTCTACAGTCTGTGTAACTGCAGTATTACAGAGGAAGGCTGTGCTGCTCTGTGTTCAGCTCTGAAGAAAAACCCCTCACACCTGAGAGAACTGAACCTGAACCACAATGAACCAGGAGACTCAGGAGTGAAGCAGCTCTCTGCTCTACTGGAGGATCCACACTGTAAACTGGAGAAACTACAGTGAGTTACTGGACTACTGATTATAAACACACGTGAGAGAATGCATCTGTGTGTGTGTGCTTGCATGCATATGTGCACGTGTTTTCATGTATAAGTGTGTGTGTGCATGTGTGTCTGTGTGTATGTGTTCATGTATGAGTGTGTGTGTGTACATGTGTGCACTTGTGCGTACTCCTGTGTGTGTGTGTGTGTGTTTATCTTTAAATACACTGAGGTGTTTTTCTCCTTCTCTCTACAGTCTGTCTAGCTGCAGTATTAGAGAGGAAGGCTGTGCTGCTCTGTGTTCAGCTCTGAAGAAAAACCCCTCATCACACCTGAGAGAGCTGAACCTGGACTCTAATAAACCAGGATACACAGGACAGAAGCAGCTTTCTGCTCTACTGGAGGATCCACACTGTAAACTGGAGAAACTACAGTGAGTTACTGGACTACTGTTGATAGACACACGTGAGAGTGTGTGTATGTTCTTGCATGCGTTCCTGTGTGCAGTTTACTTCAACACACACGTACAAAGTTTTTCTCCTTTTTACTTATTAGTATGTAAGTACCCAATTTCAGACAGAGCCGATGTGTTTTGTACTGCCTGGTCTCATGGGATAAATGTGCTGTTCCTCTCAGCACTGTTTGCAGAAACACATATATGTGTCATCAGCTGTGTTTTGCTGTACTATTAAGAAACAAATAACCACTGATTATAAAGATGGTGTGAATGAATGTTCAATTTATATAGCGCCTTTCAAGATACCCAAGGCCACTTTACAATTTTAATACGGGTGCAAGTCTTGCACAACCAATCACACACCGGCGAGAAGCGGCAGCCAATCACACACAGTGTACTCTCTACCGGAGCCCACAGCCCCCTGGGGGACTGAATGGGGTGCAGGAAGGGGAGAGAGGACAGACCCTAGTGGCAGAGCACCATCCACCACTGGACATACAAACACACACACATTCATGCACACACACTCACACAACTGCATTTATTGGACAGAAAAACACAGATACACACTCGGGGAGAATTTATCAGGAACTGCCAATTTACCTAACCTCCATGTTTTTGGACTGTGGGAGGAAACCGGAGACCCCAGAGGAAACCCACACAGACACGGGGAGAACATGGAAACTCCACTCAGATAGGGACTTGAACCCAAGACTCCAGTGCTGAGAGGCAAACGTGCTAACCACCAAGCCACCGTGTTCGTGTGTTTGTGGTTATAGAGATGGTGGGGTGTGTTTGTGGTTATGGAGATGTTGTGGTGTGTTTGTGGTTATGGAGATGTTGTGGTGTGTTTGTGGTTATGGAGATGTTGTGGCGTGTTTGTGGTTATAAAGATGTTGTGATGTGTTTGTGATTATAGAGATATTGTGGTGTGTTTGTGGTTATAGAGATGGTGTGGTGTGTTTGTGTGATGGTGAGAGGTAGCCCAGTATTCTTATTAAGGACTTATTATACAGGGTGGGTCTGCTTATCTCGATTTTTGTGCGTGCGACGTTACAAGGTGGAATTCATGCACTTGTACGGCACTTTGAAGGTCCATTTTCAGTATTTTCCAGCACCTTCAGCTTAATTTACATATTTATACAAATACACATATATTCGAAATTATTCCAAATAATTCGCTTTTTATCTCATTAAAAGAGATGGTACCGTGTTTGGTAACAGCAGAAGAGCAGCATAAATGCTGCATAATAAGCTAGTTGGTGTTTTAATGTACATATATTGGCACCTTCCACACCTTCAACATTGAGTGATTGTGGCGGTGAGGGTGAGGAAGGAGATCACCTTGGCCCTACCTAGAGACAGTGTTTGCGTTTGCTGGAGTGAAAGTAAATTCCTATAGGATGAAGTGCCATCTCTGCCTCCCTAAAGAGGGTGAAATATTGGCCTTCAAAAATTCCCCTTCGAACTTGAAGAAACACATCAATATAAGTTATAAATACAGAAGACACACCAGCTTTAGCTGTCAGTAAGCGCTAGTTAGGTTAGATATCTTGGCTAACTAACCTAATTATGTTCATGACGTGTTGCAGTATTCACTTAACATTAGCTGGCAATCATAAAGGCGATGTCACGCTGAGTTGTGTTTTTAGCAACAGTAAGCCGTGTCTCTTTTTATGTTGACTAATCATGTGCCCATTTTTATAGTGTAGTGTTTTTATAGGGTAAGGGCATTTATTGAGGGTAAACGCAGGGCAGTAGGCTCACCCTTAGAATCTGACGGACGGATTTTACGTCCAAAATACACCTCGTTTTCTCAGCTAAATTAAGGCGAACTTGTACTTCTGCGTCAAACCTACGACGTAGCGGGACATAGGTTATCTATTTTTTGTGTACGAAGTGTTAAGCCCAGTTTTTTAAGTTGCTACTTGTTTTTACATACAGAACACTTGTATTTGTAGTCTTTGACATCTTTGATTTGTAAGTGATATATAAAAACAATTGATAATCAAACTTTGACGGTTTTCTTTAATTAATTCAAAACACAATACTTGTACTTTTTACTTTCAGTACTTGAGTAATACATTTTAGAATAAACTACTTGCAATACTTAAGTACAAAAAATGCTGAATAATTCTGTACGTCTACTTAAGTAAAGTTTTTAAAGAACACTTCATCATCTACTCAAGTCAATTTTTTGTACTTGTACTTTTACTCAAGTATGGGTCTCTAATACTTTATACAACACTGGCTGTGAGACTAGCTGTTAACAGCTAATAACAGTAGTTATAGCAGAAAGAGAAATGATGGTATGATCCTGTAAGCAGGAGGTGAGCTTCTTGGTGAGAACCACACACTCTTTTTTTGTCCCGTGATAAATGTCTGGTTTGTCGTAAAGTGTGGATAAGATCAATAACACTGCACTGTAAACTTGGATAACCATCTTATTACATCCACATCCACCCCACAGTCCTGCTACATGGTCACATATTAATCCCAGCACGGTACCTTCGTCACATTATGTCTGTTTTTTCCATATCTGATCATGCTGTTCAATTCTGTCTTCAAGCCTCTGAAACAGATGGATGTACCCGGAGATCCTTCACATTGACATCCAGGAGACACCTGAGGAGATTCTCACCCAGGGCTGGATCTGTACTGAACACCTGAGGAGATTCTCACCCAGGGCTGGATCTCTACTGAACACCTGAGGAGATTTGTATAGCATTATGAAGACAGATGAGCTGCATGTAACAGCTAGACTGAGCAATGGGCCCAACGCCACCTATGATCAGATCAAGGTTATAATAGTTTTGGATTTTACAATGTACTGTTTATCAATGAGATTTCAACATTGAAATCATTGGATTTTGCTTTTTAAATACACAAAAATAATGTAAAATTATATATTTTTAACTCTATATAAAAGTCTGTTTAGTGTGTTCAAATATCTATGCTTTCATTTCATGTGATAATATTCACAGACAACAACTATATACCATAATAAAAAACAATATCATGTTAAGATAAATCAAAAGTTTTGTAGTTTCAAAAGTTATGTGTTTAATTTAACATCCAATCGTCCAATAAATATGCTACTCTTTCCTATTAATTTACGATGCTTGGGATGTATTAACATCTTAAGTTTCTGTTAAAACTACCAATATTACAACACATTTCTGTAAACATAAATATTTTTGTGGTTGTTGTTTTGGTCTTTAAATTCCAGCTTACATGAACATTTTACAGTTACCTTTTATTTCAGCAGATAAAAGAATGGTGTACTTACATAAATTAACAAACAACATTTAAAACAATGTAAAAACATTAACCAAAACAATAAAAGCAATAATAAAAGCTCAGCCATAATACATACTTTCAATCTCTTTATTTTGACAGTTGAACTTCAACAATCATGACAACTGAACTGACTAAAAAAATATCAATAACACTGCACTGTAAACTTGGATAACCATGTTATTACCCAGCGCTGGATCTGTACTGAACACCTGAGGAGATTTGTATAGCATTATGAAGACAGATGAGCTGCATGTAACAGCTAGACTGAGCAATGGGCCCAACGCCACCTATGATCAGATCAAGGTTATAATAGTTTTGGATTTTGTGGTCCTGCATGTGCCCCCCCCCCAACACTGATTCACATCTCACCTGAAGCAAAGTGGCTCTGTTATTGATCTATCAAATGCTTTTTTCAGTGTTCCAGAGTGGTGGGTTTACAATGTGGACAGGACAGGCAGAGAGTGTTCAGTGTACATGGATCTGAACATGGATTGTCTGAACAATGATTCAGGGATGCTGTCTGTTCTAGTACTGCTTGACCTTAGTGCAACCTTTGATACTGTAGACCATCACATTCTTATAGATAGACTAGAGAAGTGGTGTTCTGTTCAGACTGGGCAGGTGACGCAAGTGCAGGAGTTCAAATAGTTTATTAAAGAAACAAAACCAATAACTAGACGGGAGTAAAACCAGGCAAAGGGAAACACGCGCGACTATGGGGCTCACAAATGTAGACACGGTAAACAGTCGACAGGGAACAGCAACACTAACTTACTACAACTGACAAACATGGTAACTACAAATATCACTAAAAAGGAGCATAATGCGGTCGAGAACAAATGAACAGGATTAACATATGGAACAAGGGTAAAACACATCAATGGAGTAATGTATATAAAAAGGAAATAGGGGGAGTCACGTGACCCACTGGAAGATGGCTGCCTGAGTTTTTGCTCCGCTCCGTTTACTCTTGTTTTTTTACATTTTCCCTTTTAATATTTTTTGAATATACAATCTGGTTGTTGTTAACGTGGTCTAACATGTCGGAGAGTCAGGATACGCGTGATTTCCCGCTGTTCTCGTCTTCTCGGTCGCTTAGAAATGCGAAAAAGAAACCGACCGACCACGAGGAACCACCACCGTCTGTTTCAGGGCCGCAAGACGCCCTGATAACCAAGATTCGCTCGATGGGCTCTCGGCTTGACGGACATTTGGACACCATCGATGGCCGGTTGGACACTTTTAATGCATCCCTCTCTACACTGTGTACAGCATTTTCTGATTTATCAGAAAAAGTGTCTTCAAATGAATCCAGGCTAACGGAAGCAGAGAACAGAATCTCGACTACAGAGGACACGACAATATCACACAGTAACCGACTGAACACACTGGATAAAAGATTGGAGCTGTTACAGGCTAAAATTGACGACCTGGAGAATCGCGGACGGCGTAAGAACATAAAAATTGTCGGCCTGCCTGAAAAAGCGGAGGGCTCCGTGTCCCTCGCCGACTTCTTACGCGCCATGCTACTGAAATGGCTCGACCTTCCCTCCGATTTCACCCCTGAAATCGAGCGAGCTCACAGGTCCCTCGCACCGCCTTCACCTGGACACGGTCCACCACGGAGTGTGTTAATACGTTTTCTCCGTTATCCGGATAAAGAAACGGTTCTACGGGCTGCGCTGCAGAAACGTGACATAAAACACGAAGGGAACCATATTCGATTCTACCAGGATCTTTCAGCTGAAATCCTCAGGAGACGCCGTGATTTTACCGAGGTGAGGAAAGAATTCTCCAGCCGCCAAATATACCGGGGATTCGCGTATCCTGCTAAGCTCCGGTGTGTCCATAACGGGAAGATCCGTCTGTTTACAACGGTAGAAGCAGCGAAAGATTTTCTGATTAACATGGAGAAAGATAAGTGACACTGATGTGGACGGACCTCACCGTTTGACACAACCTTCTTTCGTGAACTTTAATAAGGGAAACATTTCACCCAGTTCTCATATTTATTCTCAGGATGTTTGTAAGATGGTTATCCGATGGTAGCCTAATTAAACTAACTTTTTTTGTTATTACTATTACTATTTAATTTTTGTGGGATCTGGTTATTGGTCTAGAGTGAACTGTCGGAGCAATGCTCGTTGTTTTTTTTTTTTTTTCTTTCTCTCTGCGCTTTGCGGTACAAGCTCGACCGCGAGGTGATGTTCTTGCTTTTTTGTTTTGTTCTTCGTTTTTTTTGGCATTTAATGCCTTGTGGTTCTGGTGACCAAATTTTGACAAGCGTGTCCTGTCGTTTGGGGACAGGGCTGGGGACGGGGGGGAGGGGATGTTTGTGTTTTTTTCTGTTGTTAAAATCTAAAATGGTTGCACTTGTGAAATTCTTTAAACTACATACTGCACACTTTATTTTTGCAGTTACATCATGTTTGTTTACTTCTGAGATTGAACATGGATAGCTATCTTAATTGTATAACTTGGAACGTGAAAGGTTTGGGGCATGTTATTAAGAGGAAGAGGATTTTAACTTTTCTTAAGAGGGAGAGAGCATCGGTTGCCATGATTCAAGAAACTCATCTTTCAGATCTTGAGCATTTAAAACTTAAAAGAGATTGGGTAGGGCAAGTTTATTCTGCATCCTGTAAATCAAACCCAAGAAAACGTGGCGTGGCCATTCTAATTAACAAACATTTACCATTTGTATGTGAGAAACAGATAACTGACCCTGAAGGTAGATATGTTTTAATTTCAGGCTTACTGTTTGGACAACATATTACTATGCTCAACACTTATGCACCAAATGTGGATTGCCCTAAGTTTATGTCGGATATTATTCTGCTTTTTAATGGGAATCGTAAGAATTTGGGTATTATGGCTGGAGATTTCAATTGTACCCTAGATCATATTTTGGACAAATCCTCTGCCCCATCAGCGTATTCGAAATCTTCAGTAATACTTAATGAGACATGCAGGGAATCTGGATTGGTTGATATTTGGCGGGAATTCAATCCTTTGGTCAGAGACTACACTTTCTATTCTAATCCTCATAACTCATATTCACGCATCGACTACATTTTCATACCCAATAGTTTAATTCACCTTGTAACAGACACCAGGATAGGCACTATTGTCTTATCTGATCATGCACCAGTGAATATGCAAATGAAATTGGACACTCCAACTTATAATAACAGGACTTGGAGATTTAATTCCTCCCTGCTTAGTAATAGAGCATTTTGCGATTACATGCGTCGATGTATTCGTGAATTTTGGGAGGACAATAAGCTCTCCCCGGTGTCGCCTGCTGTAATATGGGATGCAGCCAAGGCAACAATCAGTGGCCATATTATTTCTTATTCTTCTCGATAAAAAAAAACTCAGACTCAAGAACGGTTAAATCTGGAGGCGGAAGTTGCTCGATTGGAACAACTGCATAAATCATCTCCTGTACAGTCAAACTGGGTGTCATTATGCCAGGCAAGAGCCAAACTTAAACTGAACCACACAAATCACATACGAAAACTACTCCACTTCTCAAAACAAAAGTATTATGAACTGGGCAATAAATCAAGTAGTCTGCTTGCACATCAATTAAAGAAGGAACAAAGTGAGAGAGCTATTAAATCTTTAAAAAATAATGATGGTTCTATTAACTATGATCCTTTAGCTATAAATAGTTCCTTTAGAGAATTTTACCAGTCTCTCTATAAGTCCGAGAACACAGCGTCAGAGACAGACACCCTGCCACTTCTTAACAAAATCTCTCTTCCTGTTACTTCAGAGGAAGACAGGGCCGGTCTAAATGCTCGCTTCACTTTAGAGGAGATCTTTAAAGCTTTGCAGGTCATGCCCTCCAACAAATCGCCTGGCCCTGATGGTTACCCACCAGAGTTTTTTTTAACTTTTTGGCCAGAGCTCCACCCTATCTTAATACCTGTTTTTCATGACCTACTTGAAACTGGCTCAATACCTGAAACGTGGAAAACCGCAACAATTTGTCTAATCTTGAAAAAGGGCAAAGACCCCCAGGATTGTGCTTCTTACAGACCAATTAGTCTAATAAATACTGACTGCAAAATTTTAGCTAAAGTATTGGCTCGCAGATTGGAGAAGGTTTTGCCAAAGTTAATTAAACCTGATCAAACTGGATTCGTGACTATGCGGTATGCTTCTGATAATATACGCCGTCTAATAAATATTGTGGACTTTGCTAATTCGTCCAAATCCCCTGCTCTTATTGTGTCGCTTGATGCGGAAAAAGCTTTTGACCGCGTGGAGTGGGCCTTTCTTTTTGCCACACTTAAGAAATTCAATTTAGGATCAAATTTCATTGACTTAGTTAAACAATTATATTCTGACCCCCGGGCCACAGTTATAACTAATGGTCAAATTTCACAGCCTATACATGTCCAAAGAGGCACAAGACAAGGATGCCCTCTTTCGCCTCTCATTTTTTCTTTGTTCATTGAACCATTGGCAGAGCTTATAAGGACAGATGTCAACATTTCAGGTATTAAAGTGGGAGATGAAGATCATAAAATTTCCTTATATGCTGATGACATATTACTTTTCATCTCCAATCCTGCTCAGTCACTTCCAGTATTATTAAATAATATTGATCATTATAGTACACTCTCTGGTTATAAAATAAATTTTTCTAAGTCTATGGCTCTACCGCTCAATGTCCCCTCTGCATCCCCAGCATCGTTTCTGGGGGACGATTTCCCATTTCACTTGGTTACTGAGGGTTTTGCTTACTTGGGCATTTTTATAACACCAAATCTCAAAAACCTTTTCTCTACAAATTATCTACCCCTAGTAAATAAAATTAAGGCTGATTTGGGTATCTGGTGCTCTCTCCCGCTATCTTTTTTTGGTAGGATAAATATTTTGAGAATGAATGTTCTCCCTCGTCTTGTATATCTGTTTCAGTCTCTTCCTTGCTATCTCTCTAATTTGTTTTTTAAAGATTTAAACAGTCACTTTTCAAAATTCATATGGAACAATAAAAAACCAAGACTTAAATTGGCAAACTTGATGAAGCCCCGGGACAAAGGGGGCGCTGGTGTACCAAATATGCAACTATATCACTGGTCAGCTCAGATGAAACATATTATCAGCTGGGGGAACAACAGAGTTAATTCACTATGGGTTAATATGGAATCCTTGGCATGTTCCCCTCTTCCACTTCACTCGTTACCGTTTATTCATAAAATAGGGAGATTGAAAAATACCTCCTCTTCTTTTGCTGTTTCAAGTACCCTGTTGACATGGAAGGATGTTAAAAGGTATTTAAAAATACCTAGGTGTCTTTCTCTGTCTTCTCCATCCGCCTTTAATCCTGATTTTCCCCCTCAGTTGCGCAATATAGGACTCATTAGTTGGTTTCAACAGGGAATTACACAGCTCTCCTGTCTGTTTTCAGATGGAGCTCTGTTGCCCTTTTCAGAAATTTCAGAGAGATACAGTTTGTCCAAATCAGATTTCTTCAGATATCTCCAAATTAGACATTTCATTAAAAGTCTGCTAGATAAAGGGGATCTGCGGTTGGAGCTGACAGAGATGGAACAGCTTTTTACCAAACAATATGACTCAAAAAGCTGATTTCTAAGATTTATAACATACTGTCCAACAAGTCTGAGTCCTCTTTGACAAACCTAAAGTGCATTTGGGAAAAGGATTTAGAAATAGAGTTTGATCAGGATTCATGGGAATCCATCTGCCTAAACATATATCCTAAGTGCTCTTCAATCAGTATGCATGAACTTAATTTTAAGTTCATCCATAGATTCTATTTAACTCCAGTGCGTCTACACAGGATATTCCCAGACAGGTCGGACTTGTGTTTTAAATGTCAGACATACAAAGGTACTTTTATTCATTCTTTCTGGACCTGCAACAAAATTAACTCATTTTGGAAGGCTGTACATTCTGTATTAGAAGACATTTTTGGCTTTCAGTTTTCTATGAGCTCTTCACTTTACCTTGTAAATAATCAGCTTAATGACATGTTTGGTTTTCAGTTACGACAGGTCTTTATATTTCTGGTCTTTATTGCTAAAGAATGTATCCTGCTTCTTTGGTCCTCACAGCAAGCCCCAACGTTGGACCTTTGGTTCTCTCAGGTGGCTTCTCTGCTTCCTCTTGAAAAATTGACATTTGACCTACACCAGAGGTCGGAAAAATTTTGGCAAATATGGTCCCCTTTTTGGACGTATTTAGAAAATTTTGGTTAATGCCTTTCAATTTTAATTAGTGTCTTTGTTCTCTCTCTTCCTTATATGTTTGACTGCTGTAACTACCTGTTATAAGATGTATATTGTTGTAATCTGTTATGTTTATATATACACTGTGCCAGTTTTTTTTTCTCTGTAGTGCAACCTTAATTAAAAATAAAATAAATAAAAAAAAGGAAATAAAATAAAGGAGCAGAAAACGAGCGGAATTAAGCTCGCTAGGTTCTCATCAATTTTAACAAGTCTTTTTCAGTTTTAGTCCAGGATGCAATTGTTTTTGCTTTAGCCCCGTTGACTTTGGCTGTGGTGCACTCCAAGAGAGTGATATCGTGTAGATACGTGATCCAGAGAGTGTGTGGAGGAGTGGAGGGTTCAATCCACATTTTGAGTATTGTCTTTTTAGCTGCTGTGAGAGCAGCCAGGAGAATCCTTTTCTGGTGGGGAGATAGCATTTTCGTAGAGTCATCTAATAGCAGAAATATCTTTGGATCCTTTTGAATGGGCTGTCCTAAAATTTTGGAGAGGTTATCCTGAATATAAGACCAGAAAGCATCCACAGTCGGGCATGTCCAAAACATATGTACATAGGTGCCAAGTTCCATTGAATTGCATAGATGACAGTATGGACTCTGTCTAATCTTAAATTTGTACAGTAGACTGGGAGTAAAATAAGCTCTGTGGATAGACCTAAAATGGATCAATTGGTGACCTGGATTCTTGGAGGTGTTAAAGCAGTTCTTCCATACTGTGTCCCAATTGGGTTGGACACCAAGCGCCCCTTCCCAAAATGTAGGTGTTGTTGAATTTAAGTAAGTTTGCTTAAGAAGTGTTGTATATATCGTAGCCACCATGCCTTTCGATGTGACAGTACCATCTATCCATTTCTGTAAAGGATGTGGGCATAACTGGACGGACCATAGGACACCGTAGGTTTTTAGGGCCGATCTTAATCTTAAGTATAGGAAGAAGGAAAACCCAGGCAAGTTAAACTCCTTTTGAAGATCCTGAAATGATTTTAAACCTTTCTCATAAAAAATATCCTTCAGAGTATGTATACCTTGTTCAGACCAAATTTTGTATACAAAGGGTTTATTATCAGTGTTAAGGTTGCTATTATGCCAGGGGTGGGCAATTAATTTTTACAAGGGGCCACATGAGAAACCTGAATTGTGTCAGAGGGCCACACAAACAATAATGACGTCATCACAGTGGCTCCGCCCACCTCACGCAAACTTCCGCGAACGGAGGAGTCATTTATACTTGCCGCGTCACATTCTGTGCAGTGTTCTCCAAAACGATGTGTGTTGGTATAAAGAAACACCCCTCAAAAACAGGGGAAGGAACATTTACCTGACCAATTTTAATGTTGCTTTTTGTTTCAGATTTGAAAAGTGCTGGAATTTAGGCTAAATACTTGAAAATGTTTGAAATTGTAACTACTGCGTTTCACAACAAATAGCCATCTGAATGAACAGTTTTCTTGTATTACGTTAACAAATACGAGCCTCTTGTAATTCTAGGACGAAACATGAGAGAACGTGAAGACGTTAAGATTGGGCGTTTTGAAAATAAACAACAATTAAATAATGTGATAAAAAAGCGAATTATTTCGGATCATTTCGAATATATGTATAAATATTTAACTTAATTAAGTTTAACGTGCTGGGAAATATTGAAATGGACCTTGAAAGTGACGTATATAATAATAATAATAGAATTTTATTTATAAGCGCCTTTCAAGACACACAAGGACACTTTACAAGGGAATAAGCAACAAGAGTTTATATAAACTAAAAATGATTAGAATAAATCACCAACAATTTAAAATAAATTATTAAATAACTAAAAACATTAGATAGAAGCAGCAGATGAGAAAAGAGACACACACATACACACATATACATAAACACATACACATGTATAAATGCTTTAATTCCACCTTGTAAAGGTGTATGAACCCTGCAAACATGACTTTGTTCATTGCGCTGAAGCGCGGCGCGCGCGCGAAGTTACAAAATTCGAGAGGTGCACGACCTTGCGAATCAACAGCGCGTGAGACCCTCCACCACCGCGATTACATAAATTTCGCCGCGCGGACCCTCGCGCTGCTCGCCTCGCATCAAGTATAAACCTGGCTTAAACCTAGCTTTACGGCACTTTCAAGGTCCATTTCAATATTTCCCAGCTGACTCAGGTTCTCTCTAAGCTCGGTTTCTGGAACAGAAAACCTGAGCTTTCGTTAACTCTGAGTTTACTTACCCGCTTTCTGGAATACCCCCCTGTTCAGTCAGCTATTTGTTGTGAATCGAAATACAGTTACAATTTCAAGCATTTTCAAGTACTAGCCTAAATTCCAGCACTTTTCAAACCTGGAACACAATGCACAATAAAAATTCGTCACATAAATTTTCCGCCGTTTGCGGAGGTTCGCGCGAGGTGCAACGTACACTCCCGAAAGCCTTAACTTGTCGCTGATCACCTAGTGTTTCTCGCACAGCTCACACACACACACGCAGGTACGTCCACACGGAATTAACACAAACGTAGCACTTTCAAAATAAAAGCGTCACAGTTGTATTGCACGCACGTCATAGATATTTGTTTCATTTATGATTGGCCTTCGCGGGCCGGACAGGGACGCACAATGGGCCGGATGTGGCCCGCGGGCCGTATTTTGCCCAGGTCTGTATTATGCCAAAGAGGTGTATTCTCAGTGTAGGTAAAGGGACCACCCATAATTAATTCTGCTTCCTTCCAAATTTGAATGGAGTGGGTAACTATAGCACCAAATGTCCTAATTGTTGGGTAATATTGGGTATATTGGGCGGTTGGGTAATATTAACTTCCAAGTCATGCCAGGATACTGGGGAATCTGCATTGGCCCATATCTTCAATGGTCTGACTTGAAACGCCAAATAGTATAACCTAAAATCTGGAAGGGACAGTCCTCCATCACGCTTAAGACGGTGTAGGTTTCTGAGCCGAATTCTAGGTCTTTTTGTATTCCAAATAAATTTACTCACTGTCGAATTAAGTTCTTTAAAATAGCCAGTAGGGGGGGCTATTGGCAATATAGAGAAGAGAAAATTTAGCCTGGGAAGGACATTCATTTTAATGGTTGCTATTCTGCCGTGCATAGCCAAACATAGGGGGGACCATCTGCTGAGATCATTTTTAATATTCTTTAAAAGAGAAGAATAGTTATATCGGGATATTTGATCCAATGTGGGGAATATTGAAATACCCAGATATGTAAACTGTGTGACTACCGGAATTTGAGAGGAGATATAATCTGGGGTTGGTACCTCACTTTCTTTAAGGGGTAATAGTAGAGATTTATTCCAATTAATTTTGTAACCTGAGAGAGAACCAAATTTTTCAAAAAGTTTTAGACACTCCTGGGCAGAGACTGTAGTGTTTGAAATATAGAGTAGGATGTCATCTGCGTATAATGAAATTTTATGGGAAGTATTCCTACATATTATGGGATAAATCGAAGAATTTAATCTGACTGCTTGAGCCAGTGGTTCCAGAGATATATTAAATAGGTATGGAGATAATGGACATCCTTGACGTGTGCCTCTGCCGAGGTTAAAGGATGCTGATTGCAGAAGGCCAGTTAAAATACGTGCAGAGGAATTACTGTATATTGTCTTAATCATTTTCAGAAAGTAAGGCCCGAAACCAAAATTTTCCAGCACTGCCCAAAGATAGTCCCATTCGACTCTGTCAAATGCCTTCTCTGCGTCGAGAGAGAGAATTGATGTCGAAGGCATGTATGAGTCAGACTGTTCAATGATATTAAGCAACCGTCTCATATTATCTGAAGCAAATCTGCCCTTAATGATGCAAGTAAATTACTTAAACCATTGAAGTATTTATGAATGTAGAAATGTGCATATCTACACCAAAGCTCTTTAAATAATAGTAAAGTGTTTATCTGTGCTTAGACAGCCTTAGTATGCGGTGAGCAGCAAAATACTGTAAAATGAAGCATATATGCGCAATTCGATTTAAGACATGGTTGACTTGATCACGGTTCAAATTTGATGGTGAATTCTTAAATCCCATGAGCCTGTTTTTGCCCCTTACCTGTTGGTCGTGAAAGGTCGTGAAAGTATCATCATCACTAAAAGAAATCAAGAAAAATAATTGTGGCAACCAGTAACAGATTTTTAGAACAAGCACAGGGAATAAATTATGGAAATGGGAGGTCATTATTTTTCTTGATTTCTTTTAGTGTTTCTTAAAGCCAGAAATTTGCCATTTGAAATGCCTTTAGTTTTTTGTCATGTCTGTGATCTGCTTTTTTCCTACAAAATGAAACAACTGAAGGAACATCCTCAGACTGGTGAGTCCATCATTTTTGCCAGGGGTTGTATGTCAATAAAGTGATCAAATAGATCAATAAATAAATATAGTTCAGATTACAGTAACAAACCTGTTTTGGAAGTGTAGTGAGTATTTCTTTTGAATTAAAGTGAGTAGAAGTAAAAAAATATTAATTGAGAGAAATACTCGAGTAAAGTACAGATACCTATACAGTACATACTGTATGTACTTACGTACGTGTGTTTGTGGGTGTGTGTGGTTACGTTGTGTATCTCATATATAAGTAGGCCTATGTCTCGTGTATAAGTGTGTATCTGTATCTCGTATATAAGTGCATGTCTCGTCCTAACTGAGTCAGCACCACCAAACCTCAACTGTGTCTCTCACCCTAGCTGTAAAGATGGAGGTACAGTTTCCCTTTTTACGCTCCCTTCCAATACATGCAGCTCTCATTTTATTATTATTATTATTATTATTATTATTATTACATCTTCTGTCTCTGTGCAGTTCTGAATGTTTACAACTTAATTACAAGAAAAGCAAGACAAAATTTTTCTTAATAAAAATTTTCTCAATAGCAACATCAACAGTAACATTAAGAATAGCAAAGTACTTTTTGCAGTGGTTGGTAATGTGACGCTGCTGCCGTGAGAGTCAGACGCAGAGAATTCAGGCAGCGTGCAGAGCAAAAGCTTTTAATAGCAGCAAAGTAACGTGCGGTTAACGCTTTAAACAGAAAATAGGACAGGCAATGGACAACACGGTCGTGGCACTACACTCCTCGACCTTGTCGTATTTTGTCGTGTTTTCTGTTTAAAGCGTTAACCGCACGTTACTTTGCTGCTATTAAAAGTTTAATTAAACGAGATTTGTTTGTGAGTGATCTTGAAATAGCTAAATTAATCACTTTTGTGCGTTTCTCCAAACGCCGACACACATCATCCATGCATGTTTACCACAGTTACAGTATCTGAGATGTAGTGCCTGTTTGTTCTGTTACTGATGGGAGAGATGACGGATGCTGGGACCCAGTTTCTTTTGAAAGGCCTTTGCACGTGGACTTTATTTACGTTGCTCCAGTGTTGCACGTGCCTCTGTTGTGGTCTGACGCCTCCCGCTGCCACCTGCGTGCAACAGATCCTCGGTAGTCCGCCGGGCAGACTGAGGCCTTACGGCTGGTGTAATACAGAGAGGTGATGGTGTAGTTCTGTAAAATATTGACTGAGTGACGTTATGTGAATTATGATTATTTAAACTAAATTACACATAGTATTACTACGTATAAGAACTAATCTTTAAAAGATATAATACATTCATACTTAATATTACGTATTTAAAAATGAAGTATAAACTTCTCTTTTTGCAGTGTTGGGCGGTCTCCTTCCTTTAAAAGATGCACATCCACTTCCGTTGATGGGTTGATCAGTCATAGCGGAACGTGCATCCTTGTCAGCAGGGTTCATTCTGGGCAAAAGCGAAATTCAGCGGCAGTTGCTTCTTCACTAAATTGCTCCAAACCTAATGAACAGTTAAGAGTTCTCAAATTAGTTTGATTTTGCTGCCTGAACTCTTTGAAGGTTTTTTTGAATAAACTTTTTTTTTCCTTGAAGCAGAACTAGATTTGAAGAACGGGTGAGTTTGCTTCTTTTAAAAATGTTAAGATATTTATTCTATTTTTAACAAGTGGACTTGTAAATAAAAATGTGCCAAGCAGCTTTAATTAAAATAGACTTGATTCAAATTTAATAATCAGTTACGTGTTTTCGAGATTTTCCTGTCTGAATTTTTTGAAGAAGGTCTGCGAGGCAGAACTACATTTGAAGAACGGGTGTTTGCTATTTTAAAAATTCTTATTCAATTTTAAACAAGTGGACTCATAATTTACATTTGCTGAGCTGCATTAATTTAAATGCACGTTAATAGCTAACTGGAGGTTTATTAATGGGTCCATATTGAGCTGCTGTTCCTAATGAAACGGCGCTGCTGTTTGGTATGGGTGCGTTAACACAGCGGTCCCCAACCTTTTTTGCGCCACGGACCGGTTACATGTCAGACAATATTTTCACGGACCGGGGTAAATACAACGAAATAAAATCCGGTCCGCAGCCCGGTGGTTGGTGACCGTTGCGTTAAGAACCTGCGGGATTGAACCGCGCACGGTGGAAACGCGTAACTGCGCAGTACATCTACAACCATAGTGGGAGATTAGCACCCGCCACTGGCCAAATACGGGTCAATTTATGAAGTGTCGGGTAATTTAATCAACTCACTAGCCACCGTTCCGGTTCTAATCGGGTAGTGACAGAGACTTTCACATATAAGTTGATTTCTTCTACTGTTACGACTTTTTAATCATTTTTTTAAACAGTGCTGTTTTTAAATTCACACAAACCACCACGATTTGTTTAATCTCCGTAACACCAGCTTGATGTTAACTACACTGTTTTGTTTAATTGGATGTAAACAGCCTTTTGCTGATAAATCCTAAATTTAAACAACACTCCTTACATTGGACTGCGCAGCTTGATTGAGCAATGTGACCCTGACCAATCCCAGGGTACAGTGGTTCTGTAAATACTGAAAAAGAGTGACTGGCTCTAGTGTGTGCTGATCTGGTGAACGTTGGAGGTTGGAAGCTTCGGTCAGAAAGCTGGGCTCCGAGAGATTTTGGTTTTCCACCTTTGCTTTATTGAACATGGAATATTACAAGGATTGGATGAGAGATGGATGATACAGACATGAATTGGGATAGATGCCCGAAAAGATATGTGTAGATGGTTGTATATGTGTGGCTGTAATTACAGGAAAAAACAGATGAATTACTCAAATAGTACATTCAATCAATTACTACAAGGCTAAACAAACAAACACATCCTCCAAATGAGTACAGTGACAAACGGAAATTAATCCAATGAATGAAAATGTTACATCTAACAGATCACCGATCATGTGTAGATACATTGAATGATATAACAGAACACTGTAAATTACTCAATCGCTCATAACGAGCTAACAACAACACAGATCGAAATAATAACGGCTCGCATCGACCTAGTACATATATCACACTCGCTGCAGCATGTACTACATTAGTAGTAACAATATTGAACTCACTTTTGATATATTGACGCACACAACTTTCAGATAAAGATGAGACACACCGCTGTACAAAGTTATCTCTCCTATCTTTCGGTAAGGACCAACGGACGCTGCGCGTGCGCATTCTACAAGCCCGGACTAATGTACTGCAACGCAATGAGAACAATTTCTTATATAAAACAACAAGATAAAACGACAGTCTTTCGTACACGGCCGCCCCCAAATTTAGTGTTAAATTTGTCCTTATACTGTACATTAAAGAAACATTAAATCTTTGGACTGTCCTCATCATCTGTCCATGCCGGTAGTCTGACCAGCCGTGCAACCGGTCGTAAGTAGGTCCGATCCTTGACCTGCACCTCTGCTGTACGGACAAGTCCATCGCCACCTGGGAAAACATTAATCACCCGACCAATGGGCCACAAAGCTCGTGGCAGCTGAGCATCTACCACCATCACCACTTGCCCGACAGACAAATTGTCCAAGTCCTGATGCCACTTCTGCCGCTTCTGGAGATCAGGCAGGTGATAACGAATAAAATTAGACCAGAAATGGTCTGCTAGGACTTGACTATGTCTCCAGCGTCGCCTACCGAGGAGATCGGCTGAGGCATAGATCGCTTGTGGGAGCGATGCATCCCGTCGACCCATCAGTAATAGATTTGGTGTAACTGGGTCTGGATCAGCGACATCTGATGAGATATAGCCTAGTGGTTTTGAATTAATGATGCCTTCCACCTCAATCATGACAGTGCGTAGCACAGACTCACTCACCGTCTGTCCTCCCAGGACCACATGTAAAGCAGCTTTAACAGACTTGATCTCTCTCTCCCATGTGCCACCGAAGTGTGGAGCGTTTGGTGGATTGAATCTGAATGTGATCTGCTGCTCCGAGAGATGTTGCCGGAGTGAGTTCTCAAGCGAGGCGAAGGATTCTTGGAGTTCCACAGCTCCACCTCTGAAGTTTGTGCCCCTGTCCGAGAGGATCTCGAAAGGTTTACCCCTCCGGGCTACAAACCTTCTCAATGCCATCAAGAACGCGTCTGTATCTATACTCTCTAGTATGTCTAGATGGACACAACTGGTCGTCATACATTTAAACATGATTCCCCAGCGTTTCTCTGTACGCCGTCCGATTTTGACACTGTAAGGGCCAAAACAGTCCACCCCTGTGGACCAGAATGGTGGTTTGAACAGACGGAGTCTGGCAGGTGGTAGATCAGCCATCTTAGGAATCACTGGTGTAGCTCTCCATTTGCGACATTCAAAGCAGTTGTACTGATGTCGTCTGATAGCCTCTCTACCCCGTAGGATCCAGTACCTGCGTCTAATCTCGCCAAAGACGCGTTCTGCTCCAGGGTGATGTAAATCTTCATCATATTTCTGAATGAGCAGCTGTGTTACACGATGCTTAGCGTCCAGCACTATGGGATGAATAGTGTCTGGATCTAGATCCACTGCTCTTCTAAGTCTTCCTCCTACACGTATAAGACCTAAAGCTCTGTCATACTCCGGAGCAAGAGTGATCAGGCGGCTCCGTGGAGTCACTGACTTATCTGTAGACAGGGTGTCTAATTCTTCTGGGAAACTTTCTTTCTGAGCCTGTTTGAGCAGGTAAAGTTCAGTAGCCAAGACATCCGCGGCAGTCATCTCAACACCTTTCTGAGGGTTGGCCGCCCCGTGAAGGAACTGGTGAGTGACATTCAGGAGAGCTGACCAAGTTTGGATCTGTGTGAGATCAGGTAGCTTAGGACTGCTGACTGTCATATTCCCCAAAAATGCACTTCTCTTCTCTTCAACATCCTCCTGAGGAGGTTTTAATGTGGGTAGTATTGGCCATGAGTCCTCATGTTGATGGAGAAATGATGGGCCGTGCCGCCATCGGTGTGGGTGACTCAACTCTATTAGAGTCTTTCCCCTTGTCAAGTCATCTGCTGGGTTATCCGCTGTATTCACGTATCTCCAGTTGGTTAATTCTGTGAGATCTTGTATCTCAGCGAGCCGTGTGCCTACAAACACCTTGTAGCGACAGGAATCAGACTTAATCCAATTTAGCACTGTTGTTGAATCAGACCACAGGGTTATGTCTCTGACAGGAATTTCTAACTCAGCACTGATGACTCCCGCCAGCTGTGCTCCAGTGAGTGCTGCACACAATTCTAAACGCGGCATAGATATCTGTTTTCGAGGAGCCACCCTAGATCTCGCCATAATGAACGACACATGTACATGTTCTTGTATACACTGCGTGCGAAGATAACTCACGGAACCATAGGCTCGTTCTGAAGCGTCACAGAATATGTGAGCTTCAATCCTAGACTCGCCATTATCTGCGCAGGGAGGACGGTAGCATCGAGGTATCTGCACTGAAGGTAAATGTTTGAGCTCGGCTTCCCATGCTCTCCATCTCTCTAGCAATTCCTCATTAGGTATGCGCTCATCCCAGTTTATTTCTGACTTCCAGAGATCTTGAACCAGGACTTTAGCTCTTGTCGTGTAGGGTATGAGGTACCCTAGGGGGTCGTACTGTGTTGCTAGAACTTTATATACATTTCTGAGAGTGGGCTCTGAATACTCTACGGGTCGATGCCTGTAACCCAGGCAGTCTGTGAGACAATTCCAGCGCAGTCCGAGAGTCGACTCTTGTGGATCCCCACACTGTTCGGAGAGCCACAATTCTGTATTGGTAGCTCTAGCCTCAGTTGGAAGATGTTCTACTGCAGCTGGAGTATTGCTGGCCCACTGTCTTATCTCAAACCCTCCCAGAGCCAACAATCCACGCAGCCGGTCTATAAGGTCTCTAGCCACCTCTACGGAAGTGAGACTTTGGAGGCAGTTGTCCACATAGAAGGCTCGTTCTATTGACTGCACGATGTCCTCGTTGCCTTCTCTCTGCTCTCTCACATGGTACTGAAGTGCATAAGTGGCACAGCATGGGCTACACGTAGTACCGAACGGGAGCACCTGCCATTCGAATACTGTTGGCTCTTCCTCCTTCTTATCTCTCCAGAGGAAACGCAGTAATGGCTTGTCTTGAGGGAGGAGGCGGATTTGATGAAACATCGCTCTAATATCCCCACTTATGGCTACAGTGTGTTCTCGAAACCGGAGGAGGACACCCAACAAGGAGGGTCCCAAGGTAGGACCAGTCAGGAGATTACTGTTGAGGCTTTGGCCCCCATACTGGAACGAGCAGTTGAACACCAGCCTCGTCTTACCGTTGTGATACACCAGATGGTGCGGTAGAAACCAGGACTCTTCTGTGGAGTTTACCTCCTCAGGAGCCACTCTTTGTATGTAACCGGCCTGTACTAACTTCTTTACCTCCTGGTGGTAAGCTTTGGCTCGCTCAACATCTCTAGCCAATCGTCGTTCTGTACTACGTAGTAAGGAAATGCAGGCAGTTTCAGGTGCTCTAAGTGGTGGTGAATTCTTACGTCGTAACAGTGGGGTTGCATACCTCTCAACTCCACCCACTTTTACTCGAGTAGTTTGGCTCTCTAGTAGCGCTAGAGCCTGCTGGTCTAACTTTGAGCGTATAGCCTCCTTGCCTCTGATGTAGGGCAGGGTATCGACTTGCCACAGCTTCTCTACGTGATGCAGGAGGTCGGAGGTAGGGGGTGCAAGTGCTGTGAAAAGACACCTCTGCTCCCCTGCAGGCGGGTGGATTAAGCTAGCAGGTCCTTGGAGGGTCCACCCAAGGGGTGTACACACCGCTACCGGAGCTCCCGGTGGACCAGCGATTATTGGTTGCGTAGGGAGAAGCAGATGGGGGAAGTCGGAACCTATAAGTACTAGGGGACATACTCTATCTAGAGTTTGAAGAGGTAAATCCTGTAGATGTCGGTATTTTCCCATTAGGGATCTAACAGGGTGACTATGCTCCGAGAGGCCGAGTTCATCTGCCGTGAAGGCATGATGAACTCTGAATCTCTTGCTTGAGTCATTTGCAGGTGATATGTCGAAGGCCACAGAGGCACCTTGAAGATCTACGACATCATGTCGAACCGTTCTTAATGCCAGGATCTCAGGCTTTGTCTTCAAGCCCAGGTGCTGAACGGCAGGGGAAAGGATAAGGGTCCGTTCGGAGCCATCATCCAGTACAGCATACGTTTCTAGTGAACGGCCGCCATTGTGAAGGTTAACCTTGACTACTTTTAACATGACTCTCTGCGGTCGATTGGGACGATCAAGGTAGATTGTCTCGGTGGGAGTGTTGACTATAAGGACCTGGTTAGGCTCCTGATAGACCGCTTCATGTAGTATTGTGAGGTGCCGCCCCTTACAGATGCTGCAGGGTTTCTTAAGCGTGCAGGAGTCCGGTTTATGATTGCGTCCACAGCGCCAGCAGCTTTTGTCTTTAAGCCATTCCGAGATCTGGCTGGGAGTCAGTGACTTGAACTTAGCACAGACACTCAAATAGTGTTCTCTCGCATTGCAGTAAGGGCAGTAAGGTTTTGGCTTCTCCTTAGGCTTGGAGAAGGCTTCCTTAAGTTCAGGGGGTTTATTGGGCCTCCTACAGGCACCTTCATCTGCTCCATAGTAGACAGTTGAGGTCATACTAGAGGCTTTCTTAGTTTTCCTCACCGACGTAACTTGTTCCGAGGATAAGGCAGCGGCTCGACTAGAAATGCGCTTAGCTTGCGCTTTGAGTTGTAGCCACGCAGAGAACTCACTTAGGGTGTAAGTTCTATCTGTTCCAGTTTGGAGTATGCCACGGTTAAGACAATACTCTACAAATCCATCACGATAGTTTACAGGGAGTTTGCTAAGGAGTCTATCTACATGTGAACCGCATCTCAGTTCGTAACCATTCTCGCCTTCTAATGAGCGGAGCATACCGACTAATGAATGCACAGATAGAGCGAAGTTATCAAAGCATTCTGCGTCGCCTATCCGGACAGGAGGGGAGTTCAGTATAGTGCCCAGTTCACTCTGAACTAGCTGACGAGGCTGTCCATATTTATCCTGTAGGGCCTGCATAGCTGTGGTGTATGGAGTAGGATCATGCATATAAGATTGAGCTAGTCTATATGCGCTTGGCAATTTTAAATGGTCTAGGAGCACCTGGTACTTAAATGGCTCAGTCAAATGAGAGTGCGCACCCATGAGGTTATCGAAGCCCATTTTCAATAAAGCGAAGTCAGACTCCTTACCACTGCTAAATCTAGGCAGAGAGGGTTTAGGTATCCCGTAGGATGTAGCAATAAGCAGCTCCATTAAATTGGCATTGGGTGTGCTTGGCTGTGGATAAGCAGGCATATGATCTGGAATTGGGGATTGTACTTGAGGTTCATTCCAGGGCTGTGCCGGCATTAGAGGAGGGTCCTGTGATAAGGGCCGATGTGTTTCATTCCTCCCTGCAGGTTGGATGACAGCTTCTGGACAGGAGTCCCTATGCTGATTAGGTGATTGGGTCCTTTGAGTAGCTTGTAACTGCGTTTGTATCACTGCTGAAGGTATCGGTTTAGCAGGGTTCGTCTTACAGCTCTCGGTAGGAAATACAGAATTCACGGGCTGAATCTGATGTACTGGTAACACTGCTATGCCTTCCTTAGGTGTGGAGTGCTGTGGGTAAGCACAGCTCGGTGGTATTGTGTCTAAAGCCGCTACTATGGGTTGAATCACAGGTGTAGGCGCGCGAATGTGTGAGGGTTGAGAAGACTCCTTAAGATACGCTGCAGTGAGACGTGCTTTCTCCAACTCTATCTCTTTATCCTTCAGTCGTTTCCGAAGAATGGACTGCTTGGTCAGGAACTCTTTACTTCTATGCGCAGCGTGAGCTTCCTCATCTAAATGACGGCTCTGTCGCTCCTTTTCTCTAATAAGTTCCTCTCTCTGAAAGAGGGCTTTACGCGCCTGATTATCTAGTAGCCGACACTGTTCCTCTATTTGGCACTCCTCCTCAAACTGGCGGTGTAGTTCTGTCAGTTCCAGGCGTCTAATATGTTCATCTAGTTCGGCTGCTTGGACATCGCTTAGGGCGTCAGTTATGGAGCGAACTGGAGTGGAGCTTGCACTGACCTGTGACATCGGTTTACTACCTCGGGATCCAGGATCAGTTCCGCCTGAGGGAGAGAGGCTATGCGGCGGATGGGGTGCATCAGCTGGCTTCGGGTGGTATTCCACTTCATAGTCATCAAGGTAGGCTGGTGGACATCTCTCTCGCTGGATACGTGGCTGCACTGAAGGTGCGTGAGGGCCTTCGCGTGATGTATCCATAACCTCTGTAGTTATCACCGATCCGGCTCGAAGGACCATGAAAAAGAGTGACTGGCTCTAGTGTGTGCTGATCTGGTGAACGTTGGAGGTTGGAAGCTTCGGTCAGAAAGCTGGGCTCCGAGAGATTTTGGTTTTCCACCTTTGCTTTATTGAACATGGAATATTACAAGGATTGGATGAGAGATGGATGATACAGACATGAATTGGGATAGATGCCCGAAAAGATATGTGTAGATGGTTGTATATGTGTGGCTGTAATTACAGGAAAAAACAGATGAATTACTCAAATAGTACATTCAATCAATTACTACAAGGCTAAACAAACAAACACATCCTCCAAATGAGTACAGTGACAAACGGAAATTAATCCAATGAATGAAAATGTTACATCTAACAGATCACCGATCATGTGTAGATACATTGAATGATATAACAGAACACTGTAAATTACTCAATCGCTCATAACGAGCTAACAACAACACAGATCGAAATAATAACGGCTCGCATCGACCTAGTACATATATCACACTCGCTGCAGCATGTACTACATTAGTAGTAACAATATTGAACTCACTTTTGATATATTGACGCACACAACTTTCAGATAAAGATGAGACACACCGCTGTACAAAGTTATCTCTCCTATCTTTCGGTAAGGACCAACGGACGCTGCGCGTGCGCATTCTACAAGCCCGGACTAATGTACTGCAACGCAATGAGAACAATTTCTTATATAAAACAACAAGATAAAACGACAGTCTTTCGTACAAATACAGTGGACTTTGTGGAGAAGAGCATCCGTGACTCTGCAGGACAAGATATGTTCCTGCCCTGTGGTTCACATACACGCCTATCTTACATGACGTTGACCGACATGAGTATAACAGGAGTTAGTGTTGTGCGTGAACGAGTTCAAAAGAACGCATTCATTTTTCCGTGAACGTTCAACTGAACGCAACACATTTTTAAATAAAGAACATGAACTTGAATTAGTTCACATTATGTGTCATGAACGGCAGACATCACTGTAAATGAACGTTGGAATTTGCTTTCCATTGAAAAGTGAGTGACATCTGTTTTCTCTTTTGAAACGCAATGAGAGAAAGTTCCTCCCTCCTGCATTCTCGCTGGTGCAGCTTAAACCATGTATCACCAGACAGAAACGGTTTTGACGTTGTGTGCGCAATGCATTGTGGGAAACGTAGTGTCCGGCTGAGAATAGTTAACATACTGGCTTCCGCACTACGTTACCCGTGATGAATTGCAGCAGAGCGGGGTAGGCATAGCAACGCAGCGTAATAGGCAACGACGAGAGCGCGGAGGGCTGGAGGGGGGGGGGGGGGGGGGGGGGGGGTGGACCAATGATGAGAGTGAGAGAATGAACTAGTTCAGAATTAAGATTGTGAACTTTGAACGTGAACTCTTCACTTTGAGCATGTATGAACTGAACTTGAACTAGTTCAGAAAAGCTGTGAACTGGCACAACACTGTCAGGAGTAGCCTGTGTTGGGAATTTCTTCTCCGACCCAGACGGGCCCCAACACCGCCCCGATGAACCGACTGGTTTTTGACTGAGTGGTCCAAGCAAAGTCTTGACAACAAAAGTTCTTTTAAAATGATTTATATAGAATATAAATGAATGCAATATAATAAAAGTATACGTGGTACAAACTCTTCAGTGCACTGGTGCTAGTTGCCTAGGAATCTACCTAACCCAAGTGGATCTCAGCAGTGTCCAAGCGAAAAGCCTCTCGTGCTGGGCGATGTCCTCTCTTTCATACTCTCTGTCCATAAGTTTCGATTTGTTAAGTTTCGATAACTCCCCAATCCTGGCTGCTCTCCATGGAAATTCACCTGCTCCTCTTCTCCCAGCCTGTGTGCCTGGTTATCTAAAAACTGCTTGCTACACATCCTGCACTGAATAGGCCCCTTCTGTTCTCCTCAAGGCCACTGAGGCCTCCTTACTCCTGCTTTCCCACAGTCTTCCTGAAAAACACTAAATTGACACATCAAGTTATTAGCCTTTAATTTTCTTTTTTCTTACATTTGCACTGTAATGTCCAGGGCTGATTGTTATATCCAAATTTACAAAGCAAAGAATCTTTCTCTTGAATCCTTTATTTAAGACAGCTACAGAGCTGATATCTTCCCCTCTCCACCCCACCTCAAAATAACTTCATCTTGACACAGTTTCTTGACACAACAGCTGTGAGTCAAACCTCTTAGGCAGGTCAGGATACCGCTGGGCGTTCTGCTTTCTTCTGTCATAGCTGGCCTGTCGGGGGGCAGCAACAATTAATTAATTTCCAACACTGTCTACAACCACAACCAAACCCTAACCAAACTGCTGTTCAACACATGACGGCGTCTGACTGGAATGGACCAGAACAGCTGAACACTGTGCGGGGTGTTGAGGTGTCTGTGAATATGAACATGTGGAGTGGGGAAAGTTCAGATGTTTTACATCTTGCTGATGGATGCATTGGTAGTGCCATGAGTGGAGCTGCCCTGTTCAGTGTGAGGACAACACACAGAAACGTGTGGGGATCAGGTCCATGACCCACTGAAGAACATCTGAACAGTGATTCTAGAAAAATGTCTTCACTTACTTCAATTGAATTACTTCAGCAGCCTGAATAGTCTCCAGATCTTGTCCCTATGGAGAACAATCTAACCCAATGGAGGATTATCTAATCCTACAGATAATTATCTAATGTATACAGGTGCTGGTAAAAATATTTGAATATCATAAAAAAAGTTTATTTATTTCAGTAATTCCATTCAAAAGTGAAACTTGTATATTATATTAATTCATTACACACAGACTTAAATATTTGAATTTGATTATTATAACTGACAACTAATGAAAAACCCCAAATTCTGTATCTCAGAAAATTAGAATATTGTTAAAAGCTCCAATATTGAAGACACCTGGTACAACACTCTAAACAACTAATTCAAAACACCTGAAAAGGTCTTTTTAATGGTCTCTCAGTTTAGTTCTGTAGGCTACACAGTCATGGGGAAGACGGCTGACACCTTATGCAAGCAGGTCAAGACACAAAAGTATGAAATACTGAAAATACTGAAATACTCAGGCCACTAGGCAGATCAAACACAACAGTATACTCAAGGTAATGCAGGTAAGTAAAACAGCCACAGGTGTATGGCAGGTCCGGTGCAGAGCAGGCTATCCCACGTAGTGAGGCGAAGGGTGCAGGCTGAATGTGCAAAGAGCCCGAGTCCAATTAGAGCCAGGTGCTAATACTCGGGTGATTGGGAGTGAGGGAGTGAGAGGGTGTGTGTGAGAGGAGTGTGTGTGCGCGCCCCCTCTGGTGGCATCTGGGCTGACCCACCGTGACACAGATAATAAAGATAAATCAATAAACCAATCAGTTGAAGACCAGAGGTGTCAATTCCAGGTTCAGAAAGTAAAAGTCCTCACCAGGATTTTGCTCAGGCTTCCTGGATTGTGTTGATTCCACTAATTTTACCTGGATTGCACTAATTAGAAAATCTAGCAAGCTTGAGCAAAATCCTGGTGAGGACTTTTACTTTCTGAACCTGGAATTGACACCTCTGTTGAAGACTCACAGTTGCTTCTTCCTTTTTTGTGCAAGTTCTTCATTCAAGGAAAATGTGAGTTATTCTTCTCACTAATTGCTGATCCATGCTTGCTTTTTGGTTAAGAATAAACAAATGTTGTAATTCTGAAACAAACTACTAGAGGCACAACAAGCTGACCGTGTGGGTCTGATCGCACAGTACTGTAGTTTCGGAGTTGATGCTCCTGTCTGTATGAGCTGTGTTTGTGTGTTTACAAGAAAATAAAAAATACCTAAATATATACTGCACTGTGCAAAAGCTGTAGGCTATTAGATTTGTATTTTAGTAATAGCATGATGACAATATGAAATATGCTCCCCCCCCCCCCCCCCAAAAAAAAAAAAAAACAAAAAAAAAAACAACAACCAATTTTAGAACATTTTAATTCTTCGGCCGTTCAGTTATCTTAGATCATTTGAATTTTGTCTGAAAATTAAACAGGCTAATTTTGACGATGTCATAGAGATTAAGTGTTTTTGATTGGCTGTGTTTGTATGTTGCCCTGGGGCTTCATCAGAATTGTTGCCCTCAGGTCACGCTTGACTTGGCACAATCAGGAGGTGCAGCAGAGAGCTGTACAGAGAGAAACCAAACAGTGACACCTGCTGGTGACTTTGTGTTCAGGACAAAACTGCTTTCAGTATTCAACTCGGGTTATATGTAGGCACTTCACATACAGTTGTGAGTTAGTTGAATGTATTTTAACAGAAATGTCACTGTTGTTCTCTTACAGAGATGGAGTGTGTCTGGGTGATGATTCTGTTCCTCCAATGGTCTCTCTCAGGTACTGTAACCTCCATCATTAGACATTCTATCAAACTCCTCAATACCAAGAGTCAAGTACATATTAGAGACACATCACACAGGACACGTCACATGGGAATTTGATCTATGCACAGGCACACGCGCACACACACACTGTCTATAACAGTACTGGGTTAAACTGATCTGCACACACACACACACACACACACACACACACACACACACACACACACACACACACACAGTGTAGACATGCACTGGTTGATTCCTTGGCCAATTTCAGTTTCTGATTTGTTTACATGTCTAGCTGATTCAGATTTTTTTCTTTTTAAGAATTATAAATGACATCATACAGAAACATTGTTTGTTTTTTCTGTTAAGAGAAACTTCTTACATCTTAACATAAAAATGTGAACTAGGTTATGTGTTCTCTACTAATGACTGTGAATGTCTTTATATGACAAACTTTTTCACACAAATCTCCAAGTAAGAAGCAAAATGTTTACTTTTGAAAACAACTGCACCAGGTAATACAAACGAGAAATCAAATCATTATGTTGTTATCGTATATAAGCCTAATGTAGTGACTGTGCTGTTCATTTGGCTATGTTTGTGCCACTGTCACCCCCGTGTGGTAACCAAGTGTAAATGTGACCAGCACAGAATCAGTTTATTGAGACTGACCAGCTGGTTACTGGTTATGACCGACCATGTGGGAAACCAGCTAGTTCCAGTTACCGGCTGATCGATCGGTGTATCTGAAACTGTTTATTTGTAGAGTTTTATATTTAACACATAACAGGAGCAGGATAAGAGACGGACTGTGTTTAATACAGTTATGAGAGTATTATGGGTATCATAAGTGTTGACTGTGTTTAATATAGTTATGAGAGTATTATGGTATCATAAGTGTTGGCTGTGTTTAATATAGTTATGAGAGTATTATGGTATCATAAGTGTTGACTGTGTTTAATATAGTTATGAGAGTATTCTCCTGTCAGAGAATCTGTCCACAGTCTCAGAGGTAAACTCCAGGAGATTGAAGAGGTTCTGCAACACTACAGTCTGCAGTCTTGTAGGAACTCACCTACTTCTCCTGCACACTCAGTGATTTCTCAGGTCTGACACACTGGAACCCATGCTCCTAGTCAGTGCTACATTCCAGTTATTTTAAATAGCCGGTGGCATGGCTCTCAGAATCGAAATAAAAATGTAATCAGAAGAAAACACAAGGGCACAAAACATTGTAACAAACAAAATTTGATTCCAGTGAAATGCACAAGTGATGTAAGTGATGCCGATCAAACACATCAAGTCTTCAAAGTCTCCTTACTAAACGTCCGTTCACTCACAAACAAGTCTTTTGTAATAGCTAAATTAATTGAAGATTATTGTCTGGACTTTCTTTTTCTAACAGAGACTTGGCTTGATAGCAATGGAGCAATAGTGCTAAATGAAGCTTCACCTCCCGACTTTAACTATTTTAATGTCTCCAGAGTAAATAAGAGAGGTGGTGGTGTTGCATGTTTTTACCATTAAGCATTCCGCTGTAAGCAGATCTCATTAGGGGAACATCCTACGTTTGAATATCTGGCAGTACAACTCAACAGTACTTATTCAGTTCTTTTGATTGTTATCAATTATCCTCCCAGACTACATGCAGATTTTCTTGAAGAGTTTGAAGAAATGCTTTCAAGGATTTTAATTGATTTTGATTATGTTTTAATTGCTGGGGATTTTAATATTCACATGGATATATCCACAAATCCAATCACTTCAGAATTCATGAGGATGCTTAACTCTTTTGATCTCATACAGCATGTATCAGGCCCAACTCATAAGCATGGCCACATTTTAGATTTGATCATTTCTAAAAGCATAGAGGTTAATAATACTGAAATTATTATGCAATCTCTGACCATTTTGGTGTATTTTTCAATATGTCATTATCTACTAGAACACTCAGTGAAAAGCGTACAATAACCAAGCGTTATCTCAGTGCTGGCAGTGCCGTGGCCTTAACAGACATGATACAGTCCCTCCCTCCCCTCTCAGAAAATGGGAATGAGCTAGTTGAAACATTCACACACAGAGTTAGGAACTGTATTGATGCTGTGGCACCAAAGGTAACTAAAATTCTCTGGTAAAATTAGGATGCCCTGGAGAAACACTCCTTCTATTGTAAAATTTAGGCAAGATTGTAGGCAGGCTGAGAGACGTTGGCGAAGGTCAAAATTGCAAGTACATTTTGATATTTATAAAACAACATTGCAGAATTACAACAGTGAAGTGAAATCAGCAAGGAAAAACTATTTCTCTACCTTAATCAATTCATCAAATAATAACTCGGCTGTCCTGTTCAGAAGTATTGATCAGCTAGTAAACCCCACCTCATGTGTCTTCCCTGAGACTGTTTCAGTTGAAAAATGTGAGGAGTTTGCTATATTTTTTAGGGACAAGATTACTAGTATAAGGCAGAACATAGCAACAAGCACTAATAGACTATCAAACCTTATATCAGTTACTCAGCCTAACTTTAATATGTCTTATTTCCAAGAAGTAGACATGGTAACACTACTTGATGTGATTTCATCACTAAAATCCTCTATTTGTGAACTGGACCCTTTACCTACATGCCTTTTCAAGCAGGTTCTGAGCTCATTAGCAAATGAAGTTCTAACGATTGTTAATCAGTCTCTGCAATTGGGTGAATTCCCTAACATTTTTAAAACAGCAATGGTTAAACCACTATTAAAGAACAGAAATCTTGATCCCACAATTCTCAATAATTATCGACCTATATCTAACCTTTCCTTTCTTAGCAAAATCATTGAAAAAGTTGTGTCAATCCAGTTGAATGATTATGTAAAAGTAAATCAAATAAATGACACTTTTCAATCTGGTTTCAGAGCTCTCCACAGCACTGAAACAGCCCTAGTTAAGGTAGTAAATGACTTGAGATTGAATAAGGATGCAGGCAAACTCTCAGTCCTTTTTCTGCTGGATTTAAGCGCCGCTTTTGACACGGTTGATCATGAAATTCTTCTTGATCGACTACAGAGTTGGGTAGGCCTTAGTGGCTTAGTCTTAGACTGATTTAGATCGTACCTAACTGGGCATGATTACTATGTAGCATTAGGTACCTCTTCCTCCACACGTCAAAAAATAACTTGTGGCGTCCCCCCAAGGATCAATTCTTGGGCCGTTACTATTCAACCTATATATGCTTCTGTTACCACATATCATTAATAAACATTGTATTAGTTATCATCAATATGCAGATGACACTCAACTTTACATTTCTCTAGAACCTAAGGCCCTAAAATCAATTTGCTCACTGTTTGACTGCATAGATGATATACAGACATGGATGTCTGACAATTTTCTGCAATTAAATAAAGAGAAGACAGAGGTTCTTGTTCTTGGCAGTGATTCACAAAGGAATGATGTCCAGACCTATTTAAATCAAATGAATCTGAATGCCAGTCAATGTGTTAAGAACCTGGGCGTCACCTTTGATAATGAGCTCAGCTTCAAATCACACATCATGACTACGTGCAAGACAGCTTATTTTCACCTTCAAAACATTGCTAAGGTCCAGGATATGCTCACTCCTGCTGACAGTGAAAAACTTGTCCATGCATTTATCACATCAAGGCTAGATTATTGTAACGCTGTTCTATCTGCTCTTCCAAAGAGCTCTATTTCACACCTACAGCGAGTTCAGAACGCGGCTGCAAGGGTTCTGACCCGCAGGAGAAAGAGAGATCATATTACACATGCACTCCACTCACTCCACTGGTTACCTGTCAGCTTTAGTATAGATTTTAAGGTTCTAGTCATGGTTTTTAAATGTCTTCATGGTCTTGCCCCTCTTTACCTCAGTGAAATGATGGTTAGATATGTTCCAGTCAGGTCTCTGAGGTCTTCGAACAGTAATCTACTGGTGATTCCTAAAAGCCGATTAAAGATTGGCGAGGGTGCTTTTAGCCACTATGGCCCAAAGCTCTGGAATTCTCTTCCTGAAGAGCTCAGAGGCATTTCATCCCTGAACAGTTTCAAGAACAGTCTCAAAACTTTCCTGTTTAGATCTGCTTTTAGTTAAGAAACTCTAGTCTATTATTAGTCTTTATTTAATTATTTCTTTTTATCTTTAATTTTAATATTTTATTTTTATCTTCTTATTTACTTATCTTAATTAGTTTTATTTACTTTACTTTTTTATTATATTGTTTACTTTTTTATAATTTTGTTATTTTACTTTAATTTCTTTTAACATTTTCTTTTTGTCTTCTCCTTTTTATGTTTCTTTTATTTATACTGTAAAGCACTTTGAGTTGCATGTATGTATGAAAGGTGCTATACAAATAAAGATTATTATTATTATTATTATCATAAGTGTTGACTGTGTTTAATATAGTTATGAGAGTATTATGGGTATCATAAGTGTTGACTGTGTTTAATATCAGCCCCGTCGACAGGGGGGGACAACCGGGTCTGTTGTCCCGGGCCCCAGGGCCAGGGGGGCCCATCAAAGAGCCCAGCAATTTATTTTTTATTTAAAGTCTATAATTTTTAAATAATCTTGAAATCTTTCATTAATATAAAATAATTCTGTACTCAAAATAAGCTCAATGGCTTAAATATATATGTTTTTTTTACCTATCTGCATATTTTCCATTAAGTGCATACACCCCCGCCTCCCACTGGAAAATGGTTTGATCCAGCACCGACCGTAACCGGCTGGTACCCGCCCAACAGCGGGAAACAGTGGTGGATAGTTAAAGTAAATACAAAAATCTGGAGTGCAGAAAAGAAAGGAAAAATATTTACCTAACGAATTTTAATGTTGCATTGTGTTCCACGTTTGAAAAGTGCTGGAATTTAGGCTAAAGTACTTGAAAATGTTTGAAATTGTAACTACATCGTTTCACAACAAATAGCTGTCTGACTGAACAGTTCTCGTGAAGACGTTAAGATTTGAGGGCGTTTTGAAAATAAACATCCATTAAATACTGTGATAAAAAGCGAATTATTTCCAATAATTTCGATTATATGTATAAATATTTAACTTAATTAAGTTTAACGTGCTGGAAAATATTGAAATGGACCTTGAAAGTGACGTACAAGTGCTTGAATTCCACCTTATAAAGGTGTATGAACCCTGCAAATATGACTTTGTTCATTGCGCTGAGGCGCGGCGCGCGCGAAGTTACAAAATTCGAGAGGCGCACGATCTCGCGAATCAACAGCGCGTGGGGCCCTCGCGCACGGCGGTGCGACTGCGATTACGTCATTTTCGCGCAAACCAGAGTCAGCTGTCAGAAACAGCTTTGATGTGTGGCTATATTATATACTATATGCCATAACTCAAGGATTGTCTGCTACAGAGAAAATTCAAATGACGTGCGCGGGGGGGGGGGGGGGGGGGGGGGGGGGGGGGGGGGCACATGAAACTTTCTTGTCCCGGGCCCCAGCAAGACTGTCAACGGGCCTGTTTAATATACTTATGAGAGTATTATGGTATCATAAGTGTTGACTGTGTTTAATATAGTTATGAGAGTATTATGGGTATCATAAGTGTTGACTGTGTTTAATATACTTATGAGAGTATTATGGTATCATACTGCTGGAGGATTTCAGGAACTGACCAGGACAAAATAATAAACAAAACAAAAGCAGTTAACTTGCCTACATACAGTGAATAAACAAACAAAGAAACAATAAAAACATTTGCCTGACCCCCTAAAACAAACACAGAGACAAAACGAGGTTAAATTAAATATCATCGAGTTCCCTACTTCCCATTACCATGACAACACATTAAATAACACACTGTAATACACTATGATACAATCACAACCCAGCTGACCACATGACCAAAGGATTTATGTTTCCTTAGGAAGACATTATACATACACACATGTATACACTGTACCTGCACATAACACTACAGTCTGAGTAATAACAGCTACATATCTGGTTCTGTTTACCTGTGACATCAGTGTTTACCTTTATAACACCTGGATCATGAGAATATTCACCCACATGTCCTTTAAACACACGGTGTGAAATCACCTCTATACATCAGACATGTTGATGTGTGTAATGTGTGGAGTGAATGTGAACATCCATCATGGTGGTGTTTCTCATTACAGGAGCTCAGAGGTTTGATCTGGAGGGTGGAGGTACAGTTGTTGCTGCTCCTGGTTCTGACGTTACTCTGCCCTGTTCACTCAAACCACACATGAGTGCTGTGAACTTGGAAGTGAAGTGGACCAGACAGGATCTAGGAGACAAACTGGTGCATCACTATAAGAATAAACAAGACCAGACAGACAAGCTGGACCCTTCATACATAAACAGAACATCGCTGTCTATAGAGAAACTACAGCAGGGCAACACCTCACTGCTACTGAAGAAAGTTCAAGTGTCTGATGGAGGACAGTACAGATGTCGGGTTGATTCTGACCAATGGAAAGATAGTGTCAATGTTCAGCTTAGAATTGAAGGTAAAAATCATTATATTATAAACATTAAAGGTCCAGATTTAATAAGTGTGTATGTAAACAGAAACAGGACGATGCTATTTCAGATTTTGGTATTTTAACCCACAGCTACTGGAGGAACCCCAAACATCACCGTCCTGGGTACTGGTGTCTCAGGTGGAGTTCTTCTACAGTGTGAATCTCGAGGCTGGTGGCCTGTTCCTGATCTCCAGTGGTTGAACAGTGAAGGAGCTGAACTGCCTGCTGGAGTTAAAGAGTCATGTGAAGATGATGGAGGGTTTTATGTGAGACGCAGCCTCACTGCACACAAGAGTAACACCAACACCTACATCTGCAGAGTGAAACTGGGGGAGGTCAAGAAGGAGGAACAGATCGACATCACTGGTAATTACACTACTGAAAACGTCAGTATATTTATATGAGAGAATGTTTTTATAATTGCTTATAATGTATTATTTTTTATCCATCTTTCTTGAAACAGTCTTTGTCTACTCACATGGATCTTTAATCTGAATCTTTATCATTGTGTTCAGATCACTTACCCAAACCTGACTACACAACTGCCATCACTGTTCCAATTACACTGATCCTGCTGTCAGCACTCGTGTGTGTTGTGGTATATTTCATATGGAGAGGTAAACCAGTATCTGTCTCTCACTATAATCCTACACCTCAGTCCTCATATCTGTCTGTACTAGAAGGGTCTCAGATTACGATCCAGTTCACCAGAACCTTAGAGCTGATCATTAAATGATGAAATGTGTCTGATTTATCCCTCAATGTACATGTGGGGCTGTGAAGAAGATTTAAAGACATGAATCCACTTTTAGATCATCAGGCTCACCCTGAAGGTGTTTTGATTAATACTGGAAGGTCATGATTGTTCTGAAACACATTCTAGAACACTGATGGAAGGTCATGAATGTTCTAGAACACATTCTAGAACATTGCTGGAAGGTCATGAGTGTTCTGGAACACATTCTAGAACACTACTGCTGGTGCTTCATTAGCTCCAGTTCCACCAGATCTGTCACGCCAAGCTCCGCCCTCCTCCCTTGTTCCGTCTTGTTTCCCCGTTACCATAGTTTCCTCTGTTTATCACGCCCCTGCCCTCAGTGTTCTCCAGCCGTGTCTCGTTCATGTTCCCTTATCTCAGTGTATTTAGTTTCCCCAGTCCTGTGCTTCCTTGTCCGTGATTGTCGTAAGTCCTCTCTGTTCCCTGCTTTCTTCCTCCTCTGTGTCCTGATTCCATGTTATGATATTCTCCTGTGATTTCGCTATTGTGTAATTTGTTTCCCTTAGTTCTCGCCCCTTATTCCTTTTTACGATAGTTTCGTGTGCTTCTGTAACCCATGTATTTAGTCTCCATATTCCGGTCGTATTCTATTTGAATTTCCCTACATAGCTTTCTTATCTGTATGTGCTTCCCTTATAGTCTACTCGTGCCCTGGTGTACTTGTTCTTCAGTCGTGTTGTTACTTGCTGTGTTTTTCTTATCCGTTGTGCCTGTTAGGTTGTTCTTTCGTACTCCGTAGTCTCCTCAATGAGTGCTGTCTATTTTGCTTAGTTCTTCTTTTTACCATGTTTGTTTTATTTGTATTCTGCTCACTACGTTTCGTTATATTTCACATGCATAACCTGATTCCTGTTGGTTTAGTTTAGTGTATTGTACTGACTACTTAGTTGTGTCTAGTCATTGTGTTTCCCTGTGTTTCGTATTGCCCCCGTACCTAGTGTTTAACATTCTAATTTATTTAAATAAATCTTACTTTTCTGCACTTGCATCATCCCTTCCTCAGTTAATTCATTACATGCTCATCTCCATGACGACATATTTACTGAAGTGTTACTGATTCTCCAGATCAGCATCACAGAACGTTGTGTTGGTTGTGAAGAGAAAAAGTGATACAGGAAACATTACAACAAATGAACCTGCTGGTTATGTGACATTAAACCACAAATATCAATATACAATACAATGTCATTAATCACGTGAAACAAGTTGTTGTCTGAGTGTGTGTGCATGAATGTGTGTGTGCTTGTGTGCCCAGTGGTGGATGGTGCTCTGTCACTAGGGTCTGTCCTCTCTCCCCTTCCTGCACCCCATTCAGTCCCCCAGGGGGCTGTGGATCCCGGTAGAGAGTACGCTGTGTGTGATTGGCTGCTGCTTCTTGCCGGTGTGTGATTGGTTGTCTGAGACGTAGCTGTGATAACAATTGTAAAGTGCCTTGGGTATCCTGAAAGGTGCTATATAAATTGAAACAATCATTCATTCATTCATTCATTCATTCATTCACATGTTAGACTAACCCACTATTAGAACATATAGCAGGTCATTTGTAGATACACTCTGTACATAAAATGAGTCATATATGAAAATTAACTGCCACACTTTATCTCACACATCAGCCTTCATCAGTAAGTCTGGAACTCATCTCTGTACCAGTGAGATCTTCAGTGGTTCTGTTATCTTCATATCAGTGGTCGCTCGGACTCCGTACTGTATCTGGTGATGGTTCTTGTGAACTTGCAAACCTTTTAAGAACGGACCCGTATTTCCACCGGTCTGAGAATCCATGAACTCAAACATTCATGAATGAACAGACTGCCCACACACCGCACTCAAACCAGTGCGGATCCTTATATCAGAACTCCAGTGGAAGAGACAGTGTAGATCATTATATAAGAACTCCAGTGGAAGGGACAGTGTGGATCCTTATAAAAGAATTCCAGTGTAAGAGACAGTGTAGATCCTTTTATAAGAACTCCAGTGTAAGAGACAGTGTAGATCATTTTATAAGAACTCCAGTGCAAGAGACAGTATAGATCCTTTTATAAGAACTCCAGTGTAAGAGACAGTATAGATCCTTTTATAAGAACTCCAGTGTAAGACAGTATAGATCCTTTTATAAGAACTCCAGTGTAAGAGACAGTATAGATCCTTTTATAAGAACTCCAGTGTAAGAGACAGTATAGATCTTTTTATAAGAACTCCAGTGTAAGAGACAGTGTAGATCCTTTTATAAGAAATCCAGTGTAAGAGACAGTATAGATCCTTTTATAAGAACTCCAGTGTAAGAGACAGTGTAGATCATTTTATAAGAACTCCAGTGCAAGAGACAGTGTGGATCCTTATATAAGAACTCCCTTAAACACAGCTTTGTAGAAACTCACCAACACAAACACTGGGTCAATGCATTTGTCCAAGTGCTAACATGTAGGTGATATGATTTAGACCAGGGCAGAACTCTAATGGCCTGTTTTTTGACTGTGATGGTCCGTGTCACTGACAGTAATGTTTAGAATATGACCGTAAAAAGTTTTTATATGATGACAATGTTTCACTCTTTCTTGTGGGCAGAGTGTGTGGAGAGAGGAGATGAAGATCATCTCCGTGGGATGAACTTCACTGAAGCTCAGTGGACACTTGTGGAATACACTATGCTCAAGTCAGAGAAGGATCAGAGACAAAGTCCATGGTAACGTTACCCAGCTGGTTCCTTATATAGAGACAGTTGGGTTCTTGCTATAAGGACTCCAGTCTTATCCCAGACTCCCTGTTAGCACAACCTCATCACCCATGAAGTGTCTGGTTCTTTTGAACCGTCACAGTCTGTTTTGAGATCAGGGGGTTTCAGACTTGTCCAGATGGATTAAGTGTATTCAACCATTACCCAATTCTATCTCTCTAGAGAACAGGTTAGTACTATGATCCACTGTCCAAATCAAAGTACATCTGTTTTCTTCCATACCTTTATAGTAATCTTTTTTGCAGTATTAGATCATAGCACATGAGTTGTTGGTGAGCTGTATTCAATCTTAGGACAGTTTCAGATTTTCCAGTATAATCAAGATTCCAAACGAGCCTTTTGCACCTCAATTTGGATCCAGAAATTGTGACATTTGGGACAGAATGAGTGTCACGGTGGGTCGTCCCAGGAGCCACCAGAGGGCGTGCACGAGCACTCACTCTCAACCACTCACGCCCACTCCCACACGTAGCACACCCTCTCACTCCAGACACTCCCAGCATCACTTTCCCCTCAGTACTGACACCTGTTCCTCATTACACACAGCGGTACTAAAGACCCACAGGTCATGTAGTCCAGTGCTGCACATTCACTGATCTTCCCCTCACAACGTTGGACGTAGCCTGTTCCTGCTCTCAAACCTCCTTTACCTGTGGACCTCCACCTTTACTTCCTTGAGTTCCTTTAGCATTACTATTGCCTATTGGCCCGAGTTCTTGTGTTTATTTGACTACGGACAATAAAGCATTCAGATTGCAGCCTCTGCTTCTCACCGCCTCTGTCCCTGCATCACAATGTGTAGAAATGTGAGAGCGTAGTCTATGTAGGACTTTAAACTAGATTATAAATAGTCTTTAAAACTGGATTAGACAAGACTGCAAGACTGCCATCTCGTATGTCATAAGATGTTTACATGTTGAATTATTTTCTCACACATTCTATAGTCTCCAGTAGGTTTGAAGGTTTGAGGACGACTGCACAGATGAGACACTGCACCATTAAACTTCTCAGCTTCACACTTTGGTCAAGACTGCAGGTCTGTCTAAGAGAATTAATGAATCTGCTCTGCCTGACTGAACTCGTATTAGGATCTACACTGTAACACTGAAGTTCTTATAAAATTATCTACACTGTTTCTTACACTGGAGTTCTTATATAAGGACTTACACTGTCTCCAACACTGGAGTTCTTGTATATGGATCCACACTGTCTCCAACACTGGAGTTCTTATATAAAGATCTACACTGTAAGACTGGGGTTCTGATATAAGGAATTCTGACACTCACTAAACAACAGGGAAAGAATTCCTTAGCACGCTGAGACCAACCTTAAACAGTCCTGTGTTGTCACACTCTGTATATAATGAGATTAAGATATTTTTCTGGGTATGAGGGGCTCGGTTACACAACTTCACAGGAAGCTAACAAGGCTCTTCTAGGGTGTTTTGAAGCCACGTACTGGAATGACATCAATTCCATGACAGATTGTGTAGCAGAGTGAATTAACATCTGTTTGGTCAACTCCAGTACATACTTAAATATATTTACAGTAGGGGAGACCAGGTATGGTTGTAACACTTTTTGCTTCAGCACCTGTAACTCACTGAATTTTTGAGCTAGACTTCTCAAACTTTTATACAAAGTACACCCGTTTATTTACTACAAATTGCACCAATTCAAACTTCAATTGAAATATCACAGCTGCCGTGAGTTGATGTCAAATACAAGGTGTTCCCTTGTTACACCGGGGTAGGTTGTAACCCATGCTGGGGTAAGTTGTAACAATTAGACAAAAGAAGCAAAAACAGAGCCCATACCATGCAAAATGCTTCAAAAATATATATATTTTTTTTTAATAAAACAACAATCCAGAACAATGTCTCTCTCTCTCTGTGACTAACCATAACTCATATCCACTTTCTGTTTTATTCAGAAGTGTGTGTGTGTGTGTGTGTGTGTGTGTGTGTGTGTGTGTGTGTGTGTGTGTGTTGGTGTGGGTGTGTAAATTAGTGTACTAGAACAAACTTATTTAACAATATGTATGCTTAATGAACACTAATAAAATTACCTGTGTAAAGAACATGTAGGTCAAATAATAAACATTGTTTGTGTGTGTGTGTGTGTGTTTGTGTGTGTGTGTTACATGGCAGATACCATGTGCCTTTGCAACTGATCTGACTGACTTGCCCTTATTTGTGACCTCATCAGATGCTTCTTTTAAAAACATTTGCAGGCACACCTCTGTCAGCCTTTCTTTAAAATTATTAAAAGTCCAGAAAGTTTTATTAGTTGTATGTAAGGTGATTGTTGTAAGCTGTGTTACACCCCACCCCTGTCAGCCATTGTTTAACTAACTGTATTAGCAAGGGGATTTGAAATTAACAGGGGATAAATGCATCACAATTTACCTGAGAAACTACAGTTTAATGTAATATAATTCATATGGTTTTATCTGCAATAGTATAAGAACTAAAGATATGATAGTCTTGATTCAGAAATTTACTTTCTCACCTCAAAATCAGTTTTTTCTCTATGGAATCTGCATGTGCCTGTTTACAGCCTTGATCTTCACCATGTGGGATCAGGGAGGAATTGGGTAAATACTGGAATGATCATATGACTCCTATCTTAACCGTGATGGGTGGAACTGATGGTTCTCCCCTACATCAAAAAAATATGTCTATTAAAGTGTACAAGTAAACACAAACACAGATTTTACATCCCTAATGTCATATTGGTCCACAACATGATTTTAAAAGTGACCACATTACTGGAGAGACACCACAGACAGTAATGGTTTAGTTTACTGCTGTGCAATTAAACCAGTTAAATCAGGAATTCATTTCTGCATTAAAAGCATATAATCTAAGCATAATAATAAAATAAAATTGTAAAATATGCCATATTTGTTAATTGTGATTTTCACCTCAATCGAAATTTGCCCTCCATATTTACCCATCTGTGCAGTCAACACACACACACACACACTAGTGATTACTAGGGGGCTGTGGTGCACACATGCCCAGAGCGGTGGGCAGCCCTACCCCGACACCTGGGGAGCATTTGGGGTTAGGTGCCTTGCTCAAGTCTGGTGGGTTTACCTCCAGCAATCCCTGATGTTTATATACACTCACTGGCCACTTGCTAGTATCGGGTTGGACCTCTTTTGCCTTCAGAACTGCCTTAAATCTTCGTGGCATAGATTCAACAAGGTACTGAAAACATTCCTCAAAGAGTCTGGTCCATATTGACATGATTGCAGCAACTGTGTGATGCTGATTTGTCAGCTGTACATCCATGATGTGAATCTCCCGTTCCACCACATCCCAAAGGTGCTCTATTGTACTGAGATCTGGTGACTGTGGAGGTCACTTGAGTACAGTGATCTCATTGTCGTGTTCAAGAAACCAGTCTGAGATGATTCACACTTTATGACATGGCACATTGTCCTGCTGGAAGTAGCCATCAAAAGATGGATACACTGTGGTCATAAAGGGATGGACATGGTCAACAACAATACTCAGGTAGACTGTGGCATAGACACGATGCTCAATTGGTACTAATGGGCCCAAAGTGTACCAGGAAAATATCCCCCACACAATTGCACCACCACCACCAGCCTGAACCATTGATACAGGGCAGGATGGATCCATGCTTTCATGTTGTTGACGTCAAATTCTGACCCTACCATCCAAATGTCACAGCAGAAACTGAGACTCATCAGATCAAACGTTTTTCCAATCTTCTATTGTCCAATTTTGGTGAGCCTGTGTGAATTGTAGCCTCAGTTTCCTGTTCTTAGCTGACAGGAGTGGCACCCGGTGTGTCTTCTGCTGCTGTAGCCCATCCACCTCAAGGTTTGACATGTTGAGAGTGTTCAGAGATGCTCTTCTACATGCCTCAGTTGTAACGACTGGTTATTTGAGTTACTGTTGCTGTTCTATCAACTCGAACCAGTCTGGCCATTCTCCTCTGACCTTGGGTATCAACAAGGCATTTGTGCTCACAGAACTGAGGCTCACTGTATATTTTCTCTTTTTCTGACCATTCTCTGTAAACCCTTGTTACGACTACTCTAGGCTATAGCCCTAACAGAGAATGAGTATATTATGAAAGAGAGACTGTGATAGATATGATGAAATTACAAATTTATTCAAATTATGGCCAAGGGATGTAACTCCAGGACACGACCCAATGCTCAAAATAACAAACAAAAACGTCTCTAACCAAAATAATATCAACTACCTAACCTGATGCATGTTTAAAGAAATGAAAGTAAATGACAATAACCTACCCTGACTACCTATGACAAAACAAAGAGAACGGGATAACCAAAAGAGCGTTGTGTCTAGGGCTGGGTATTGATTCAAATTCCAAGAATCGATTCCGATTTTTTTCGATTTAATCGATTCGATCCAATTCGGGGTTTAGTGTTATTTAAAATGTATTTGAGCTGTTTCCCGACTGTGTACAGAAGCAACATGTTAAAACTAGTATTATATAGATATTAATCAGCAAATAGTTACTGGTAGTTGGTAGTTACTGATGGCTGGAAGACTGGTGAAAAGGGTCATCATAAATCTACCTTCAAGAAAGGTAATCCAGGACAATAAACAGAGGACATCTTTGAGGTGTCTATATCTGCAACAGTGGGCTCCTACTGGGACACTAACCAGTGCATTATTATTATGATTGAAATAATTAAGAATTCACCCAAAAGCTGTTGCTACTGTCACGGTGAGGGGGCCGGGTCGCCACCAGAGGGCGCGCAACCCGGCCAGCAGCCGATCCCAGCACACACCCCCGCGCACGCAGCCACTCCCACAGTCGCAATCACCATCATACTGAGCACCTGTTCCTTGTTTACTTTGCCTTCTTTCGCCCGCAGGTCGTCTGGTCCAGTGCTGCACATTGCCGCTACACGAGCGTCTCTGGTTGACAGCACGTCCCTACCGTGTGTGTACGAGCTTCACCTTGCATCCACAGTGTATGCGCTACGTGCTTTACCTTGCATCTCCAGTGTATGCGTTACGAGCTTTACCTTGCATCTACAGTGTATGCGCTACGAGCTTTACCGTGCATTACGTGCTGTGTATGCGCTACGAGTGTTACTGGTTGCCATGGATAATAAACCACCTTCTGTCCAACCCACGTCTCCGGCTGCCTCTGTCCCGACGCCCCCGGTGTCACAGCTACCAAATGCATTTTTATTTTTAAAGTGCTCACACTTAATAAACTGAAAGTATAAAATGTAAACGTGTATTTTTCTTTAAAGTGAGAATATAAGAACAGAACTCTCACGTTACGGTCCCCGACCCCTCCGTTTTGGGCGTGTTAACGTCGTCTGCGTCTAATCGTCTACGTCGGTGTATCTCCGTGGGTGCGGGTGCGTCTTGTGATAGTCCTCACCTGTGGCTCGTCTCGTAATCACGTGGGGTTGATGTGGTTTGTCTATTTAATTTGCGCGCGCGCAGCGTCCTGTGCTCGTCGTTGTTTGAGTCACACATGTTCTATGTAAACGTGTTTTATGTGCGCTGTCTGCGCTTCGGTAAATGTAATAAACGTAACAATTTGGAAAGTGCAAAGGATTCTGTCTCGTCCATCGCCTTGCGCCCAACGTTACAAGAACATTTTTAAAACTGTAAAAACACTGGGTAAACGGTCAGTGACACGGACAAACTGTAAATAGTCACTGACACTGGATAAACTGTCCTTCTGTTTTTACATTTCCGATTTGACTATTGTCGTTACCGGCACTGTCCGACGCCAAGTCGTTATACAGTTAGTTAGACTGAGCACGCCTGCGTGAATTCAGTGACGAGGCGGGGGTAAAAGTTCACTAAAAAATCGATCTTTGGACGTACGAATCGATAATCAGATCATCATATGCGAATCGATCCTGAATCGGAAAATCGATTTTTTCAACACAGGCCTAGTTGTGTCCTTTCTTCCTGTCTGGGCCGAATTAACAAGCAGGATTATATACACAAATATTTACACTTACACACTATTTATATACATATACACATAAAACATACACCAGCTACCAAGACCAAAAGGGGCAATTCCAGACTCAAGTTTAGGGACGAAATAATTCAAAGTCAAAGAAACCAGAAAACCAACCACACAATCGAACGCTACTAAACCACACCAAACGCCAATACGGAGAAAGATCTCCTCGTCTTGCTGATTTATCGGTCTTTTAAAGGCGGGACTGTGGGTCTTGGGTGGAGAACAGCCAATCCACATCAACCAGGAAGAGGGAGAGTGACATGGTTGGAGGAGAGACACATCTGAACCTGTAGCGTCAGATACCAGCAACGCAACGACCAGCAGTGGTCGTAACAACCCTAGAGATGGTTGTGCATGAAAATCCCAGTAGATCAGCAGTTTCTGAAATACACAGACCAGCCCGTCTGGCACCAACAACCATGATAGGTTCAAAGTGTTGCACTGTTGATCTCCTCCTACCTAGCGCAGCATGTTCGCTGATGCAAAATGAAATAATAACCAGCACCATAACCAGAGGTGGGTAGAGTATTCAACAATTTTACTCAAGTAAAAGTACACTTACTTGAACCAAATGTTACTCAAGTAAAAGTAAAAGTATGCATCCCAAAAAATTACTTGAGTAAAAGTAAAAAAGTACTTTGATTAAAAGCTACTCAAGTAGTGAGTAAATGCATGAGTACTGTCTCGTGTCAGTAAATTACATCATGGGAAATTGAATTACGGGAAACAATGACTTTTAATGTGAAAGTAATTTATTATAAATAAATATTATATATATAAATTATTTATTATAAATAATATGTATTTTAGTTTGTTCCTAATTATTAGGCCTGTGTAACTTTAATGTGTTCCACAAAGGCACTAACTGATGAGACTGTCAGCCAATACGTGTAGCTACAACTTGACACCAACTGAATCAATTTGTAGCAGACTTAATGATCCTATATTGCTAGTGTGTGAAATCAGTGTGAGAACTGGTTTTTAGTATTGCACTGCGTTACATTTAATAATTACATCATACAAACGTTATGCCTCAGAGATATAGCATTAGGCTACACAAAATTATACATACAGCAAACGTATCGCATCGTGTTTCCTCATATTTGATGTTGAGTTCTTGTAGGCTGAAATGTCCACACGTTTGCAGACACAATTGGCAGCGCCAAGGTTGCAATTAACTCTCACGCATTGAGCGTGAGACACACGCATTTGACTGTCTTCACACGCTTACACGCCACACATCCGATTTCTCACGCCGAAAAAAATCTAGTTTATTTACCTCTGATCCACATCTATGATTCAATGAGTTACTAGTTCGCACTGGCGCCAACCACTGGCGATCGATTGATCGCGATATAATACTTAATTTGTGTCCATTTTACACCCCCCCCCCCCCCCCCCCGTCAACAATTTACGTTCACCACCCAAACCCCCACCCCCCACCCCGGTTTAAATCTCACAAAATGTGATCTTGAAAACTTGGCAACCCTGCAGCGCATTATATAACTGTCCTTTTACACGTTTGTAATGTAAACATTGGCTGTATGAGGTCAGGGATACTCGGTAGGTTTTTCTGTCACTTTCTTGCTACGGTGGAGAAAGTTTGCGTATGTGATCACGTGATTGACCGGCTTCATTTGATTGGTCACTCATACTCGGGTGACGAGACGTTGGTCAGTCTTCTCATAGACATATATACATGTATATATGCATATGTATATATGTCTATGAGTCTTCTCACTGAAAAGACGAATTATTTACAAAACGAAAGTAACGGTAGCGCGCGGCGCAAATCCGATTGTAACGGAGTAAAAGTCGCGTTTTTCTCACCACATATTTACTCAAGTAAAAGTAGAAGTCTTTCATATTAAAACTACTCCTACAAGTACATTTTTGTCCAAAAAGCTACTTGAGTAAATGTAACGGAGTAAATGTAACGCGTTCCTACCCACCTCTGACCATAACCAGTTAAAATACAGAGATCTGGAGAGTACACATCAAAATCCTAAACTACTCTACTCTGTGGTATTCATGTAGCTTTGTGTGTAGGTCTGAAAAACTGACTGTTTTCACCTCTTCTTTATAGTTGATCTGAGTGTGGCCCCCATCTTTTCTGCTTTACCATTTAATCTCCCTTTGTCTGAAAACTTGTCTGCCTGTCTCTCTAAATAACTGCCTGCCTGTCATTCTGCACTGACCGTTTTCACACCTCTGATACAGTTTCTTCCTCTTGCTCACAGGTGCTATTTTCTAAGTTCCTGTTTTCTATAACCCCCCATCTCTGCGTGTACCATAATATGCTCAGTAACTCTTTGCTATCTGTAAGGAATTGTAATGCAAAGCAATTGATTAGTAATGCAATACTAGTAAAATAATGCTACTAAAATGTAATGACATTAAAATGTAATTGTCCACAAAAGTCACTTAAATCACCTTTCTTCCCCATTTTGATGCTCGGTTTGAACTGCAGCAGATCATCTTGGCCATGTCTACATGACTAAATGCATTGAGTAGTGTGGTGGAGTGCGGTGGAGTGCGGTGGAGTGCGGTGGAGTGCGGTAGGGTGTTGAGGAGTGCGGTAGGGTGTTAAGGAGTGCGGTAGGGTGTTGAGGAGTGCGGTAGGGTGTTGAGGAGTGCGGTAGGGTGTTGAGGAGTGCGGTAGGGTGTTGAGGAGTGTTGAGGACTGTGGTGGAGTGTTGAGGAGTGTTGAGGACTGTGGTGGAGTGTTGAGGAGTGTTGAGGACTGTGGTGGAGTGTTGAGGAGTGTTGAGGACTGTGGTGGAGTGTGGTGGAGTGCCTCCACCTTTGATAAGCCAGGAAGCTTAGAAGGATCTAAATTATGAAATTAAGAACATGAAATTACTATAAAAGATACAATTTATTTAATCCCAACACTTCATAAAAAATCATTACATATCCCTGTTATCTCACACACTACCAGAGACTGTTAAAAGATTTACCAGAGCTAGGAATTTCACACACACACACACACACACACACAAATATATATATGCACATCAACTCTACACGTCATTTAATGACCACCTCAAGGTGACCCCCCACTCAAGATCAGACATCCCACTTACACAGCACCACAACCACTTTAAACGGAGCACACCAATTACATATGAAATATTTCACACTAAAATATAACAAATTTCGGTTGCGGTGTAAAAATCACAATTGACAAAATATGGCACATTTACATTTACATTTTACCTAGCTCCATCTCAGTTATGAGAGACTCGTAGCTCTCTAGAGAGTGTCGTGCTTTGATCCTCTTTCACCTAGCACAGCATGCTCGTTGATTGCAAGAGAAAACATTACCAGTCTTGTCTTTATCCTTTTATTAAATGTATACAAAAATACAGAGCGCTCTGGAGAGAACACACACAAGCCTATCTACTCTACCCTATGGCTCTGTGCGCAGGTCTCTGCCTGACACATTTTCCTCCTGTTCTTTATAGTGAGGCCTGGGTATAAGCCCTCCCGTTTCTTTTGGACTTTCCCTAACCTAGCCTGTTAGACAAAAGGCTGATTGTCTAAGACATTCACAATCCGCTGAGCTCATCTTGTTTTTTCCCTAAATCTTACAATGACTTTTGCCAATTATGATTTTCACAGACTTAATAGTGGTTCCATACATAGGAGTTGCACGTAGATCACATACGTTAAACATACAGATGTTTCCTTACTAAGAGTGGGAGAGAGGCCTTCGCTTCCTGGTCCTGTCAAACTGATATACGTTCTTATTCTTCTTCTTAAGCATCCTGTTCTTTTAGAAAACGACAGGCATTTGGAATATGGGACAGAGCATACAGGCCTTTTCTCAGACACACTTGATAATTAGCTATTTGATTAATACTATACTGTAAGCAAAACATAAAGTGATTAATATTAGAAGTTTATTTAATACTTTAAGACTGGTCAAATTATATATGGATTATGATAAGCTGCTTGATCAATACTGTAATGTAAACAATATATGAAGGGATTAAAATGTAAATCTCAACAATTCCCCCTTTTTGATCTCTAAATAGATCAAACTTTAGGTTAATCCAAAACTACCTTCTCATCTTCTGACTCCAACAATGACATCATACCCAATCATCTTTGTGGATCCTCCTTCTCAATCTTACTGCTGATTAAGCTTCCCACTAAGCTTCTTCTGCATTGGAATATACCAACATCCACATGTAATCATAATAGCCTAAAATATACCCACAGAAGTTAACACAGACATAATAAGACCTTTATATTTTCCAAATTGTCTTTCCAACCAGTCAGTAACCAAATATTGTCTCCTGCATACCCTGTAGTTAATTCAATTATCTGCTGTCGGTTCCATTTAGTATAATGTGATCGGATGCCTTATATAATTTCTGATGTATTAGCTGCGAGTGTTGGTCCCGGTGTTGGGACAGGTCTTAATAAGGCCTGAGGTGTCTGAGCCCGATTGGCCCACTCCTATTACTAGATATACGGCACGCGACCTGTGCTGGGGATGTGCTAGTACTACAGATGAAACATCCCAATTAGTAACTAGTTTTTTGGTAGGATGTGCGTCTCTCTGAGAAAATAATGCTAACCCTTGAACTTTATACTTGCTAAATGACCGTTCCAGCCAGCCAGTAGTAGGATTGTCAACTCCTGAAGCTTTATGTGAAACTCTCCAAGCAAACTCAAATTATGCAGTTTCCATTAAAACAATATTGGCTTTGACCCACCATAGACCCACATAGACAGGGGGCAGTCCCCTGTAAGATCCTGGTGACCCACCATGCTGTTAAATACTAACAATCACACTGCTACTACTTTCAATAAAAATACAAAAACATATAGTCAAATAAACAATGTTACACAAGGCCTGTAAAACAACATTAGAAAATATTACTAAAAATCCAAATCCATCACAAAACTTTTACTCCATCTCTGCCAGCGTCATCTATTCTTCTGCCCGCGTTGGAGGTGAGGATAGACTGTCCTCCTGATGTACCTCTGCTCTCGGGTAAATTATTCTGACCCGTTGCTTGAGAGCTCCGTATCTCGGCGCGCTGGTTCTGATGCTCAGCACCGGCTGAGGTTGTACCACGTTTCTCCTTTGCCCTTCAGTAGGACGGAGTGTGATGTTCCCTTCAGTGACCTCGACTGGACTGGTCCACCTGGGCTCTGACCACTTCCTTTGATGACCTTGAGCCGGACCCATTTGGTGACGGGCAGGTCTGCTCATGATGTTGGTTCTGACTCCTCTCCTTGTACCTGGACAGAATAAGCTTCACAAATTGCTTTTTAGTACATTGTAACCTTCTTTGTACGACCCCGAGTGTACCTGTCCGGTTTCGCAAGCGCATTGGGGGACCCCCGAAAACTTCTCACTGTCATGAGCTCAAACGGAGCGAATCCTGCAACAAAATTCACTGAAGATCTTCTGGCCAACCATACAAATACATTTGTGCACATACCTTTACCTTTATACTTACCATTTATAATTTTCACTTTAACCTGAGATTGAGAATGATAAACCAACCCATATTTGTGTCTCAAACCCAAATTTTGTTCCACAAATTTTAGCTCCTAGCTAGTGAAGTGCATCCCATTATCTGAGCACACTTAATTTAGTAAACAATGGTGCAGTATCTGTAAGAGCCATGTTGAGAAATGCAGTACATGTGTTTACCCACTAGGGGAGTGTGTATGTGCTTCAATTGCAGTTAAATCAATTCAGTTCTGTTTAAGTTCTTTAGACGGTCGGGTTGAGGTGATACAGTTTTCTGACCGACCGACCAGTTAAGACCTCAACTAAGATAGACATGTACAGCTTGGATTATTGATATTTTTTGTATTTTTACCTTATATGTCAGTAAACATTGTTACATGAATATTTTCTGAGCTTGAGGAAATTTTTGTCGCGTCAGACTGGTTGCTATTCGCCCGCTCCGTTGGTGGTAGCAGAGCATGAAAGAGTTGCCACTACATAAAGTCAGAAAACTTCACTGGAAGTAGGACCCTTCACAGAACCACCAGGAGCGTGAAGGGGATTTAAGAGTTTGGAAAGGTGAGCTGAAGCTAACTCCTGCTATTGCTAAATGCTGAGTCAGAAGCAGAAGCTAACCCCTGCTAACATAGCTGCTATTGCTACATGCTGAGTCATTCAGTGAGGATGTGGTGTCTTGTTTAATCGCGGATCTTATATTAGGATAATCTCTGCACTTCGAAGAAGTATAAAGACACAAGCATTTGATGTTGAAAGGGTTGCTAGTGAATTAATACGATGGCAGAAAGTGCTGGAAACAAACAGACACCTGAAGATGTTGGCCACAGGAGGGCGCCAAAGCCTACTGAAAGGGCATTACAAGAGAAGCTGCATAGACTAATTGGAACAAGAAAGGGGAAATTCAGCCAGCTCACAACTAAAATGAAAGAAATTGATGAGCTCATGGGTAATGATGAGAATGTATACAGAGTGCGAGATCTTTTGCAAGGTGATATGTGGAACTTGCAGGAAGACGTAGTCAAGCTCAATGATTCCATTATTCCTTTAATGGATAAAGAAGAAAGGAAAGTGGATCAGGAATGGTTCATCAATAAGATAATGTCAGTCAAGGCATATGTTGACAATTCAATGGAATGGGTTGGATGCCAGCTTCAAAAACAAGAAAAGGTTCCAAGTGCACCTTCAGATGTTTCCTTCGAAGAAGATGATGATGTGGGTGATAGTGTTTCACAAGTTAATCTGCAGGATTGCAGACCTAAAAATAAATATGGATCTGTAGCCTCAGGTGGGTCCAGAAGGTCCTCAAGGAGCTCAGTGTCAGCTGTGCGCGCCAAAGAGGCAGCAGAACATGCAGCTCTACTAGCACGAGCAGCAGCACTAGAACAAAACAAGTTCTTGATCTTGAAGAAGCCAAGCTCAAGGCTAAAAGAGAGAAGTTAGAAGTTGACGCAGCACTTGCAGAATCAATTGCAAAATTGAAAGTGTTAGAGTCATATGAAGAAGATGGCATGAACAGTTATGTCTCTAAAAGATCTTTTAGACAAAACGTTATAAAGGAAGAAAGAGACGATAGAGCACAGACTTCAGCAGAAAGAATACTACAGAGCTCTGATCCTGGACTATACCAGCCAGTGCGTAGTAACCAGACACAAGGTGCAAGGCAATTGAATGATGACAAAGACCTACATCAAGTGTTACAGAAACAAAGTTTCATCACAGAGATGCTTGTAAGACAGCATAATTTATCAAGTCTGCCACGCAAGGAGGTTCCAGTGTTTAAAGGTGATCCTCTCACTTACAAGTCGTTCATTAGGTCATATGAACATGCTGTGGAGAGCAAAGCTGATTCCTACCAAGACAGGTTCTACTACCTGGAGCAGTACACCAGTGGTGAAGCACAGGAACTAGTTCGTAGCTGTGAGCATATGCCATCGGAAAGAGGCTACAAGGAAGCCAGAAGGCTGCTGCAAAAAACTATGGCAATGAGTTAAAGATTGCAAATGCCTACATGGAGAAAGCATTGAACTGGCCTATCATCAGGCAAGAAGACGGTAAAGCTCTCAATGCATATGCGCTGTTCCTGATCGGCTGCAAGAACACAATGGGTGATTTAGACTTCATGGAGGAAATGGACAACCCCACTAATATGCGGACTGTTCTTTCGAAGCTTCCTTACAAAGTGCGTGAGAAATGGAGAGTGACAGCTTTTGAAATTCAAGAGAAGGGGAGAGGACGTGCCAGGTTCTCAGACATGGTCGAGTTCATTGATCGCCAGGCAAAAATCATCATGGACCCCATATTTGGAATCATGTCAGAGTCTCATGTGATAAAAGAAGGAAAGAACAGAAAAGACAATGAAGTCAGGAGAGGTAGTCAAAGGAGTAGCTTTGCTACAGGCGTTAAGGCTCCATTAGAAGAAAAAGAACAAGAAGTGACAGTGAAGAAGGTTGTTAATATTGCTTTGCAGAAACCTTGTGTCTACTGTCACAACAAGCACACTCTGGCAGAGTGTAGAAAGATTAGAGAGCTACTAGTTAAAGATAGATTGGATTTTCTAAAGTCCAAGGGCTTGTGCTTTGGATGTCTCTTTCCAGGACACCTTAGCAAGGACTGCAAAAGGAAAGCAAAGTGTCAGATATGTACACAAAGGCATCCAGACCTGTTGCACATGGAAAAGAATGAAGACATCTTGCCTTGTGATAAAAAGGAAGAAGATTGCTCAGAGAGCAAAGAAATCACCAGTGCATGCATCTCTCTGGACAGTGAAGCTTGTGCTTATACTGGGGCCGGAGGGAAATGTGCCTTAGCTGTATTGCCCGTGAAGATCAAATCCAAGAAGAGTGATAGATATGTGGAAACATATGCATTTATGGATCCTGGCAGCACAGCAAGCTTCTGCACTGAAGATCTACTAAGAAAGCTGAAACTCAGGGGCAGACGAACACAGATTCTTCTCAACACCATGGGCTGTAACAGGGCAGATGACAGTAAGGTTTTGAAGACATTTGTTCTGACAGACTTAGAAGTTTGTGGTGTGGAGGAGGATATGTACATAGACCTGGGCAGAGTATTCACCCATAGTTTCATCCCAGTGCAAAAGGAGAATATTCCTAAGCCAGAAGACATTGCAAGGTGGTCTTATCTGAAAGATGTGTCTTTACCTCAGATCAATGCTGAAGTGGGCCTGCTCATAGGCACCAATGTTCCAAAGGCAATGGAGCCATGGCATGTAGTACATAGTGAAGGAGATGGTCCCTATGCAGTGAGAACTGCTTTAGGCTGGGTGATTAATGGACCGCTAAGAAGTCTGAAGATGGACAGTAACTCCGGCGAGAACCACACTGTTAACCGTCTCTCAGTTGTGGAAATAGAGGAGCTGTTAAGACAACAGTACAATGCAGATTTCCCAGAACGTGTCCATGAAGAGAAGGAAGAACTGTCACAAGAAGACCAAAGGTTCATGTCTCTAGTGAGTAATTCTGCTAGACTAGTGAATGGGCATTATTGTGTAGGCTTGCCACTGAAAGATGAGGCAGTAAAAATGCCAAACAACCGCTGTATTGCAGAACAACGTGCAGTCAGCCTGAAAAGGAAACTGAAAAGACTTCCAAGCTTCCATGAAGACTATAAGATGTTCATGAAAGACGTCATTAAGAATGGATATGCAGTCAAGGTTCCCAGGGAGAAATTACTGCGTGATGATGGCAGGGTGTGGTACATTCCCCACCACGGAGTGTATCATCCCAAGAAAAAGAAATTTCGGATTGTCTTTGATTGCACCGCAACCTACAGAGGAGTCTCTTTAAATGAGCAGTTACTGCAGGGCCCAAACCTTACCAATACTCTTGTCGGTGTTCTAACGAGATTCAGGCAAGAGCCTGTGGCATTGATGGCAGATGTCAAAGCCATGTTCTATCAGGTTAAAGTTCCTGAAGAAGATGCAGACCTTCTACGTTTCCTGTGGTGGCCAGATGGCAACCTGGATGAAGAGATGGAAGAATTCAAAATGACTGTTCACCTTTTCGGTGCAACATCTTCACCCAGTTGTGCATCTTATGCCTTAAGGAAAACTGCAGAGGACAACAAGGAAACAGCAAGTCCAGAAGCAGCTGATACAGTTCTTCACAACTGTTATGTAGATGACTTCTTGAAGTCAGTTTCTTCTGAAACTCAGGCAATTCAGCTTGTGAAAGACCTAAGAGCACTGTGCGCCATGGGTGGCTTTCAGCTGACTAAGTGGGTCAGTTCCAGTAATGCTGTTCTGTTGACCATCCCTGAAGAAGATCGTGCAACTGATGTCAAAGACTTGGATCTGAGCCACAGCATCCCTCCCATAGAGCGCGCCCTGGGTGTCCAGTGGCGCATGGACTCAGACAGTTTCCAATTTCAACTGAATGTTCCTGAAAGGCCAAAAACAAGGCGGGGGATTCTGTCTGTGGTCAGTGCATTATACGACCCCCTAGGACTCTTGGCACCAGTTATTCTGCCCGCAAAGCAGATCCTGAGGACTCTGTGTGAACAAAAGTGTGGCTGGGATCAAGAAATCAAAGACTCACAGACAGTCAGATGGCAAGAATGGTTGACAGAAATGAAAATGCTAGAGGGATTCTCAGTAAGCAGGTGTGTGAAGCCAATAGCATTTGGACCTTTGCAGTCAGCACAACTGCATCACTTTGCTGATGCATCCGAGACCGGCTATGGCACTGCCTCATACCTGCTCCTGTCAAACCAAGCTGGAGAGAAATGTTGCACTCTCTTAATGAGAAAAGCCAGAGTAGCCCCTTTGAAACATGTAACAATCCCACGGTTAGAGCTAACAGCTGCGGTGGTGGCTGTAAAAATGGACCAGATGTTGCAACGTGAACTACAGGTGCCACTCCAAGACTCCATCTTTTGGACTGACAGCACTACAGTCCTGAGATACATTGAAAATGAGCATAGTCGCTTCAAGACTTTCGTCACGAACAGAGTTGCAGTGATAAGGGAACATAGCCAGCTTTCCCAGTGGCGTTATGTTAAGTCAGGAGAAAATCCAGCGGACCAAGCCTCAAGGGGGGTGAAAGTGAAGGATTTTCTTGAGAACAAGACTTGGTTGCAAGGCCCAAGTTTCCTTCTAAAGTCTCAGGAAGATTGGCCGGAATTGCCTTATGGGAATGACATACCCCAAGATGATCCTGAGATCAAGTCCTGTGCAATAAAAGTTGAAGAGGATAGGCAGAAGAAGGTGTTGGCTCTGGATAAGCTGATCGCTTACTATTCTGATTGGACACGGCTGAAAGGAGCAGTGGCCTGGTTTTTTAAGCTGAAACGAATTTTGCTACATTTGAGAGAGGAAAGAAAGATCTTTATGGACAAAGTCGCATTGTCAGAGAGCTGTCCAAACCAACAAGAGCTGCTGACAACTGCACACATGAGAAAGTGTCGCCTGATGGTGAAACCAACTTTGCTCACCATAAAAGACCTGGAAGAGGCTGAAAATGAGCTAATCAGGTTTAGTCAGCTCCAAACGTATCCAGAGGAAATTATGGCTTTACAGACAGGTAGACATGTAAAAAGAACCAGTCCAATCTACAAGCTGGATCCCTTCCTGAAAGAGGAAATTGTGAGAGTGGGAGGACGTCTCTCCAGAATGTCAATGTCTGAGGAGATGAAGCACCCTGCAATTCTTTGCAAGGGGTCTTCAATTGCTGCTCTCATCTTGCAACACATCCACAAGGAAATCGGACATTGTGGGCGCAACTACATGCTATCCAAGCTGCGTGCCAAGTATTGGATACCTCAAGTAAGCTCAGCAATTAGAGGCGTAATTTCAAAATGCACAGTCTGCAGAAGGCTCAATAGTAGGACAGGAGAGCAAAAAATGGCAGATCTGCCATTGGACCGCATCATACCAGATCAGCCTCCGTTTACCAACGTAGGAGTAGACTTCTTTGGACCTTTTTTGGTCAAGAGAGGAAGAAGCCATGTCAAAAGATACGGAGTACTCTTTACCTGCCTTACCATAAGAGCTGTTCACATTGAGATTGCCCATAGTCTGGACACAGACTCTTGTGTAAATGCACTTCGTCGCTTTACATGCAGAAGAGGTCAGGTCAAGATTATGCGTTCGGACAATGGGACTAATTTTGTTGCTGCTGAGAGAGAGCTTCGTGAGGCACTACAAGACCTGAACCAAAAGAGAATCGTTGATGCAATGATGGAGAGAGGAGTCGAATGGATATTCAGTGCCCCCGCAGCCTCTCATCACGGTGGTGTGTGGGAAAGGCAGATACGTACAGTCCGGAAGATCCTGAATTCAATCGTCGGACAGCAGTCACTGGATGATGAAGGTCTGCTAACTGTCATGTGTGAGGTGGAATCCATCATTAACAACAGGCCTCTCACACTGTCATCAGACGATCCTAATGATCTTGATGTCTTGACACCTAATCACTTACTGCTTATGAAGACACAAACGAACATCCCGCCTGGAATCTTCTCCGCGAATGACCAGTATGTTCGAAGACGATGGCGGCAGGTGCAATATATCGCAGATCTGTTTTGGACAAGGTGGCTTAAAGAGTACCTTCCACTACTTCAGAGTCGCCAAAGGTGGTCAAGACCAAAGAGGAACTTTCAAGAGGGAGATGTCGTCTTGATAGCAGATGATACTGCTCCACGCAACTCTTGGACGATGGGACGAATCACAAAGACCTTGCCTGATGCCAAGGGCTTGGTCAGGCGGGCTGTTGTGCAAACAAAGACCAGTCAATTGGACAGACCAGTGACTAAGCTCTGCTTGATCCAGGAGTCAGGAAATTCTGGCATAAGGACTCTTCAAGTGGACTGAACGAAATGTTTTCAGTATTGACATTTATTGACATTTGACAGTTTAAAGTTTATATACAATGGCTCTTTTAAAATGAGAATTTGGTAATTGTTCTGCCCATAGCATAAACAATTAGGGGCCGGAAATGTAAGAGCCATGTTGAGAAATGCAGTACATGTGTTTACCCACTAGGGGAGTGTGTATGTGCTTCAATTGCAGTTAAATCAATTCAGTTCTGTTTAAGTTCTTTAGACGGTCGGGTTGAGGTGATACAGTTTTCTGACCGACCGACCAGTTAAGACCTCAACTAAGATAGACATGTACAGCTTGGATTATTGATATTTTTTGTATTTTTACCTTATATGTCAGTAAACATTGTTACATGAATATTTTCTGAGCTTGAGGAAATTTTTGTCGCGTCAGACTGGTTGCTATTCGCCCGCTCCGTTGGTGGTAGCAGAGCATGAAAGAGTTGCCACTACAGTATCCAGTAATTTTATCAACATTTTGCAGACTGACTTAAAGTCCTCTGCCCTGGTGGAAATGCTTCTACCCAACCTGAGAATTTATCCACAACCTCTAACAAATACCTTAGTCCTGTATTTGTATTAACATATCCATGTAGTCAATCTGAATTTCTTCTCCTACATCCATTGCATATGTATATAATCTTACATATGTGTATTTCCTTACACTATTCCCTGCTGCTGTAACAATGCAAATTTCCTCACTGAGTGATTAACAAAGAATTATCATATCCTATCTTATCTCCTGTGGTCCACGGAACTTGCTTAGACCTGGTCTTAAAGCATGACAGCTGTTATGCACATTGCAAATATCACATTTCTCTGTCCAGTCTGCTATTACGTCAGTATAGGTGCCATCAGTAACTAAAATTTTCCTTCATTTATTTTTACCCACGTGCTACCCCATGTGCCTCAGTTCACACTGGTTTGATCAATAGACTCTGTACCCCGTTTGGTCCTTCCCAGACTTCCTTATCTCTTACCATCTTTGTTCAACAATGCCATTTTATTTTATTTCATTAATTAATTTATTTATTTAATTTTTTCTCTGGGGTAGATTTTTCCTGTAGTTTTAAGTAGCTCTGGGTCCTGTGGTAGAGGAGATCACTCCTCGTCTGCCCTGCAAACCATCTGATGGGCTCCTGTGACACAACCTGCTTGCCTGTGTCTCTCAGCTCGCCCCCCTTTTGATATCCTGTAACTGTGTGTGTGCGACTTCTGCTTCATGCTGTGTGCAGTCTAACAGGAAGTTGACTTCCTCTCCCCCTTTTCCTGAAATCACATTCAGGACTGTGTTTCAGAAACTTCTAAGAATGGTACGTTTTAATCAGCAACTGCCAAGTCCACGGCCTGTGCCAATGCCTGTTTTAGTTTAATGTATTGTCTTTCTCTGTAGTGGCGAAATACTATAAATTTAATAAACTAGGTATTAAAAGATTTAAATTAGCTCACTCTTCAGAAAGTTAGTTGTTACCCAATGCCTTGCTGTACTCTGTAAAAAATTATTTTTGACTTTGTAAATATAATTAAGTTAATTTAAGTACTATCTAAAAGAATAATATATTACCGGCTGGTGACTTAAGAATCTCACATAAAATTATATACAATACTTTGTGTTTCTTTATAATAGTTTGTCTTCAAATACATTTGTATATTTTAGTCTAAATAGCAAAGTAAACCATAAACATTTTGTAGTTAAATACACTGAAATTATGAGTAAACATTACTTAAATATATACTTTGTTAAATTTACTTGCTGTTTCTACGTGGAAAAACTTTCCTAAGTTTTATTTATTTTTTATTATTATTATTATTTTTTTTTTTAGTAAACCATAGGCTACTCAAAATTTTTCAGTGTACTGTCTCTCCTTATCATGTTTACCTACTCCTTTCCCATGTGACCCATGTGTGAAGCTAATGAGATGTGTGGAGTGGCTGAATCTCCCATCATATACCAGCACTGCTGGGCATGTCTCAGCTTTGCAGGGGTTGCAGCACCCCCAGGCCCCAGTAGCTGTTCCTCAAATTCCTCCCCATGAATTGGATCCCCTCCTGTGTCATAAAACAAAATAACATGAAGTGGGTCGGGTGGCGGGACATTCAATCAAAGTGATCCGGCTTCTAGGAAATGAACTGGGAGTGGACGCCCCTCGCGGTTCATGAGTGAGGCTTCAGGAAACCCCTGCAGATAGCAACCATGGAGGCCAGTCTGTGGACATCAGGTGTCTGCTGTCTGTGAACAGTGCATTTGTAATGTCTCTTCCACAGGTTAACAGGTGCAGTCTTTGATCTCAGGAACCTGTGTTTAGTGGCCTGCTTGCCGCATTGTACAGTCATTATAACAGTTCTGTGCAGACTTTGATATTCTCCAGCCAGAAATGATAGTCTTTGAGTACCGCCAGTGAGGGACAACATAGGGTTTGCCGTAGCTTTGCTGTCCGAGTTCTCATCAGGGCCCCGCCATTGCCCTGGTGCTGCTGAAGGGTTTGGTGCTGGACCTCTGACCTCTGGCCCTCCTTCATCCTACGGTTCTGTGGGGACTCTTTTTCGCCCAATGACTCTCCTGAACAGAAAGAGAACATCCACCCCACCTGCCACAACGAAGTTGCCAGGATCACCGTGACCTTCCTTGCCCCTTCCCAAAACCCCTTCTTCTAAAATTTAGGTTAGACCCAAACTGTTGATACTACTGCATAAAATAATACACTTAGGGGACATATTGAGGTCTCTGGGGCGGACCCCCGCTCTGAGGACTGTTGTAGTGCAACAACATGCTCAGAGACATTTCATCTCTGCCCAGCTTCAAGAAGAGTCTCAAAACCTTCCTGTTTAAATCTGCTTTTAATTAAGAAACTCCAACTCTGTTCTAATTGCCATCTTATTTACTTTATTGCAATATTTTCTATTATTTTATAATTTGTCACTTTATTACATTATTTTATTAGGTTTGATTCCTTTTTATCTTTAATTTATTTTAACATTTTCTTTTTGTCTTTTCTCTTTACTCCCTTTTAATGTTTCTTTTATTATTATTATTTATTTATTTATTCTATAAAACCAGTTGCATGTATGCATGAAAGGTGCTATACAAATATAGATTATTATTATTAATTGTTCCCTAGTCACTTTAACTGGCATCAGGTTCCTCATATTGAACTGACCACTCACAGACCCATTACAAAAATTAGAAAAACATGGAAACATTGATTAATATCCAAAAAACTACTTTCATGGATTATATATTCAGGGCCCGCAGTGTAAACGATTTCAAGTATTTATTTTTTTATATGTTTATTTATTATTATAATTACCCCTCCTCTAAGTCTCCCAGAGCCAAGCTCTTTCCTGCTGACAGCTTGTCCAGTTTAACTAGCCAACTGCCTCCTCCCTCACTGAGAGTCGGTCAGACAGGGCAGTGACGTCAGTCAATGGCAGAGGCTGATATTCTCCAAGGCCAGTGGGCCTGTGCACAAATGGCATGTTTAAAACTTCCTATAATTTTGATTCACTTTTCCTAGATCTAGTGCCCTGGTACGGGCCTACAGACTCATCAACTCAGAACACTCTAGTGCAAAATGCTGGAGTGAGAGAAGCTGTTCTGTGACATTACGTCATTCTTCTCTGGCTTCTATAAGTTCCTCTGCTAGGGAAACGCTTCCTGACTTCAAACCATTGCCCCCATAGTTTCTCTCTCTGACATATTATCTTCACTCTCTTCACTTACCCCCGTGTGTGTGCTATATATAACTAACTCCATCCAAGTCCCTTCTAAAACGCAGTTAACACTTTTTACCCCACGGCACGAGTTCCCTTTTTCTAGTCTTAAGTATTAATATCTAGTATCAAGGGGCGGCTCGCGCTTTTTTAAACTCAACGACGTCGGTTTTATCTATTAGTACAGTTTCTACTATTACATTAATTCCTGAATAAATTCCTTTTGCTGCACGTTTATGTGTCTCAGATCTAAATCTTTTTAGATCTTCCGCGTTTGATAATTTTGCGAGTTAAACGTGCGCACTTTTAACCAGTCGGTCTATTTTCCGAAGATGTAACGATTCTCGGTTAGGAGGCGGATGCAAATACACGAATGAAATGTAACTTTTAGAGCGGCGGGAATGCTTGTCTAAGCACACTGTCCTCACGCGACAGGTGCACGCGCGGCGAGGCACTTTTTCTCAAGACGTCCAACTAAGATTGATTACTTTTACTAAATACAGAGGAAGGACAAAACCAAGGCATAACTACAAAAAACAATCCTCATTTCAACACCCACTTACAATTCAAAACTAGAACACCTCAGACAAAGAACAGACTACGCTATTTGTTTAACAACGAAGGAAGAAATTGAACAGATGACTCAGTCAATATATAGGTGGGATAGGCTACAGAGAAACCACTAACATTAACAGGACAAACCCAACAACCAATTAAAATATAAAAGACCGTCAGCATAGCGAACCCAACTAATCGGCACACGAACTTATTAACTTGTGCATGCTTGTGTGTGTCTTGGGGGGTGGGGGGGGTGGGTTGGTAGTTATAGTAGTTAAATTTGAAGATATTATGGAGCCCTTTCTTGTCTTACAATCAATCACTGGTCAATACTATCATTATAGGTTTGCAGTATATGGGCTTACATGAATTTAATTGCACTAATGATCATGAAATATTTGAGCAAAATTGTGTTTATAATGGCGGGAATCTAAACTGTAAACATTTTTTATCACATCAGCTAAAACACATAATTAATAACCAAAAACTGTCATTGATGCACCTTAATATTAGGAGTCTAAATAAACATCACGACGACTTAGTCTCCCTATTAACTAACATAGGACAGAGATTTAAAATCATTGGATGTAGTGAAACATGGCTAAACGAAGGATCATGTATAGATATTCTCAAACTTGATGGATATAACCTTTATACCAAAAATCGACTTAGTAGACCAGGAGGGGGAGTCTGTCTGTATGCAGCATCCCATCTTTCAGTTACTATCCGTGAAGACCTCATTATTGATGATAGTCATTCAGATTCCCTATTCCTGGAAATAGATGTAAAAAACAGCAAAAATATTATCGTAGGAGTAATTTATAGGCCACCAGATTCTGATATTGAAAAATTTAGAACTAATTTAGAAAAACTTCTATATTGTATAAACCAAACAAATAAAACATGCTTCATTCTTGGGGATTATAATATAGACCTAGCCAAGGATGACCTGAGGATAAAGGATTTTATTAATATTTTATATTCATCTTCTTTTTTCCCCACAATAAATACATTTACTCGGGTAACTGATTCCAGTAAGACAATTATTGATAATATTTTTACAAATTTGCATAAAGCTCCCATAATCTCGGGTGTAATACTCACAGATATAACTGATCATTATCCTGTTATTTTATGTACTGATTTCTCAGGAATATTAAATGTTCCTACTATCAAAACTAGAGTTAAAATTATAAATCGAAAATCTCTTCAAAAATTGTGTGCAAACCTCCATAATAAAACGTGGGAATCAGTATATAACTGTAAAGATCCAAATGCTGCGTATGATGCATTAATCTATGAAATTACAGATTCTATCAATTCTACCATACCAGAAAGATATATAAAACAAGGTATTATTGAACAAAAACCCTGGCTAACAAAGGGCAATTTAAAATCTATAAATAAAAAGAATAGACTGTATAAACAGCTAGTAAAGAATCCTAGTAACACAAATAAAGACATTTACTCAAAGTATAGAAATAAGCTCACACAATTAATACGAATAAGTAAGAGAATGTATTATACTGAACTCCTTCAAGTCCACCAGGGTGACCAAAAAAAATCTTGGCAGGTGCTCAATGAAATTCTCGGTCGGAAGCATAAAAATATTGTGCTTCCTTATATTGATAACAAGGTAGACCCCAAAAATGAAGGAAATGCCAGTCTAAACCTTGTAAATAAATTTAATGATCATTTCATTTCAGTTGGAAAACAACTATCTACAAACATAAATCAACCACAGAATATCACGTTTAGGAAATACCTTCAAGGAAATTATTCTAATTCATTTTTTATGGGGCCAACAGATAATGATGAAGTGTATAGAATAGTTATGAAACTGAAAACCTCCCATACTATTGGTATAGATAATATTTCTAGTAAAATTCTTAAAGGTATTATAAATGAAATTCTGGAACCACTTGTCTACTCTATTAATCTTTCTTTGGTCTGTGGGGTTGTGCCTGACATGACAAAAATTGCTAGAGTCGTACCGGTATACAAGTCAGGGGACAAAAATGATCTTTCCAATTATCGACCTATATCAATATTGCCTGCACTGTCTAAAGTGTTGGAGAGGGTTGTATATAGCAGACTAAATAATTTCTTGGAAAAATACAAAATTTTGACTCCTTCACAATATGGCTTTAGGAAAAAGAGTACCACTGCTATGGCAATTCTGGATCTTCTAGAAAAAATTAATGAAGCAATTGAAAAAGGCGAGTGTGGTATTGGAGTTTTCCTTGACCTGTCGAAGGCATTTGACACCATTGATTTTGAAATTTTATTACATAAATTACAATATTATGGTATTAGAGGGACAACTTTAAGTTGGTTTAAAAGTTACTTATATGGGAGGCATCAATATGTTGCTATAAACAATTATAAGTCTGATTATCAAATAATGCAATGTGGTGTTCCCCAGGGATCTATTTTAGGGCCACTTCTTTTCATTTTATATATAAATGATTTTCCACTTTCCTCCAATATTCTACATAACATACTGTTTGCAGATGACAAATTTATTTACATCCCACAAAAATACAAATATTTTGGAAAATGTTCTAAATGATGAATTAAATAAAGTTGATACATGGTTAAAAAGTAATAAATTATATTTAAATATAAAAAAGACTAATTTTATCATATTTCGCTCACCTAGAAATCGAAGTAATATTGAACAAGTGAAAATAGAAATTAACGGTATCTCTATTGTGAGAGTGGCATATACTAGATTCCTGGGGGTTCATATAGATGAGTTCGTAAACTTCAGGAGCCATATTGATGAATTAATAAAGAAATTATCAAAATATGTTGGATTATTTCTCAAATTGAGGCATTTCTTACCTGGAAAAGCACTCGTAATATTATATCGGACCTTATTTGAACCTCATTTGAATTATTGTAATATTATTTGGAGTAATACCTTTCCCAGCCATCTGAAGAAACTTCTCATTCTACAGAAGAAAATTATTCGTGTCATTTCTTGGTCCGGATTTGACACACCTTCTGAACCTCTTTTTTATCGATTGGGTCTTCTGAAAATTACGGAACTCAATATTCTGCATAATGCTTGTACCATGTACTCTGTTGTAAATAAGCTCAATGATAGACTTTGTTATCTAATTCCAATATGTTTCCCCTCTCATACTTATCAGACTAGGAAAAAGCATTATATAACAGGAAAAAAACGCAAACTCAAATGTACTAGTCTTGGCATAGTCTGTAAAGGACCACAGGTATGGAATGATATGGATATAGACTTACAAATGTCTCAATCCTTGCAGATTTTTAAAACAAGATTAAGGAGGAAATTGTTGTTGATATATTGCTCAAACATGAACTAATCTAATTACTATTATTATTTCTTCTATTATTCGCTTTATTATTTTAAACATTTATACCAGAATGTGACAGGAAGGGAAAAGACCATATGGACTCTAACTAAAACTAGGTTTGGGTTGGGGAAAAATTGTGATCAATGTTATGTGTTTGTTTATCGTTTGTTGTTATTGTTGTTATTATTATTATTATTAGTTTATGTACATGTATAAGTATGTAAAATGTGTTTATGTGTGTATAGATGTGTATATGGAGAATGGACTACGTGTTACCTATTACTATGTACGGTCCCCACTTAAAAGCTCTTTAGCTTCTTAGGGTGTACCTTTTCACATAATCAAATGAATTACAAGAAAAAAATGTTTTAAACTGTGCTCAAATAAATGTGAATAAATAAAGAAATAAATAAAGAAATTAACAACCGAACTTGATTTATGATCCCTAAGGTGTAGTCCGAGACCAAAGCAAACTATAACGTAGACCAAAAAACTCATACGAACGCCAGACCAACGAATGAAAACCCTTAACCCTTAACCAAACACAATATGTGAACCTCAAAGGTATAGTCAGACTAGGGGAAGGCCTGAAACGTAGACTACACTCAAACAATGACAATATATGAATAAAATAGACTTAATTTATACACGAAACATGAGGGAATGGCAATAACATGACAACACTACACAAACATGGCATGAAATAATTCACACAGTACAACTACATAAACTGATGAAGGGAAACTTAAACCAACGCACATAATCAAGTACACAAATCAATCAACTTAGATGCATAGACATCACATTAACAGAGAACGATACCGGAGTCGCAAGGACTCATGGGAAGCAGCGCTGTCCCCCATTGGACCGACGCCTCAATATAAAAATATACAACACTAATAGTTGAAATTAGCCATAATCTCCGAACCGTCAGAACACATATTTCAACGCTACGGTTATACTTACACTATGATCGTGAATGCCAGACACCTGCTCTAGTGCTATATGAACCGATAAGAATATATTTGTGTTAACTAAATAAGTTACATACACTGAAAGCTGACAACATTGCAAACACTCATTTTAAGAAACATTCATTTCAAAACTCATACATTTGGGCTGCAGCGGGGTGATAACGAAAGGTTCTTCAATCAATATGCACAACCAGAACAACTCTTCATGCGCACTGTGCAGTGGTCCGATTCAAACAGGCCCCACCCCTACCAATCATAAACTTAACATATTCAGTTATCTTTTACTTACTACATGATCATTGCAATATGGAGGACGAAAGGTGACAAATAAATAAATAAATAAATAAATAAATAAATATACAGCATAAAAGTAAAAAATCAATAAATAAATGCATAAATGTTCGACTTAAAACAGTATTTATTTATTTATGGATTTAAGAATTTATTTATTTCTGGATTTAAGGATTTATTTTTTGTATGGATTTATTGATTTAAGAATTTATTTATTTCTGGATTTAAGGATTTATTTATTTATGGATTTCCTTCTCCAATATGCTAATGAAGTAGACTAAATCAATACGCTATTGGGTAATCTTGGTGAAAGCTGTGTGTTCGATTACTCCTGCCTTGTTTTTGAATCTGGTGAGTAATACTTAACTACCTCAAGAAGTAGTCATGGCAGAAATGAGGAGAAGAGTTGCTGCGGAAATAAGATTAATAGCCGAAGAGTTGGACAGTGGGCACTTTGATGACTGTTCATTTAGGATTGAAGGAATAGTTTTAGAGTTGTCGGAACTCGGGGAAGAGATTGATATTGACCTGTCAATTTTGGACAACCTGCAGCAAGTTGCTCACCAAATTCAACACGAGTCCGTGTCTGCGACAGGTAACGTGGGTGGTCCAGGTCGCCCTGCTTTTTTGCTCCCATTGCAGACAATAGAGGCATATGTCCATATGGGCCTTACAGCGGGTCAAATAGCGTCTGTGTTTGGAGTCTCTGAAAGAACCATTCGTCGCAGGATGGCACAGAATGGATTAAGGTAATTGGCTAACTAGCTTATTACATTGTCTAGATAACTAGGCTACGTGTTCTGCTTTAAACGCACCCGTAGTAGAAGCTCTTCGATTCAACTATCGTGTTTAGGGATGCATGCTAGGATAAACGTGCTTATAATTTGTACAGAGTCGGTGATCTGTACTCGTCGGTGGATGACAATGACCTTGATGCCATGGTGAGAGACATTCTTCTTCATCATCCAAATTCAGGATACAAACTCATGGTTGGACATCTTAATGCCCGAGGGATCTACATACAGAGTAAGTAACTACTACTATTTCATTTGTTTTGACAAATATATAAATATAAAATGTTTATAAAATAGAATAGAATAGAATAGAATAAAACTTTATTGTTCTGCCGAAGCAGAAAATATATAATATAATATAATATATAATATATATATAATATATATATAATATAAAATGTTTAAAACATCTGTCGTATTTCAGCTGAAATGAACATCAACTTTAGACCAGTCAGATAATTTTCAACCTCTCAAGTACAATTTGGCCCAGAATATTAGAAATAGTATTTAACATCAGCTTGTATGGCCTAATCTGATGGCCTAACTCACCTGACTTCACCCTTTTTTATTATTTCAAATGATTTTGATTTTATATGGGTATGACTGCACTTGTTCAAAGTTGTTTTTTATTGTTCTTCCTTTGTAGGACAGCGAGTTCAAGATGCAATGCGTCGTGTAGATGAGCACGGAGTGGCTTTCCGCACCCTCCGCCTTAATCCACGGAGGCGCAGAAGATATAATGTGCCAGGACCTAACAGTCTATGGCATATAGATGGAAATCATAAGTTGATTCGGTAAGTCTGTGTCATAATACATTTCACAATTAACTGCTATGAAAATTCAATAGATAAGTATTACATGAAGGTTTCTCAGTGGAGACTGACGGTACATAAACAGTGTTGTTCAGTGAAAAGCTCAATAAAAAAAGGTACAGTAAAAGTTACGGTTATATTTTGTGTACAACAATAATGGCTTGTACAACTACATTTGGATTAAGACAAAGTATTAACATTCAGTTTTTTTATTTTAGATGGCGTATTGTTGTTCATGGTGGTGTAGATGGCTACAGCAGGCTCATAGTGTACCTGAAGGCAGCTACTAACAACAGAGCCTCCACAGTCTTGACCAGCTTTTTAGAAGCTGTAAGCGTCTATGGTGTGCCATCTCGTGTGAGGTCAGACAAAGGAGGGGAGAATGTTGATGTGGCACATTTCATGATTGCCAACAGAGGACAAAACCGGAATTCATTTATTACTGGTAGAAGTGTCCACAATCAAAGGTGTTAGTATTTGCTCATTCATGAACACTGTACTTGAGCTCTGATACATAACGGAGACCTCTATGCCATAACCATGTCTTAAAAATCACAGGAATTAATGCATTAGTATCTTCACAATCTACACTAGAGCTCAAAAACTTTCTGGAGGAATCTAATATTTCATTGTATCTTTTGCTCTTTTTTTCTTGTTTAAGAATTGAGAGGTTGTGGAGGGACGTTTATTCTGGAGTGTTGGATCTGTTTTACACGATCTTCACAAACCTTGAGAGAGAAGGTCTTCTGAATCCAGATGAGGATGTTCATCTTTTTGCACTGCACTGGTGCTTTCTCCCACTAATTCAGAGACATCTTCAGTTTTTTAAGGACTCCTGGAATCACCATAGACTGCGCACAGAGCAGAACCAATCTCCTTTGCAGCTCTGGGCACTTCATAAGCATGTGGAAGTACAAGACCCTGCACAGGTTAATATTAAAATACGTTTGTCTTCATCATTGTCCTAAATGCACATTTATTACTAAGAATTGTTGAGTTGAATTCAATGTTGTATAATTCACAGCTGTATAAATTACATAGATTAATGCATGATATTGGCTCTACCTACATATTAATTGCTTTATTAATATTTCAGTGGAAACTAATTTGATTAGGTTGTATGGTTCTTTTAACAGCTTGTTATATAATTACCACATATATTGGTCCTTCAACTTGAACAACTTCATCAATTTTAGGTTAACAGCACGGAGTATGGAGTTGACTGGACAGGGTCTTACAGTCACCATCAACCAGGGCTTGAGATTCCAGAGGTTCAGCTCCAACGGCCACTTACTGAGCAGGAACTTCAAAGACTGCCAACTCCAGAAGGCCCATTGTCATGTGCACTTGACATTTATTTAGAAACAGTCAATTTAATAGAGGAAATACAATCCTAATTTGTTCCCAACATTTTCTGACACGACGTACCTAATGAGCTCCTGCACTCACTTTTAGTTGTTTGGATTCTCATCAGTCTAACATTGTATTTCAGCAGAATTTTTATTGAATGTTACATTTAAGAACAACTTCACTGTAAAAATAATACTGCATGTTTGAGTTTTTCCAGACACGCTGCAATAAACAAATGTACTGCACAATCTGACTTGTCCATAAAGAGTAACAAAAGAATATTATTATTATTAACGTTCTAGCTGGTAAGTGCAATTCTTGTCCAAATGCATAAATGTTAACGAACATGACACTTTATTTGGATTAATCAGATATTAATTAATGATGAATATCTCATAACTCCTATTGATTTTAATTAAAAGTCTCAGATCAAGCCAAATCCACTGTCCGTGCTCCAGACTGCTGCGAGCAAGTCCTTTTCAAAGGCCAGGTATTCTTTATAGTGGCCGGGTAGTTTTAGCAGATGAAAGCATGTGTTGGACTTGGGGAAGGTACATTCCACCACTTCCACATCAAGGTATCTTGGCAGCATGCTCCAGCCCACCCAGAATCGCAGAAGAACATGCAGGATGTTTGAGGAGCCTGCATATAAAAACTCTTCAAATGAATAACAATGAAAATCATAAAATGTGAATCTATAATCAACTTCCCTAATTCAATAATCAATACACAAAATTCACGTACTATTCTCAATGAATCTGCGAAGAAATTCAGTAAGCCTACACTGGTCCTCCAGGTTAACCTCGCTGTCTTCATTGTGTACTGGCCAATTGACTTTTTCTAGAATCATCTAATAGAACAGGTTAATGAACTTTAAAACATCCATCTATAAACAGGTTTATTCTACAGACCCACATTTACCTCAGGAGTGAACTGCATGTCAGAGGACCGTGGAAAAAGAAAAGGGATTGTATCCTTTCGCTCAGTCAGCAAGGGCCAGATCAGAGTTTCTTTTAAGCCACGCCTTAACTGCTTCACTTGCTTCCATGTCCTCCCAATGACCTGCAAAAATTGAGTATTGATAACAATGAGGAGACTCATGTGTCTTACTTGCCTCTACCACCTAGACACACAATAAGAGGACAGACAACTCACTGCATGATAGAGAAGTTTGTCATGTAGCCACATTCTGTTTTGTGATGTCAACGCCGGTAAGTCCCAGGACACTGCTAGCTCAGTGATTTTTGTTTTGTCTTCTGCTGCAAGTTCCTTTGAACTCTCAAGCTAAAATATAATGTTATAATTTGTTCATACATAAATATGCAAGTGGAATTGTACAATCATCCTTGTAAAACAGTATCTAAAAGGAACATACCATACTGATTAGGTCACGGACATCAGTGTCAGCACAGTCTGCAATCTCAATTGTGGTCGTTTCTGGCGACCCACCAAACAACACATGCATAATTGCTGGGCTTAGTCCAGCAAAGGTTGGCCCTTCATGGAGGAATGAGTGACCCATCATTCGGCCAGCAACAAGAAAGAAATCGCTCTCAAAAAGAAGTTGAGATGTTGATGGAATCAGATGGTCTTTTTCACCTTCAAATAGAAGTGTTCCTCCTGGCACTTCAAAGAAGATTGCTTTGTTAATCAAAAACACATTTTAAAACATTTGACTAACATTCTCTTTCCCTGTTAAATGATCACTGCATTAAGGCAAAAAGCTGATTGATAGCCTGTTATGTATATTAATATATATTAGCATTTACTTTAGGGACATTAAAACAGCAATAACATTTCCTTTAAACAGCACAGTAATTAAAAACTAAGAAGCAAAATATGCTGGCCGAAAAGAACACTGCTTTTTGAGATGCCCTCAGATTGTCAAATCATTTAAAAAGACAGGAGAGAGGTTGCAACAATGTGCACTGATTCGCTCTATACATTTCCCTTTAAAGTGCATACAAAGATACCATGACTTACTAAAGTTTATTTCAAAACCATGTTGAATTTTAGACATAATGGTTTCAAAGAAATGGCGCATCACCCCATCTCCAATAGCTGGATCACCTAAAAAGCATAAAAAAAACATTTCATACATAACCAGATATATAAGAAAGCATTTTTATGTCCATCAAGTACACTTATTCCGAAGTCTTTGTCAACATTACCCTTGAGTGTGCAAGACAATGGGCAAGCCCAATCAATATTAGCCATCTTATAAAAAGACAGGATTGCCCTCTCCCTGTCTGCTGGAGTATCTCTGAGATCCATTTGAAGATGTAGTGGTTTTCCAGTTTCGTGTTTTTGTAACAGGCTGTCTCTGAATTTCTTTGCAGCATATGCTGGATTTGGCTCATTTTTCCAATCTGTAAATAATAAAGATTATTTGTTACAGGCTCCAACTACCGACATAAAAATAAGTATATTATGCAGGTGTACAGACCATCCGGTTCCCTCTCCTCAATGCTGTCCAAATCAATAATGTGTGAATATAGTTCATTGCCCTGAGATGGCACCAAGTTGATACTGTTGTCAGTTTCAGGCTGTCCTGAGCTTCTCAGGGGTCTCCCCTCACTGGTACTGGAGCTGGACTGTCTGGGTCTCCCCTCACTGGTACTGGAGCTGGACTGTCTGGGTCTCCCCTCACTGGTGCTGGAGCAGGGACTTTCTGGGCCTCCCTCACACACTACCTGCTCACTATCCTGTGACTTCCTTACATGCAAATATTTAAATTAAACTGACTGTTAGGCTAAAAAGAAAACCCTCATAAATTATATTCAGCCACTATGAAGGTGCAGAAGTTTCCTCTAAAGGAATAACAAGTAGTGGAGTTCATTTCAAATAACCAGAGCACAAACCAATCACACTAACTACAACCAATATCTAAAACTCAAAAGGTTTCCGTTCTCATTTTCTAAAGATGTAAATGGTGTATCCAGCTTTTCACAATGTATTTTAAATTCCACTGTAAATTACCTTAGGCACTCATCACTGTGAAACTTGATTGTTGCAAAAGGAAATTCAGCACCACATGTCATGCATTCTTGAGGTGGTCCAGCTACCTCTTCACAAATCTCTGCCTCAGGTTCCTAAGGATCAACATACATTGTTTAAAACAATAGAAAAAAGTAAAGACAAATTTCTGTCGAACTGAGTTACTTACATTGTCCATATCAAGATTCCTCTGTAGTGGGCGAATGAATACTGTAGCGTGACCTATTTGAGTCTGTGGATCCTTTAAATAATTCACATCATATCCTTCCCTGGGACAAGGTATGATACTCAGTTGCCTACTTTTAGTTGTACCAGCAATTCTCAAGAGCTCAAATCCACCACCCTGTCTCAGTTTGGGATACGCCTCCAAAAGGAACCTTTTGAATTCATCTGGACTTTTATGGTTGCCTTATAAAAAACAATTATTAATAATTAGAAAGTTTCTCAAAACTGCAATGTTATCAAAAATAATTATTTAAGATTCTTAACACACTAAAGAACGAACTATTTAAATTTTCTGTATCATAAACACAGGTCACTCACCTCGATAGGTAACGCGCTTCTCCCCTAAACCAAATGTGCTCAGTCGCCGTTTCAGCTGACGAGTAGGAACAGATTCTGCATTTTTGTCCGACAGACAGCAGAACGTATGAGTATATGAACAGGGCTGTCTTAATTGTCCAAACGTTTGACGCCTGGACAGCGGTCTTCCTTTATATGGCCGAAACAGTCTGGCAACTTCCGCTATAGTGGCACAACAAATGTATTTGTGAGTTTTTGTCATTCCAATCACGTAAATGTGCTTTCTAGCTAGTGATGTCGTTGCTAACTTAATCTGCAATTAGCTAGGCTAAGAACTAGCGGCTACAGCTGAATACTATTGGGACACGTTTCGCATTAACTTCGGCTCCTGGATGCTTGTGGGTTCTTTGACCCAAATAAGCCACATACCATCTACAGGGTGTATATGTTGAGCTGAACCTGTGCTTGACTGAGCCGCTGCAGACGAGGTTGCTGCAAGGAGAAGGATGAGGCCATTATTTAACTAAACAACAGTACAACTATGGCGTTCCTGGGTAAAACTGCATTTTAATAATCGATAGAAAAGAATGAAAACGCTAAACCTACACTGGTTCAGATCGACTGCGACTGAGGTTGCTGCAGATGTTGACGCTGCAAGGAGAGGGGCAGTTAGAACACGAGGACATTATTTCATTAAAGAGTATAACGGTGGCGTTCTTCGGTATAAATACATTTTGATAATCAGCAAAAATAATTAAAAACACGAAACTTACGCTTATCCAGCTCATCTGCGATTTCTCGCAGGACCTGGGACAACTTTCCACGTGCCATTTTGTAAGGATTAAGGATCACTAGTTATGTCTTGTCCGCCTTGCAGCTCATCCACACCTCCCTCGACCAATAGCTCGTTAGAACTGCAATAGTCCCCGCCCACTTCATTAACATGGACTTGAGGAATAAATCCATAAATAAATAAATCTTTAAATCCATAAATCCACAAATAAATTAATTCTTAAATCCATAAATAAATAAATCCACAAAAAAAACATTTAAATACATAAAAAATAAATAAAAACTATTTTATGTCGAATATTTATGTATTTGTTCATGAATTTCTACTTTTAGGCTGTACATTTATTTATTTATTTATTTATTTATTTGTCACCTTTCGTCCTCCATATTGCAATGCCTATTTCAGCTCAATATTGATAACAACTAGTTCTATTTAGTAATGGCAATATATATATATATATATTTTATAAAACATGAAATAATAATTAATGATTACTAAAATAATTAATTAAAACCAAACCTGGGTGTACAGTGCACGGTCCTATCTTGGTCACCCAAACTTTTTAATGTCGCATACCAGCCAGCCACTTCTTATGATTTTCTTCAATAGTATAAATCACTTTACTGGTCATATTCATCTGTTCCTCTAAAGTATTTAATTCTACGTCAAACTGTTTTGTATGACTTCTGCATTTCCTCACATGTTGATAAAAAAAAACACAGATACTCACCTGAAGTTTTAAATATAGAATAAGAGTTCTGTTCTGACACCACGAGGTTTTACCACCCTCAATCAATTCAGGTTATTTGTCCGGCTTTTTGCTTTGTCCAAATTAAGCCTATTTATGGATTCCTCCGGTCCAAAGGTCAACTCAAAACCTAGCTCGCGGGGACTCGAACCCCTGCGTATCCCAATCGTCTCGTCAAACGAAAGGTTCGGTTCGCCAAACCACGGAAATAAAGCAACTTAAGCCGGTAGGGACTCAAACCCTTTTTACCTTAGGGACTGAAACCCTATTCCTTGGTTACAACTTTTTAACCATATACTTTTACCTTTTTAGACAAAAGACTGGATTTAATTTAGAATCATCCAAGTACTGTCAGTTCACCACAATTTGGTTACAATTCAATTTTGCAGATTTAGTGTTTAACTGGCTCTGCCTTACCACTGTTCTTGTGCCGGCACGGACAAACTGACAGTCATTAGATGAGAAAAAAAGTTCCAAAATATCCTGCAATCACGTCGGGCGTCACCAATTGTCGTGCTTTGATCCTCTTTCACCTAGCACAGCATGCTCGTTGATTGCAAGAGAAAACATTACCAGTCTTGTCTTTATCCTTTTATTAAATGTATACAAAAATACAGAGCGCTCTGGAGAGAACACACACAAGCCTATCTACTCTACCCTATGGCTCTGTGCGCAGGTCTCTGCCCGACACCATTTTCCTCCTGTTCTTTATAGTGAGGCCTGGGTATAAGCCCCCCCGTTTCTTTTGGACTTTCCCTAACCTAGCCTGTTAGACAAAAGGCTGATTGTCTAAGACATTCACAATCCGCTGAGCTCATCTTGTTTTTTCCCTAAATCTTACAATGACTTTTGCCAATTATGATTTTCACAGACTTAATAGTGGTTCCATACATAGGAGTTGCACGTAGATCACATACGTTAAACATACAAATGTTTCCTTACTAAGAGTGGGAGAGAGGCCTTCGCTTCCTGGTCCTGTCAAACTGATATACGTTCTTATTCTTCTTCTTAAGCATCCTGTTCTTTTAGAAAACGACAGGCATTTGGAATATGGGACAGAGCATACAGGCCTTTTCTCAGACACACTTGATAATTAGCTATTTGATTAATACTATACTGTAAGCAAAACATAAAGTGATTAATATTAGAAGTTTAATTAATACTTTAAGACTGGTCAAATTATATATGGATTATGATAAGCTGCTTGATCAATACTGTAATGTAAACAATATATGAAGGGATTAAAATGTAAATCTCAACAAGAGGAAAATAATAAAATCATAGGTTTCTAAAAATTGCTTGTACCAGACATATTGAGAGAAGGGAACTGGTTAAGAAACATTCATAGGATATTTGACCATAAGAAAACACACTTAATTCTGACTCAGATTAAAACGGTGAACAGGGGAAATGTACACAGTCTGTCATCATAGGAGTCTGAGCAGGGATAGACAGACCCAGTTGGGAAGTCCTCGCATTGGGCGCTTCAGCAAACGTCTTTCATTTAGCCGCGTCTCTCCATCCGTCCTGCGGCACGATCAGTTCTCGGTCCGATTACTACGGTGGCCGATAAGGGCAAAACAAGTTTACATTTTAGGAAACAAATTTACAAAAATACAAAAAACGAATTTACAAGTATCGAAACACTTTTACCAGCTACCGAAACACTTTTACCAGTAGGCTACCGAAACAAATTTACAAACGGCGAATCTGACGGAAAGGGTAGGTACAAAACAAAGGAAGTGCTTGTTGCTGACCATTGTGTCAATCAAACTTGTTCGCGGGGATAGAGTGAGTGGAGTTAGCGGTCAAGTCAAGATTAGCAATGTTTTGTCCATTTTGCGGCACCCATTTTAGCCAGTTGGCGAGTTTTTGTTTTTCATGTGGGAAGTCTTTGGAGTTTTTAAAAGAGCAGTCAGAAACCAATGCTACGTCGATGTCTAAACCACTTGGAAATGTTAATGACAGTAAGTGTAACGCTAGCTAGCTAGTAATGTAAACGCTAGTAATGTAAGGATAGAATTGTAAACGCTAGCTAGCTATGCTATGCACTCATTTATTTGATTAGAAAAGGGCTGCCAAAATATGAAGCCAGCTTGGCATAACAATCGGGACAAGAATGACAGAAAAAATAATATTTTGTGGGAGAGCAGGAATGACGGATGTTTGATTGATAACTTTCAGTTGAAAATGTTGATTAGGTCTGTTTGTTCCAGCTGAACAGCCTTGCCCATCTTACAAACATTTCATGGAGTACAGAAACAGCAAATCAAAAGAAAGACAGGCCTTTAGCTGTGGGCCAAAGAGACGATCAAAACAAGAAAGGAGACAAGTTCAGGTAAGTTGCTCAACATGGATAGCTGCAAGAGAATGTGTTTACAGTTAGGTCAGGTTTTATCAGTAGACGAATTTGATTAAAAATGGTAAAAAATCCCAGGCCCGTCGGCGGACCTGGAATCGATCATAGTGTCTATAATCTATATGACTATTTTAAGCATCCAGGGTAAAAATAGAAAATAGAAGGCCTCTCTATTTTTCATTGCTTTGGGCCATTTTAGCATTAGTTACAGTCAAAAAAAAAATAACCACAGATTAGCTTACAAGGACAGATTTCATTATATAATATTCATTACAGTATGAACGTTTGTATTGCTATTTAAATAGCTGTTGCATATAAAATGTACAGTAATCATATTCTTTGTTTATTTTGCTAGATAAACATTGGATTGATGGTACCACATGGATGTGACTTAAAACCTGTGAGAGGAAAAACACTCCCCTTACTTACTGACCCAGAGATAGAAGCACGTGATTTGCTGAAACAAGCTGTTCAGAAAATGAGGGTGTTTTACAAGGACATGGAAGAAGGACCATATGTCCTTTTGTATCCAGACTGCTCTGAGGTGGTCTATGTGCCTGGGACTGAAAGGTCATTCACATTGGCTGGATATAAAAAGGAAATTGGAAAGACGTATTGCAGGATCACTTTGTTTGTGTGCCTGCAAAAACATTTTGGAGAAGGTCTGTGGATCTGATATAGTACTTTTATATAATTACGGTTACATACATAATTGTGATTTTAATTTTTATTTTGTTTCATGTATCTGCAGTCAATGTTAACTCAGAATCAGACTCTGATTCTGAAATTGTCATCACAACTAGGAGCAGAGCTGAATTCAGTGAGGCTGACACTGTGGTGAGTTAACATTTAAGCAAATTAGGAAAAAATATACTTAATCCTGAACACTGAATCTGAACTACAGTGTGCATCTCTATGGTCAGTAGTCAGAGTGAGGATATGAGTGGAGGAGTGAGGTGGCTTTAATGAACTGGCTGGTCAGTATATGTGTCGTAAGAGAAGCACAGTACATACTACCTAATGTTTTTGTGAATTGTTTGTTTTTAACCTCAGGTTTTTAAACCCCAGAACCAAAGTACACCAAACAACAGACCCGAAGATGAAGTGTAAGTACTAACATGTAAACGTAAGTCCTTTGTCAAATATAGTATGTGTTGAGGTCACATGTTTGGAGCAGACCCTTAAATTTATGTTGAGACCAGTTTTTCCTCTAAGCAGTGCAAAATTTATGTGAAATATAACAATCAAGATTACCCTGTTGCACTAAACTAGTACTTTTAACATATTTCAGAGGTGCAGTAGGACATTCCTCTACAGTAAATCATGAACAGGTATTAAAGCAGGCTTTAGTTCAATTTCTTTGCTTTCAGTTTTGTGTTGTGTTGGACATTTAGGTTCCTTTGTCAATTTATTTTTCAGATAGTAATATCTGATTCAGAGGACAATCTGGTCAAGTCAACTTGCTACAGGTAAGGAAAAAAAATTTTGATAACTCATTTTGTAAATCACTTATAGTGTCATTTTTAATTTTTTGTAAAATGGCCATTTCTCTACAGTAAATACACAGACCTTTATGCACCATGTGTGGAAGAGGATGAAGAGCCTGTCCCTGTAGATTTTAAGACTATTCCAGACTTGACCATGTAAGCTGACAGTTGCCGGTTGTGACAACACAATTTTTCTCTTTACATTTACAGCTTTAAGATTTAATTTCTGGCAATATATGAAAGCAGCCTTATACTACAGGCTTATGTAGCGTTGTGTAAAATAGCAAATTGTGTACTGTCTGAAATCTTTACCAATGTAGGTCACTTTTGTGTAATTACAGAGAGGAAGTAAAAATTACACTACCTGATATCATCACAAACCTGTCGCATCCAATTGATCATGGAAGAGTCAGCCGGTTCAACATTTCACGGTCAAATGTCTGGGATGGAGCAGTCCGAGGTTTCAAGCGTGCAACCTATTCAGAAAGCTGTGACATGCTGGTCAGATTTACTGATGATGCTGGTGTTTTTGAAGATGGAATCGATGCAGGTGGTCCAAGACGAGAGTTTCTAACTCTACTAATGAACAATCTGAAAGATCGGCCTATTTTTGATGGACCAGCAGGACAACGTTTTTTGGTCTACAATGCAAATGGTATGCATGGGGGGGGGGAGGGGGGGTTAGAAATCACTGCCATCTTCTGGTGAAATATAACATGCTGTGGTCAACAGAGGCTGTGGGCCGGAAAATTTGAACGCGGGCCCGCATTTTGCACTAGAGGCTGTGGGCCAGTAAAAATGTGAACGGGCGGGCTATATAGATGTTTATGTAGTGTATCTGAATATAGAAATATTAATAATTTTCATTCACAGCTGTCAGGGAGGATGAGTACTACATGGCAGGAAAGATGATTGCAGTTTCAGTGGTGCATGGCGGTCCAGGCCCACATTTCCTATCGGAAGAGCTTGTACTTTACCTTGCAGGGCAGAGTTCATTCAAAGGAACAGTTGATTTAATAACTGATGAAGGAATAGGGGAAGCTTTGCGAGAGGTAAGAAAACAAAGCCTATGTTAGGGCAGATGCTCTCATTCATCTCAACTTATGATCTTCAGTCATGTTAGAGGCATGCGAGTAGTGTTAGGAGCCTTGCCCAAGTATTATTGGTAGGCCTATAGTGTAGAACAAACCCAGATGGAGTTTGAACCCCATACACTTTGCCTGACCAAACATTGAACAACATGTAATTGAATGAACCAGTTTTAGTTTCTCAATCAGTAGAGTAAATGCAACTGAAGGGATGCTCATTTCACTACTGAAAACACAACTAATTTAACTTCCTGTTGGAAATAATCAGAAAATTATAGTTTTAAGCAGGGGCGGGGCTAGGGTATTTTTAGTGGTGCTAGAGCACCACCGTGAAGTTGCTTAGCACCCCCTGGCTCAACACATTTTTTAAACATTATATTATGCAAAAAACTTGCTCTGCACCTACGCAATAGGGGCTGGGCACCCCTAAAGACCAGATCCTAAAATCGCCCCTGGTTTTAAGAGAAAGGTAAGGAGTAAGTGACCTTTTTGTTTTAGTTACCTTTTCTCCTGTTTCTCAATGAGCCCACTCTACCCCAAAGCATGGAATATATAAGTGGTATTCTCAGCACAGTTGTAACACTGGTGTTTGTACATGTATTTTCTTTTTTTGTGTTGTAGATTGAGAGTGCTGCTTCAGTGGATGCGCTGCGAGAAAGTATGCTAAGGCATAGTACAATGCTACAGACAGCTGGTTGTCTGAGACATGTGAATACTCTTGAAGAAAAGGGAACAATTGTGTCAGACTATCTTCGATGGTATATTATTGACCGCAACTCGTGTGTAATCAACAGGTAACATCCTATTCTTAGAATTTTGTGTTGGTTGCCATGTTCCAAACAAGTGCTGCTGGTCCACAGTGTAGCTGTTAACAGACAACTTGGAATGAATACTGTGTGAAGGGCTGTATAAATAATGTACAGCACATTTAAAATGTTTCTGGTGATTTAGCAGATTGTCATTTTAGAGAATGTTTATATTGTCATCATACTATTTGTATTATGTTGGCATACTATTTACTGATTGGTATACTATGATTGGTATACTATAAAGCAGTGTAACAGTGTGTTGTCCTCTCCAGATTTAAAGAAGGTCTTTCAGCCCTTCAGTTTTTGACAGCACTGCAGCTTTACCCTACATTGCTGGTCCCAGTCCTGTGCCACTCAGAGAAGAAACTCACTGCTCTCCAACTTGAGAGTCTTTTCCAACCTGACCTCAGTCCATCCGGGAGCAACAGGAGAATTAGAGAAGGTCAAACGTTGGGTTACTGGGCCGTGTTATGTCCTATGATAGTGTTGTGTGTTGTGTTTGCTGTCTGTTCCGCTCCAGACTCCGCTCCAGACTCCGCTCCAGACTCCATTTCACCCTGCACTATATAAGGCCCTTCCCGGTGCCTCCCAGCGAGACATTTTTGCTCCTTGGTGGTGTTGGTGTTAGTTATTAGTATTCTGCATTTGTACCTCATCTTAGAACTCTGGTTTTTGACTGCTTTGAACTTGTTTATGCTTTTTGCCTTTGCCCCTGTTGGATTGTCTGCCGGTTGTACATTTTGTAAATATTCTATGTGTTGTTGGTGTTCTGGTAAGTAGGGAGTGGCTGCCATTTTGTTTTGGGATTTGGGTTTGTTTGTATGGTTTTTTGTTAGGGAGTTAGGGTAGTATTGTATGTTTGTTTTCTGTTAGAGTAATTAGTGTTTGGTTTATTTTATAGTTCAGTTCTGTTTGTTATGTTGGCCTGGGCCACTCCTGAAGCTGAGACCAGTTACGTGTATGTATATATCTTGTAAATTACAATTTCTGTATAATACACCTTTAACCACCCACTCCTGTTGTCCCATCATCACTAACATTCGCACTGCTGTTCACATACACCACTGTTACGGTCCTCACGCCTAGACAGGCCGTAACAGAATTGGGGGCTCGTCCTCCTTTCTTTTGGCTCTTTGTTTGCTGCTTCTTTTGGTTTTGGCTGGTGGGTTTTGTTCTTTGTGGGTGGGGGTGTGTGTGTATGTAAAATGCCGGACTTTGACCTTACCCAGTTCACTGTTTATCCGACTCTTGAACAGTTTGATGATTGCCGCAAGGTTGACTTATTGTTGGTGGCTGATTTCTTTAGTGTGGATGTGCCTCGTTTGGCTCCCAAGAGAGAGATTAAGAGGATTTTGGAGGCACAGTTGGTTAAGGACGGGATCTTGCCAGACCGAGACAAATCGCCTGGTGTTGCACCGAGTTTGGCCCAGGGGCTGGAAGCAGCGGAGGCTGTAACCGACTTCATGGCTAGGCCCAGCATGGAACCTGGTGTTTACCGTTCTCATGAGGTGGATCCTGTGCTAGCAGTGAAACTGAAGGAGCTAGAGCTGGAAATTAAGATACAGGAACGCGAGGCAGAGCTACTCAGTCAGGGGGTTGCAAGTGGAGGCTGACAAAGAGATTACCCTGAAGAGGTTGAGTATGGGCTTGGAGAAACCTATACCTTATCCTCGGAAGGTAACCTCACCAGCACCAGTTCCCCTTTCTCACGTGAGTTCACCAGTCCCTATGCCTCGTTCCTCACATACATCTACAAGTCCAGCAAGCCCAACCGTGAGTACTGCTTTTGATGTCAGTAGACATATTGGCCTAGTTCCTGTGTTCAGGGAAAATGAGGTAGATGCCTATTTCCCCATTTTTGAGCGCATAGCCACCACACTTAGTTGGCCACAGAGTCTTTGGTCACTGCTGCTACAGTGTAAACTTGTAGGAAAAGCGCAGGAAGTGTGTTCCTCTCTGTCTCTTGAACAGAGCTTAGATTATGACATTGTAAAATCCACTATATTGAAAGCATACGAGTTAGTACCTGAAGCCTATCGACAGAACTTCCGGCGTCTGGCTAAAACCCAGAGCCAGACCTTTGTTGAGTTTGCTAGAGAGAAATCTCTCCTATTTGATAAGTGGTGTGCAGCCTGCAGTGTAACAACTCTTGATCAACTCAGAGAGCTTGTGTTGCTAGAAGAGTTTAAGAATTGCCTTCCTGAGAAAATGGTGGTCTACCTTAATGAACAGAAGGTAGTGAATTTGTCTTCTGCTGCTACATTGGCAGACGAATTTGTGCTGACACACAAAACTGTATTTCATTTGACTCCCCGAAGTGTAAACCCTAGTCGACCTGTTATGTCCAGACCTGTTGCTTCTTCAGAGTCTCGGGAAAACACTTCAGCCACAGACAAACGGGAATGTTTTTATTGTCATATGCAAGGCCATCTCATTGCTGCATGTCCTACTTTGAAGCGTAAAAATGATCGTCAAAACCCTACTGTAAAGAAAGTCAATGCTTTTAGCTCCAGCCCTACAGAGGAGACACTAGGATGTCGAGCCACTGTTTCAGCCACAGTAGACCCTGTGTTTAAACCATTTGTGTTTTCTGGGACTACCTCACTAACTGAGGATTGTACACATAAACAGCCCATATCCATCCTACGGGACACTGGGGCTGCTCAGTCATTTATTTTGGAGAGTGTGTTGCCATTCTCTGCAGAGTCTTATTGTGGTAGTGATGTGCTTGTCCAAGGAATAGAACTTGGAGTACTTAGGGTTCCTCTGCATCGTGTATATCTATGTACTGAGGCCCTTACTGGCTATGTTAAAGTTGCGGTCAGTTCTAAACTGCCTGTCACAGGTGTGTCGTTTATTCTGGGCAATGATCTTGCTGGTGGTACACTGTTCACTCTACCAGAAGTGGTAGATGAACCTGTGGATGTTTCACTCGATAAAGACCTCGATGCAGTGTTTCCTACATGTGTGTTGACTCGTGCACAGGCACGTAAATTCGGTGACATAGATTTGGCAGAGACATTTATGAATCCTAACCCTGTTGTGCCCCCTAGCCCTGTTCCTGATGTGACAAGGGATATTAGCAAACGTGAGTTGGGATCACAAGTAGAGGAGTCCAGTGTTCCTCCTCCTGTTACTAGAACAGCATTAATCAGAGCACAAAGGGCTGATCCAAGCCTGGTCCCTTTCTTTAATGCAGTTACGGAAAACCCTCTCTCACTAGACACTCGTGTGACATATTTTTATACAGATGGAGTCTTGATGAGAAAATGGTCTCCAGCAAATGCCAGTGGTGTGTGGGATGATGTGCACCAAATAGTAGTTCCCCAACCATTTAGAACGCATGTTTTGTCCTTAGCCCATGACCACCCCTTGTCGGGTCATTTAGGCATTCGAAAAACAGTTCAGCGTCTATTGCAGCATTTCTTTTGGCCAGCAATGAAATCTGATGTTGTTAGTCATTGTCAGTCTTGCCATACCTGTCAACTTGTTGGGAAGCCAAATCAGGCCATTCCTTCTGCTCCTCTCTGTCCCATACCTGTGGTAGGAGATCCATTTGAACGGTTGTTGATAGACTGTGTTGGACCTTTACCGAAGTCTCGTTCAGGAAATACTTACCTTCTGACCATAATGTGTGCTGCTACAAGGTTTCCTGAGGCCATTCCATTACGCTCGTTGAAGTCAAGATCTGTAATAAAAGCCCTTGTAAAATTTTGTACTACCTTCGGTTTGCCAAAATGTGTACAATCGGACCAAGGGTCCAATTTCATGTCAAAACTCTTTGCTCAAGTTATGTCAGATCTGCATATACAGCACCAAGTGTCGAGTGCTTATCATCCTGAGTCCCAGGGAGCTCTCGAACGCTTCCATCAGACGTTTAAGACTATGTTGCGATCATATTGCTTGGAAGTAGGAAACGATTGGGATGAAGGTGTCCCATTACTGTTGTTTGCCATCCGTGATACAGTGCAAGAGTCCACTGGTTTCAGTCCCAATGCCTTGGTATTCGGACGCTCAGTCCGTGGCCCACTCAAATTGCTTTATGAGCAGTGGTTAGCTTCCCCTACAACTCGTTCCTTTGAAACTGTAGACCACTATGTCAGTAAGTTACGTGAACACCTTAAGGTAGCTCGTGAAACAGCTAAGCAGAATTTGTGTGTAGCTCAGCAAGCTATGAAGAAGAAATTTGACAGAAACGCTGTTGCTCGTTCATTTAATGTTGGTGACAAGGTCCTGGTTCTGTTACCCATGTCAGGTTCTACCCTACAGACTCGCTTTTCGGGACCCTATGTGGTCCAGCAGAAACTGTCCTCAACAAACTATGTGTTGACAACCCCTGATCGTCGGCGTAAGTCACGTCTTTGTCATATTAACATGCTCAAGCCATATGTTGATCGCCCCACAACTGTAAGTGCTACAGCTGTTGCTCAGTTGTCAGTCCCTGTGCCAGTAGCATCTGCATCACTTGAGTATGCCCCTGAACAGGATGACCTTCACTTGGGTAGGAGCTGTGTTCCGAGTGCTAGACTTGCTAACTCTGAGGCATTAAAGCACCTGTCTGAGAAGCTGTCTTATTTACCTTTGGCTGCTCAGTCTGATCTTAGATCTTTGATTGCTAGGTTTCCTTCTCTTTTTGTTGATGTCCCTACGTGTACCTCCGTACTAGAACACGACATTGATGTCCAAGGTCACCCACCTATTAAACAACATCCTTATCGTGTAAACCCTCACAAACGCTCCCTTCTGATGAAAGAGACGGATTACATGCTTAATAACAATCTTGCAATTCCTAGCAGTAGTTCATGGTGCTCACCCTGTCTTTTAGTACCAAAGCCTGATGGTACTTATCGCTTCTGTACTGACTACAGAAAAGTGAATGCAGTCACCATACCAGACTCGTTTCCTCTTCCCCGAATGGAAGATTGTGTAGACCGTGTGGGGTCTGCAAAGTTTGTTAGCAAACTAGACCTTCTAAAAGGTTATTGGCAAGTTCCCCTGACTGCTCGTGCTGCTGAGATTTCTGCCTTCGCTACGCCAGACAACTTCCTACAATATACAGTGATGGCTTTTGGGTTGCGAAATGCTCCTGCTACATTTCAACGGCTCATGAACATTGTGCTAAAAGGTGTGTCGAACTGTGAGGCCTATCTGGATGATTTGGTTGTGTACTCTGACACTTGGGAGGAACACATGAAGTCCTTAGAAACGGTGTTTTCTAGACTGCATGGTGCATCATTGGTGCTTAATCTGGAAAAGTGCGACTTTGGGAAAAGCACAATTTCTTACCTTGGCAAGTTAGTAGGACGTGGTCAGGTGCGTCCCCTTGATGCCAAAGTCCAAGCGATAAACGCCTTCCCTCCTCCCCGGTCTAAACGTGAGCTTAGGCGTTTCCTCGGACTGGCTGGTTATTACCGTTGTTTTTGTAGAAACTTTTCAGATGTTGTTCTGCCGCTTACCTCTCTCTTGCGTAACAATGTTCCGTTTTTGTGGTCTTCTGCTTGTCAGTCTGCTTTTGTGTCTGTAAAGAGTCTACTGTGTAGTTCACCTGTGCTTGCTGCACCAGATTTTGCTAAGCCATTTAAGCTAGAGGTTGATGCCAGCTGTACCGGGGCCGGCGCAGTGCTCCTACAGGAGGACTCATGTGGAATAGACCACCCAGTGTGTTACTTCTCAAAGAAGTTTGCTAGACACCAATTGGCCTATAGCACCATAGAGAAGGAAGCATTAGCTCTCCTTTTGGCCTTACAACATTTTGAGGTTTACTTAGGTAGTAGTTCTGAACCTATTTTTGTGTTCACGGATCACAATCCTTTGACTTTCTTGCATCGAATGTCCAATCTGAACCAACGCCTTATGCGCTGGTCCCTTATTATCCAAGGTTTTAACATTTGTATTAAACACAAACGGGGCTCTGAGAATGTTGTGGCAGATACCCTCTCTAGGTGTTAATTGGAATGTGTTGGGTTATCCGTGATTTGGTGGGAGGTCTCACACTTATGGGGGGGGGTGTTATGTCCTATGATAGTGTTGTGTGTTGTGTTTGCTGTCTGTTCCGCTCCAGACTCCGCTCCAGACTCCGCTCCAGACTCCGCTCCAGACTCCATTTCACCCTGCACTATATAAGGCCCTTCCCGGTGCCTCCCAGCGAGACATTTTTGCTCCTTGGTGGTGTTGGTGTTAGTTATTAGTATTCTGCATTTGTACCTCATCTTAGAACTCTGGTTTTTGACTGCTTTGAACTTGTTTATGCTTTTTGCCTTTGCCCCTGTTGGATTGTCTGCCGGTTGTACATTTTGTAAATATTCTATGTGTTGTTGGTGTTCTGGTAAGTAGGGAGTGGCTGCCATTTTGTTTTGGGATTTGGGTTTGTTTGTATGGTTTTTTGTTAGGGAGTTAGGGTAGTATTGTATGTTTGTTTTCTGTTAGAGTAATTAGTGTTTGGTTTATTTTATAGTTCAGTTCTGTTTGTTATGTTGGCCTGGGCCACTCCTGAAGCTGAGACCAGTTACGTGTATGTATATATCTTGTAAATTACAATTTCTGTATAATACACCTTTAACCACCCACTCCTGTTGTCCCATCATCACTAACATTCGCACTGCTGTTCACATACACCACTGTTACGGTCCTCACGCCTAGACAGGCCGTAACAGGCCGACTATCTTCTTGATTGTGAAGGTTTGCTAAAGAGATTGTGTAATAAATGACCATTTTTACTACTAATTAAAAGCACTATCAGTATAAGCATCACAGTTCTATTGCTTTACAGAAGGCCAGGCTGCTGTGTGTGTGGATGACGTTTTCATGTTTGCAACTGGACTAACTTCACTTCCCCCTGCTGGATTGGATCCACTGCCAAAGATTGAGTTCCTGGATGATTCACCATTTCCAATGGCAAATACATGCTCAAACACACTGAAATTACCACTTCTGGATTCATACAATGAGTTTAGGACAAATATGGACTTTGGAATTCAGAATTCCCCAGGATTTACATGTTATTAAACCATGGTATACCTAGGTGATAGATTTATATGTTTGTGATGGAAAACACATTGTTATTGCTATATTTTAAGCATAAATGAAGATGTGAATGTTCTTGATGGCAAATAAATTTTGATACAGCAATGATGTATTAAGGGGAGAAACAGTACTTGAAATAAAATGTTTATTTTCCATATTTGCAGTATATTTCATTCTATGTATTACTGTTACTCCATATTTCAAACATATTCATGTGAGCTTCAAGTAGTTGGAAAGGTAAAATTATAAAATCTACTCAGTTAATGTCTAATCAGAACAATTACAGCTGTGATATGTCTTTGAGACAAAGGTACAGTTGTGCTGCAGTCTCCCAGTTGCTTGGCTTTTGTAGCTGTCTGTGTTCCATCACAAAGTCCAAGTACTCCTGGATGTTTGGGTCACCACACGGATTAACCGTCTGTCTTATCTCAGGAAAACCATCCAGTTCTGTCTGTTCAACTCTAAAGCCACAGTCTCTGGAGCCAAATCTAGATTGAGGAATGGATCTTAGTAAAGCATTCATTTACATATATGCCACAAATAACAGCTACAGTAAAGAAACAATACATCACTAATTAGTTACCTGTGTGGTAAGTAGTAAAGTTCATTAGGCACTCCTCCAGGACATGATGCTGTTCTTGAAGTTCGAATCCTGTGACTGTTCCACAGTGTCACACATTCATCCAGGTCCTTCTGTACGACATCGCCAAAGCAAAACCTCAGTAAACACTGATGTTCATGACTTCCACTGAAGTGTCCTGCATCTCGGAGGTCAGCAAATAGTTCCATCCAGAACTGAGACCTTTAGAAATGGAGTGCAATAATAATGGTCTATAGTCAGGTTAAATATACTGTACAATGTAACTGGTGTGTTTACGCTGAATTTTCTTCCTATACAGTGATATTCATGTCAGTTAATCTACATGATTATGAATGACAGTAAAAATGTTATATCTTTAGGCTAATAGCAATTATGAAAACAAATCCTTAGGGCTGCATACCTTCCCTTTCTCAATATCGACCACCACGACTCAATGCGTTGATTGCTGGTGGATGAGCCATACATGTGACTAGACACTCCTGAGTAGTAGTCGGTGTGCTGGTGTCGAAGAGTGCACTGAACTGCAGCCATAAGGCCATTCTCCGTACCGCAATCGGTCCTCAGTCTCATGGGGACAACACCAAGTTTTTGTGCACAAGAGAGGAAATTGCGAGCGATTACTGATGGGTTATTATTTGTTGGTCCACATACAAGCCACAATACTTTCCGTGAAAACCCATCTATGCAGCCCGAAATGGCCAATCCAAATGGCTTGAGTTTGTCGTAACCATCAGAATGCCATATATAGTTGGGCCCCATTGAATAGTAGGTCCTTCTGACGAACCTTCTGCGTGCTCTCATCTCGCATCCTCGAGGATTGAGCTCCCGGAGTAACACCATAACATCATCTCTCTTTACTCGCAAATTGTACTTTTGCCGAAGTACTTGCCACATCGTTCGGTAGCCAAAGAGCTGCCCTGGTCCACGGAGCTCCAACCGTATAGCATTCTTGACAGCGTTTGTAGAGGAATAGTTTTTTCTGCGGTACACTCCACTCCTTTTCAGTTTCATTTTAAGACACCGCAAACTAATGTTTACACCGTGTAAAGAGGACATCATATCGACGATTACATCATAGGAGTGACCTTCATTGAAGTAGCCTATACAAAAACGCATTACGTCGTCTTCTGACTGCTCTTTTAAAAACTCCAAAGACTTCCCACATGAAAAACAAAAACTTGCCAACTGGCTAAAATGGGTGCCGCAAAATGGACAAAACATTGCTAATCTTGACTTGACCGCTAACTCCACTCACTCTATCCCCGCGAACAAGTTTGATTGACACAATGGTCAGCAACAAGCACTTCCTTTGTTTTGTACCTACCCTTTCCGTCAGATTCGCCGTTTGTAAATTTGTTTCGGTAGCCTACTGGTAAAAGTGTTTCGGTAGCTGGTAAAAGTGTTTCGATACTTGTAAATTCGTTTTTTGTATTTTTGTAAATTTGTTTCCTAAAATGTAAACTTGTTTTGCCCTTATCGGCCACCGTAGATTACACCGTCGCTCAGCCAACAGCAGAAATGACCCCTGAACCCACAAAACAGCGTTCACGCGTTCACTCACGCTGTAAACTAATGATGTCAAACTCGAAACGCGGAATCGAACTGAATCGATTCATTTGAATCACGGTGTTCCGAAACACTGTTTCGAAGTCCGTATCAAAACGGGAAAGTCGGGTTTCGTTCCGTCACACAGTTTCAGCTGGTCTGAGATCAGAATGTTTACTGATTACTTGTAATCAGTTGTGATTGTGATTACTTGTAATGTTTAATAAATAAAGGATTACACAAGCATTTCCCTACCTTACAATGTAAAATTAATAATGTCAGCTATATCAATCCACTGACAAAGTGTATCAATTATTATACAATTCATTCATAATACCACACCTACAAAGTAAAAAAAAAAAGGAAAATGTTTTATAAGCTGCACCGGGCTAAAAGCCGCATATATCTACTGAACTGAACACATTTAACTAAACTGAGGTGGGGAAACCCACCCAAGAACGTTTTGGGAAACTCACCCCTGATCATTTTCTGAACGGTGCCTGTAGCATTTCACGTGCGACACTTTTTGCTTTCAGCCGGTGTTGTGGGGCATTCCGACAACCCTAGTTTATCCGCATAACGACGCTACAGATGATATTGTCGATTTATGTTTCTATACATAAATAAGAGCTAGGTTTTAATTATCCATCACAGCAAACTGCATTATCTATATCCAAAGCCACACTGGCTCAAGGGTGTTAATTATTTTAAATGTGGCAATAACTACGCCACCCCACTTTTATAGAGGGTAGGGGATCCCTGCAAGGCTTCTCAAATAAATGAGTTATAAGGCAGTTTAGCGAAAATATGTATATTTTATTTAATCCAAGCAATAGATAAAAACATCTTCACCACCCATCTCAGCGAATGCGGTACTCAGAGGGATAACACCGGTTAACAGTCAACCCTAGTCAGCACATGGAGATGGTAAATACAAATCCCACACAAGTAATAACCCTTTGTGGTCATACCCACAGGACAGAAGCAAAACAGCACAACAAACTTCGTAAAACAACCACAAATGTACCAAACGCAAAAAAAAACAATATTACTCTACAAAGGAAATAACCAAATTGATAACCCCAAGAAAAAGAACCAAAGCCGCATACAAAACTCCAACCCCGGAGAACTCAAAATAATCTCACAATTGGGAGGCCTCGTAATGGGACAATTAAATGTGCTGAACTAACACCCCCTGAGTAATGCACTTCTGGTACCGCCACCGGAAGGGGGCTCAGTCTTATGGTCCAATATGCAACAGAATCTAAAATCAACTCTACTTAAGTGGCTCAGCAGACGTCACTATCGGGAATCTAATATAAAAGGCACTGATATGAAAAGAAAACACAAAAACGCACTTCAGAAGGAAAACAGTGGCCTACAGGCAATTACGCCTCCTGTTTGGAAGAAGCAGACCACAAGCAGATAACATTCAACTGGCTGCATTTAAATCCAACAGTACCGGCAGAGCAGTCTCGTTAGTAATAAAAACATTCGCGAATGTACTAAAAACGAAAAGCACCCCCCCCCCCCCCCCCCCCCCAAAGCTGCAATAACATGCACTTATTAGATCTAGGAGCTGGTCAGTTGTTGCGTTAAAATAAAAATATTAAAAACACAACTCACCGTTACATGTATACCTCAGCCTTAACGGCGAAGTTAGTTGCGCAGTGGCCGCAACCAACCATATGCCTTGTAGCTCCCTGAATGGGCCACCGAGCAAGCAAGGCGTGACCCGTGCTTACACTTGACGCAACTCGTTTCAACTTCAATTATAAAACACCTAAACAAATAATGATCCCACTGTCAGCATGCTTATCGACTATACATCGATTTCTAAACAATTTTAACCTACCAAACGCAGCTTCCACGACACTGCCGCACGCCAAACCAGCCAGCTCCCCCCCTTGTTGGTTGAGAGTAGAAAAGTCAAAAGCTGCCAATGACTCTAGAGTTTTTATAACCTTAATGAGCCCGCCCCACCCATAATTTATCCCAGCTGTACATCACGTCTTATTCTCACACCCATTATTAGCCATGCCACATAAATAAAATACACACCGGCTATACCGAAGTTCACCTCTGACCACGACATCGCAGTATTACAGCAGTATTATCTCTAAATGTCTAGTTGGGACAAAACTAGAGTGCTCAATGAACTAAGTTATAATCACTGTAACTCCCGAATATCATCTGTAGCGTCTTTATGCGTGTGCAAACGAGGGGAGTCGGAATTCGGCACAACACGTTCGTTTGAAAACATTTCTCCGTCGTGCCTGCTGCTTGCATGTGCTAAATGAAATTGAGCATTGAGTATTATTACCGATTACAAAACGCAACAGGCTCTCAACAGGCTGACTGTTACGTCAAATGCTAGGTTTTTAGTAGTTCGCCAACTCCTGGCGATCGGTCCCCCCCCCCCCCCGCTCAACAACTTATGATAGTGTCTAATCGCAGTTATGGTGCAGAAACATACATTAGCATAAACCATATCACAAAAAATACAATTCTTTATACCTGAGTATTAATAATTATTAATACTGAGTAATTTAGGTGAAGATACTTTTAGTTATATATTTATCCCCATACTTCCTCTTTTGTGTTCAAATTACAAGCAAATCATATCACTCTGCAATTTACATATGTTCAGTATAAATAATGTAAATGTGTGGTTAACTTAATGGTGCAAAAAGGAAATGGACACAGACAACTACCTTACCAAGATTTTCATACAGGTGATACAAATAAGGCTATAAAAAGAGCAGCTAACAGTGAAGGCTGAAGGCTGATTGACCATGGCATGCCCATTTGTAGAAAATCCAGTAGATGAGGGAGCGCGTGTAGCATGGACGTAATTTTGATTTCAAAAGTGGGGGGACATGGATTCGTCGCTATTTAAATATTTGGTTTTAACCATAAAAACTGGGGGGGGGACCAAAACCGGCTTTTGAAAAAGTGGGGGGGGCATGTCCCCCCCGTCCCCCCCCAAAATTATGTCCGTGGTGTGTAGTGTGCAGAACATTCATGCTACCAGCTCCAAGGTCATTCCAGGACAGGACAGATCCACTTGGCTTTCCAGATGACTACTTATTTGAGCACTACAGGTTCTGAAGACACAGTATTATATATCTTTGTAAATTACTGGGGCCATATATTGAGAAGAACACTAGACGTAGTAAAGCTCTTACCAAACCCCAAACAGTCTGTATCGCTTTGCACTTCTTTGCCAGTCATGCATTTCTGTACAGCATTGGGGATGCAGAATATCTTAGTAAGGCAACGGTCTGCCGCGAAATTCGAAAGGTTTACCTTGCGCTTAAGCATTTCTTTAATATATTCATCAAATTCCCTGGTCAGAGAGGCATCCTTCCCAACCTTTTTCAGAACAGCTGGTATGTATTCATGAGAATTAGTGTTGGTTTGATCAGTAACTTGGAGTTAAATGTATATGACTTTAACAGACGCTCTTATCCAGTGCACTTACCGAAGTGCTTTGTATTCTTCTTAATCAACTATTTCATGCTAAAATTCATTCAATTCAAAATAAATTGAATTCTCCAGGATTTCCAAATGTCATTGGTGCTATAGACTGCACTCACATCAGGATAAAGGCTCCATCTGGACCCATGGAAGCAGACTATGTGAACTGAAAATCATTTCACAGCATCAATGTACAGGTACATGCAAGTTTTGCCTACCCAACAGAAATTGTATAGCATGTCGCTCCATCGGTTTGAACAACTTTCACCCTTTGTCACTTTTACCATTGTTCTAGATGGTTTGCATCAGCCAATTTCTATACTCCAACATTGAGGCAAAATGGCCCGGCTTGGTGCACAATATTTCGTGCCTCCTCACTGGCACAGAGGTTTGCCCAAGGTAAGAATACTCCAACCACACAAAATAGTGCAGATTTGGCCTCAGTGTTTAACTCTTCTCCTTATAATTGTAGATGCTTTTCCTGACTTACTGCTTGAGGATAGGGGTTACCCCTGCCAACCTTTTCTCCTTACCCCATATGCAGACCCTACAACAGATGCAGAGAGGAGGTTCATGCACTTTCAAAGACAAGGGCATGCATTGAGATGGCATTTGGACAGTTAAAGAGCAGATTTAACTGCTTGCTCCATCTCAGAGTGACCCCTGAGAGAGCCTGTGACATTAAAGCAGCCTGTGCAGTTTTGCACAATGTGGCAATACTGCAAAAAGGAGTAATGCCAAGAGTGCAGTTGGAGCAATGGGAAGACGACATTTTAATTGCAGACCACATGGATGGTAGAGCTATGAGGGACATGTATGCAAACACTTACTTTAGTTAAGGGAATATTTTGTTTGCATTTGTTCATTAACACAAAACAAGACACCTTTTTTTTTGGAAAGAGAAATTTATTGATTGTCTTGCTGAGCCTGTGGACAGAAGAAACTTTGATTTACTTGGCTGGCTAAAACAAATCAAAATCAAATCAAATTTTATTTATATAGCGCTTTTTACAACAGTTGTTGTCACAAAGCAGCTTTACAAGTGCCGAGTCCTAGCCCCCAGTGAGCAAGCCAAAGGCGACAAGCATATTAAAGTGAGACATTTTTGCAAATACATCTTTTTAAGTACCTTTTGTAGATCTCACTAATCTTAGGTTCCTTCAAGACAGAAGTATAGTCAAGATTGAGAAGTATTTATTCATGTTGAACTGCATAACTACTACTCACGTGTTCTCTTGAGAGGTGTGAGCTCTGGACAACACAACACAAATCATGAGATCACACAGCACATTAACAGACAGATACATAGACACACACGCCTTACAGCTGGCCTTTCTGAACAGGCAGACACTGTACCATCCTGGATGGTCCAGCAATCTCCCCCTGCAAACAACAAATTAAGACACATAAATGTTAACGGTCCTCAGGGTTCAGCTATCATTATTGTCAAATACAGGAGGGTCCAAAAGAGTCAGCACACCCCCCACGACTGTAAAATTTTAGTCATCAAGTATACAATAATACTACGATGTAGCCTGTAAGAACAAAAATGTAAAATCTGAGAAACAACTGAACCTACCTTTAACATAAGGCTGTGTATCATGAGGACAGACGGGATCAGATGATGTTCCTCCTTCAATTCCCACAATGATGGGGCGTCCGCTGTTTTGCTCCAAAGCAAGGTCTTCTGCAGGAGTGAGGGCTGCTACAGGAGCCCCACCACCAGTAGCAGCAGTAGCAGTTTTCTTTCTGGTTGGTAAAATATTTTATACAGTTATTTAAAATTGTGTGTTTACCTTTTCCTGCACATTGGACTAATCAACTGTACTTACCATTCTGGAGTATATTTTTACATTTCCCTTGACCTGCTGCCACATTCTCTTAACCCCGCTCATGTTACTTCTAAATCAGAAAAGTATTAATTAACATTATTAATTTACTATAACACTTTTAAAATGCCAATAAATGGATTAAATTATATGCTCTCGCATTTAGTCTGTCTGCAATATTCTGCCAGACAGCTTATCTGACTTTATAAATACAGGACGTGTTGCCTTTCTTCGTAATAATGTATTTATATTCCTCATACAGACGTATAAGTAGCTCATGTTAAGCAGAAGAAGCAAAAAAGCTGCTCGTTCCTTCAGCTCTTTCGACATTTTCTTGCCTTTTCGAATATCGATTAGTGAGGCTGTGTAAATACTGTGTGCACGCGCATGATCGCCGATTTCAAAAGCCGGGCTTGAATTAGCGGGAACAGGTTGTCTGGATTTCGTTAGTGGAACGGAACTAGACGGAAGTGAACTGTTTGGCTAACTCAAGCGAGGCTCACTCTAATAAGCGCCGCTTTCATAAGCTTGCTTCGTGGAATAGCCCCCTGGTCGCCCACTAGATGTCACCGTGGCGTGTGATGATTCAAACGTTTCACAAGATCGAATCATTTCCCGAATCAATTGGTTCATTTGATTCAATCTCCCAAAAGCTCCACTTTTACCATCACTGCTGTAAACACACTCAGCGTCCAACACCCCCGAACTCTCACTCACTTACTTCCTTTAAAAGGAAAAACCCCACATCTTGTCTCGAATGGTCTTTTACATGTGCTTTACGACTAAATCAGTATTATGGATAATACTGTGTACAGTATGTTCATACTGTATTGCTAAAGTATGTGATATTTGTGGCGCGTCTGACTGACCCGAAAGTGGTTCAAGAGTGAGTGATCTAGACTCCTAGAAACTCTCGGACTGACCCGGAAATGGTTCCAGAGTGAGTGATCTAGACTCCTAGAAACTCTCTGACTCCTAAAGTGAAAGTACGACGTTCACTCTGTTCAAAACAGAAACATAGCGGTTGGTTTTCCTTCACTATAACAGTCGGAGTTTTCATAAGATAAATACAATTTTAAACAGTTCAGCGTTTTCAAGGTAATTTGCGAGGTTACAGGTTTATTTTGACTGAACTCCTTGAAAGTTTCTCTGTTCCTGGCGACGCAGAGTTGGGTGAGTTCACCTCCATGTTTCATTTTCTTCGACATTTTTATTTCATTTTTAACAACAAAATATAAATCGGAGTCACATAACTGTCATTAATTACAGTTCACGTTAATGTGTAACGGAGGTGTGATACGTTAGTTTATAGATCCATATTGATACCGCGGCTGGAGTTTGAGGGACATTAACCGCGTTTAGACCAAATGTTCCTTAATCACAGAATATTAATTATGGTTCTGAACTCAGAAAAGCGACTTTAACGGGGTTGTTGTTTAAACAGGGATGTTGTTTGGTATCTTGTAATGGTCATTATTAATCAATATGATTAAATACATTTACTGTCGTGTAGAGTAACGGGCGTTACGCGTTTGTAAATGTAACGGAAACTGGGTGCGGTCACGCGCTGCACGAGCGGCTGAGTGGCGAAGATGATGCGCGTGCTGCAACATCTCAGTTCATCGTGCATTTATAACTGTGCGATGTGAACAGAGCAAAACGGTAATAAATATCCACACGCAGGAGAAGACAACACATTACAACCGAATACTGCAGTCATGGTCTGGTGGTTAGGGAACTGGTCTTGTGACCGCCCGGTCGTGGGTTTCATTCCCAGACCTGAGGCCATGACTGAGGTGCCACTGATCAAGGCCCTTAACCCTCAATTGCTCACTTGTATAACAATGAGATAAAAATGTAAGTCGCTCTGGATAAGGGCGTCTGCCAAATTCCATAAATGTAAATGTAAAATGAATAGAATCTAAGCTGCAGGAAGTTATAAAGTTCATCTCTCTACCCGGTTTGGTAACTACAAGTGAAAGATGGGGGGGGGGGGGGGGGGGTGGTATCTCTGTGTTTCTCCTTCCCACTCGCGATTAGAGAAAAAATCGTGTGCGCGTTTGTGTGGGTCACTCGTTCTGAATTCCGGGAGATTATATGTTACTCGCGGGTATAAGGGAGACACTACCGAAATGCGGGAGACTCCCTCAGCTTCCGGGAGACTTGGGATGTCTGAATTTGCTTTGTTAACTTTAACTTTGTGTGTGTGTGTGTGTGGCAGACGTTTTGGAAGAAAACTAGAATACTAGGTTGTAATGCACAAGTATCCTAGAAACTGTAGAAACAAAAATGCACACTAAACACTAAAACGTACACTAAAACGAATGCACACTAAAACAAAAATGTACACTATAATACAAAAACTTAGGGCTGGTCCAGATACTCGTTTCAGATGGATAAAGCATTTTTGACAAGTACGTCATACGAGTAAAACATGTCAATATCTGTGCTCGTGCTAAAGGACAATTCTCATTGAGTCTTCACAATCTGTGATTGGCCAGTCCCTTCCTACAGAGGCCAGAGCTGTGCTCCTCTCTCTCTCTCTCTCTCTCTCACACACACACACACACACAGTGACTGATCTCTGTGTGCTGGGCTCCAGCACACATAGCGTCAGTACTCCTCAGGTTTTCTTCAGCTCTCCTCTATTTCAGTGTGGATGATATTAGTTAGTTTCTTAGTCAACTGGCAGAGAACCCGCGGGTCGTTAAAAAGTCTTTAAATGTCTTAAATTTAGTTTTACATATTCAAGGTCTTAAAATGTCTTAAAATGTCTGGAATGTTAGGAGGGGAGGCATTAAATAAGTGTGTTGCTCAGTTTTTCTGTTTTATTTTACCGATGTATATCCCACAATAATGATCATTTCCACAACGGCCGTATACTCCGCCTAATGGCAGTAGTACGTCACCTAACAGGTGGAAACAGCAGACGATGCTTTAGCTGCCTAACAAGCTGCTTTTCTTATTTGAGGGCTGCGGCGGGAACAACAATACAAGGCTCCGATACAGACATGGGTAAATGTCCATTCAGTGAAGTGGCTGGAGAATGAAAAATATTGTGGCTAGCTGAAACCTTCCAGTGATTCGTATGAGGCGCGATGTGAACTTGCCGAAAAACATTCAAACTTGGTACAATGGGCTGTAAAGCGTTGGATTCTCATATGAAATCTGAAAAACACAAGCGATATGATGGCACTCGTAATAGTAATATGCATATCGAGTCATTCGCTGCTAACTGCCTAAGAAGGAGAGTACTAATTTAGTTTTTCCAATAATTACTGTGTGTAAACCTAGGACCAGCACTTTACAAAAACACAAAAAGAAAGATCATTTTAACAATTTTATCAATACAAACAACTTAATTTACGTAGAGCTTTCTCCACTCCCATTGTGTCCCCTTACTAAATCATCAATAGCCCCTTTTAATGATCTTAACAGTTTTAAACATAGAAAAGGTCTTGGAATTCTCCACTTAAATATAAGAAGCCTTCTTCAGAAAAATAAAATGGATCAATTGAAAATTTTTATTGCTCAGGCTGATTCTGATATTTTAATCCTAACAGAAACCTGGCTCAGGCAAACTGTAAGTGACACAGAAGTAGCAATACAAAACTTCACTTTATACAGAATAGACAGAAAATCAAGGGGAGGTGGAGTAGCAGTTTTTATGAAAAATAGCATTGAAGTGGAAGTTTTAAAGGCTATGTCTAAAGAAAAGTGTTTTGAGTTTTTAGCATTAAAGGTATCCCCAGGAAAAAATGACTCTTTTATTTTAATAGGGATTTACAGGCCTCCTTCTGCGCCATCCTCTGCAACAGATGATTTAGCAGAGCTTTTATCGCACTATACAACCTCTGAAATGCTGGTCCTAGGGGATTTTAATCTGAACTGGTTCTCTAATGCATCCGATCATTTAAAAGAAGTTTGTGGCAATCTTATCCTTTCACAGCTGATCACTGAGTCAACTCGTCCAAACTTAAAGGACCCTCTCAAATCTACTCTGATCGACTTAGCTTTTTTGAATAGAAAGAAAAAAATCACTGCCTCTGGAGTTTTGGAGCTTGGTTTCAGTGATCATTGCCCGATCGGATGCATTAGAAACAGTTCAAAGATACAAACAGGCTCTCGGATGGTGGTTAGAAGATATTTTAAACATTTTAATGAACAGGCTTTTCTTTCTGACTTAGCAGTGAGCAATATCCACTCAACTTTCAAAAGTTTAGATGTGGATGAAGCTCTGGAACATTTTAGAAATTCCTTCCTCTCAGTGGCAAATAAACATGCACCCTACAAAAAACTGCGAATAAGAGATAGATCTAGTCCCTGGTTTACAGGTGAAATTTCCTCACTGCTACAGTCAAGAAACAAAGCCTGGTCGATTGCCAGACGCACAGGAGAAAGTGAAAAATGGCTTACTTTTAGGAAACTGAGAAACAAATGCACTTTTAAATCAGAAAAGCCAAATCAGAGTATTTTATCAGCCAAATATCTATCTCCACAAACCCACAGGATTTCTGGAAAGCTGTTAACTCACTCAAGTATAACTCCAAACAAAATCCAACTAAAATTCTAGTTAACAATAACATGATCTCTGACCAACAGAACTGTGTCAAGCTTTTAATGTACACTTTGCTGTAGCTTGTCAGACTTTTAGAAACATTGACATAAACGTGCCTGTGGATCAGCCTACTGTCACTACTATTGCTTCCCAGAATCACCATATCTTCACTCTCCAGACCTGCTCCCCTTATGTAATAGCTAAAGCCCTTTCTTCTATTAATCCCCGAAAAACAATAGGTGAGGACGGTCTGGACTATTGCGTCTGGCAACCCCAGTCATTTTAGAGCATATGACATATATTTTTAATCTCTCTCTTTTATCTTGCAGAATTCCCAGTATCAGGAAAAAAGCACATGTTGTTCCTCTGCATAAAAGTGGTGAGGTGACAGATCTTAATAATTACAGACCAATCTCAAAACTGTCTTGTTTAGCTAAAATTTTAGAATCCCTAGTGAATAACCAGCTCAAGTCTTATCTATATGAAAACTCTGTCCTGTCCAGCTATCAATCCGGCTTCAGAGAAAAACACAGCACCATCTCTGCAACCACGCTGGTTTTAAATGATCTTTACTTGGCCTTAGACAGAAAAAAGTACTGCGCTGCTATTTTTATTGATCTCACTAAAGCCTTTGATACTGTAGATCATGATTTACTAATAGCTTCCTTACACAAGATTGGTTTTAGTGTGGGCCCAGGATTACCTTTCTGGCAGGAAGCAGTGTGTGTCTCTCGGTAACCAAAAATCAGACCTACAGTCTATAACAAAAGGTGTCCCACAGGGCTCAATTTTGGGCCCAGTATTATTTAATATTTTTATCAATGACCTTGCTGCCTCTACCTTAGACTGCAAATTACACCTTTATGCAGATGATTCAATCTTATACTGCTCAGCAGATTCTGCAAATGCTGCACTAGAAAAACTTCAACATTCTTTTAACACCTTACAGATTGCTCTTTTTAAACTCAAGTTGATTTGCTAATAAAACTAAGTTTATGCTGTTTTCCAAATTTTCAAGTAAGGTTTTAAATTTAAAAACTATTTCTACCCTGACAGGATCCAGTATTGATCATGTCAGTGAATATAAATATCTCGGCATCTGGCTGGATGAAAAACTTTCTTTTAAATCCCATATTAACAAACTCTCCATTAAATGCAGACAAAAGCTTGGATTCCTTTACAGAAATAAATCATGTCTGCCCATGCATGCTAGGTAAAGAATAGTGGAGGCAACCATACTGTCAGTCCTGGATTATGGTGATGTAATTTATAGAAAAGCGTCCGCCAGCGCTCTTAAAACCCTAGATTCACTCTATCATTCTGCTCTGAGGTTTATTGAGCTGCACGAAGAGAATCACATTGGCTAATTTTTATTTTTAAATCACTGTCTTGCCACTTGCCAGCTTATATATCTTCTCTGATTTCCATAAATAACAATAATTATCAGACTCGCTCCAGTGACTGGATCACCTGTAAAGTACCGAGAGTTATTAGTGAACTGGGAAAATCTGCTTTTAGCTACAGTGCACCATCCGGGACAGCACGCTGGGAACACTAAACTATGTTAAACTTTTTAGTTTTAGTTTAAGTGAGGGTTACCTCAATGTACTTCCGAGTAAAAATTTTTTTTTCTTAATTAATTGATTAAATTTGTATACTTATGTCAATCCCTGTATCACATGCTCAGCTACATTGAAAATGAGGGTCACCCTCAATGTACCTTCGAGTCAAAATAAAGGTTGAATTGAATAACTGCAGTTTAACTGTAAGTGCCCCAAAAATGATTTGTCTACTGTATATATAATGGATGGTACGTCACCGATGACTCCCATTGTGAGTTTTTGAAGCCACAAAGATGGCCGCACGGACGCTGCCATCTTGAAAATTGGAGCCAGAGCATGCGCATTAGAATCGGTAGGCAGGACAGTATCTCCGCCAGAGACCGTATCTCTGCCCCGACATTCGTTAGGATACGCCCACCAGTATATATAAACATTTGATGTTTTACAAAATAAACAAACATAAAAGGTTTTAATACTGCTGTCGAGAGTTTTGCTGTTGAGAGCTTTGATGTTGCGCGTTCACATTTGAGCGTCTGGTATTAGATGTCAACCAACGCAGCTATTAACTGTCAATCACCTTATCGCCACACCCCTTTAAATAACACTTAATAACTTCTATAAAATCTGTTTATCATAGAGAAAAACACTGGGAGAGATACTAACGCAATGGGGTGTTATAGAATTGACAATATATAATTGCTCAAAAAACGTATTTTACGTGTAATAAAAATTCAAAGTTTCTCGTCCGGCCCATTCACTTACATGGGAATGGGCGGGGTTAAAAGTTGTACTGCAGCCAGCCACTAGAGGGCAGCTGACTAACGGAGGCTTCACTTTTCACTCACGTCGTCCAGTCCACTTATATATACAGTCAATGAGTGAGACCAAACGTCCGTATTTCCTGGGACGTATTTCGCGTCCTGTCCCGGGTTTTTTGTTAAGTGAAGAAATGTCCTGGTTTTTAAATTACCTTCATTGGGCCATTATTGCAGCCTTCATTGGGCTGCATGTGCTGTAATACCTGAGCCGTGCCAAGCTGCGTTTATACCAGTGACGGTCTATATATACGGTCTCTGGTTTATACATGACGCGTTGCGACCGGTGCGAGGTTCCGCGTGCCGACAATGACGTAATCGCGGTGGCTCCCGCGTGCTGTCGCTTTGTGAGGTCGTCAACAACTTCCGGTCACCACCCCCCTCAACAATTTACACTCGCCACCCCCTCAGGTTCAAATCTCACTCCAAGCGATCTTGAAAAGTTGGCAACCCTGGTATTATTTTTTCTTGTGGGAGGTATTAAAAAGGTCTTAAAAGTCATTGAATTTGAGATTTAAAAATGTGCAGATACCCTGAGTGACCTGGCCACTATCCTGCAAGAAGAATGGCTTAAAATCCCTCTGAGTACTGTGCAGGACTTGTATATGTCATTCCCAAGATAAATTGACGCTATAAATTGACAAGATAAATTGGCCGCAAAACGAGGCCCTACACCAGGGATGCACAACTTGAAGTAGGAGTAGGGCTGAACGATTAATTGCATTTGCGACAATCTCGCGATATTTTAAAACGCGATTCTCTAATCGCACAAACTGCGATTTAAACTGGTCACGTGACTCGAGGACGAAGGGAGCAAACCCGAGCAGGAGGCAGGGAGGTGGAGAAGTGAAGTTAACACAGTGCACTTTAACTTGTTGCACAATGGCTTCAGGCTCGACAGAAGCTGACACAACTGAAAGTCTAATACCAAAGAGGGGCAGCACATCAGTTGTGTGAAATTACTTTGGCTTTAAAAAAGATGCTGCTCAACGTCAGGTACCTTGCAAAACGTGTCTTGCTACTGTTGCTATGACGCGAGATAACACTACAAACCTTCAGCATTAAAAAAATACCACAAAGCCTTGTATGATATTTGTAAGGCTAAAATGCCAACGATCAGTGCTGCGTCTTCAAATACGCCAAAGTGTTTCTCTGCGCTTATACAGCCTTAGTATGCGGTGAGCAGCGAAATACTGTAAAATCACGTATATAGGCGCAATAAGATTTAAAGCACGGATGAATCGCAAAAGCGCGGATAGCTTGACCGCAGTCCAGCAGATCGCGATATAATAATAATAATCATCCTCCCCTCCCCCCCGCTCAACAAATTACGTTTGCCACCCACTCCAGGTTCAAGTCTCACTCCAAGTGATCTTGAAAAGTTGCCAACCCTGTATCTGAGCTGTATAAAAAAAATGCCGAAACAGAGTTTCCTGAAAACGCATTTTAAATCGCAATCGCGATTTATAGAAAAAAAGAAAATAAAAAGAAAATTGTCAGTTTCAAAGAACCTGAAACTGACAAAAAACAATAGGTTCACAACTTTGGTCAAACATGAAAAAAATAAACTGCAAGAAACCTTTTAAATGGTTTAAGAATTCTAAATATAATTTTAAATAAATAAGGAGATGAAATAAGAGAAACAGCAGTTCATATGTGGCTAGTTTGCAAGCGCAGACATCACGCAGAGCACAAAGCATGTAACGGCCAGAAATATGTGTACTGTCTCTTTAAGGGAGCGAGTTGAGCACGCGTACGAATTATTGTTGTTTTTTAGCTTTCTGCCGTAGACCGACTCAGACCACTGCTCTTTATTTTATCTTTATTTCATTTCTGTAAGTAACACATTCAATGAGCTTTGGCCAACTCACCAGTTCATGTATGAACAGTCAAGTAGTGCTGGAGCCCAGGTTTTTTTGGTCAACCAGCAAATAAACGGACTAAGTGGAATACCACCAGCACGAGTATGAGTCAGTGATTCACCTCTCCTCTGTGTGCTTCCTGTTTCTCTCGCCTGTTAACTGTCCAGGTTCACTTCTATCCGGGACAGAGTGGATATTTAAGGTTGAACTAACTCCGAAAAGCGTTACAAGCATAGAATTAGACTGAATAGATCTGTCTTTATGGATCGGTCACATTGTCACCGATACCCGATCTAGAATTTTTCAGATATTAATATCGGAATCGGTGCATCCCTAATATTGACACATGTGCACGTTTTACTTCCAAGCTCCGCACCCCCCCTGCAATAGCTCCGCGCCCCACCTAGGGGGTGCACCCCCCACTTTGGGAACCACTGATCCAGAGCATGTGTGATTGTGCTCAGATGTAGTTAATCCAGAGCATGTGTGATTGTGCTCAGATGTAGTTAATCCAGAGCATGTGTGATTGAGCTCAGATTTAGTTAATCCAGATCATGTGTGATTGTGCTCAGATGTAGTTAATCCAGATCATGTGTGATTGTGCTCAGATGTAGTTAATCCAGAGCATGTGTGATTGTGCTCAGATGTAGTTAATCCAGAGCATGTGTGATTGTGCTCAGATGTAGTTAATCCAGAGCATGTGTGATTGTGCTCAGATGTAGTTAATCCAGAGCATGTGTGATTGTGCTCAGATGTAGTTAATCCAGAGCATGTGTGATTGTGTTCAGATGTAGTTAATCCAGAGCATGTGTGATTGTGCTCAGATGTAGTTAATCCAGAGCATGTGTGATTGTGCTCAGATGTAGTTAATCCAGAGCATGTGTGATTGTGCTCAGATGTAGTTAATCCAGAGCATGTGTGATTGTGCTCAGATGTAGTTAATCCAGAGCATGTGTGATTGTGTTCAGATGTAGTTAATCCAGAGCATGTGTGATTGTGCTCAGATGTAGTTAATCCAGAGCATGTGTGATTGTGCTCAGATGTAGTTAATCCAGAGCATGTGTGATTGTGCTCAGATGTAGTTAATCCAGAGCATGTGTGATTGTGCTCAGATGTAGTTAATCCAGAGCATGTGTGATTATGTTCAGATGTAGTTAATCCAGAGCATGTGTGATTGTGCTCAGATGTAGTTAATCCAGAGCATGTGTGATTGTGCTCAAATGTGGTTAAACCAGAGCATGTAATTGTGTTCAGATGTGGTTAATCCAGATAATGTGTGATTGTGCTCAGATGTAGTTAATCCAGAGCATGTGTGATTGTGCTCAGATGTAGTTAATCCAGAGCATACAGATTTTCTCAAATAATCCTCTGTTCTCTGTGTTTTCAGTTCACATAGAAATGTGGTAACTTTTAGGTTTCTTAGATCTCATCTCGTCAACTGCGTTATCCTGACATTTGTGCCTCCTGTCATGGTTAGCCCCTCCCCCAGTTGTCACTCACATATGTCTTGTTTCATATGCCATGTGTCTGTTTTGGTATGTATGTGTTTCTCTTGTCTTGCTCATGCCATTTGTAACCCGGCCCCCTCGTCAGTGTTTTCAAGTGTTCCTTGTTTAGTCTCTTGTCTTTAAAATCATGTCCAGAACCCACATGTCTGGACGTACCGTTCTCATCTGGATATGTGTTTGACTCAGGGGGGACCTGGCGTAGTTTGTGTCTTGCGTCTCTATCCCTGGAAGATGTTGAGGACGTGTTCTTATTTGGAACTTTGATCACTGGGTTTCTGCTGATTGGATTAGGTGTTGCCCTGGTGTATCGGGAAATTAAAAGAGTGGGGTCAGTTATCGAACACCCACGCCAAGTGCCCAACATGATTGATTGAACACAGACTGTGACTGTTGGTAGAAGCTTGGAGTCGATTGTGGATGGAATCAATGCTCTACGCGTGAAGTTGGATCAGTTGGGAGACCGCTGACTTAAAGAGGAGTTTGTGCTCAAACGCTCAAGGACGAGCTCCTTGCTAATTTTTTTATCTGCTTATCTTCATTGGTGCCCAAACAAATTTCTCCCAGAAGGTCGTCGTCTTGGTTACCTGCTCCTACCCCCACACAGAGACTGTCAGAGATGGCTCTCGCCTTCCACCGTGAACTTTGACACAAAAACTGTGTGCCAGGCCTCTGGCTCCCCCCTCCCTCTCTGAATGGATCATGCCTCTCACTGCTTACTGTCTGTGTTATCAATGATTCACACCTCTCACTGCTTACTGTCTGTGTTATCAATGAATCACACCTCTCACTGCTTACTGTCTGTGTTACCAATGATTCACACCTCTCACTGCTTACTGTCTGTGTTATCAATGAATCACACCTCTCACTGCTTACTGTCTGTGTTATCAATGAATCACACCTCTCGCTGCTTACTGTCTGTGTTATCAATGCTGTATGTGCTATGGGGATTTTTTGCGTGCACACAGACTGTTGTCCAGTTGTGAGAATAATCTGTGGTCATATGTTTCTCTCTCCTAGTGTTTATCTCTGTTTCTCCCCCCTGCGGAGCTGGCGAAGTGTCTTAGATACAGCAGCTGCTCTGGGCTCCTGGTGCTTTAACACTGGACCCCAGGGGACGAAATTTAGTACCTTGTACTTGTACAATGGATGACAATAAAATCTTTCTGATTCTGAAATTGTGTTTGGTCTATTGTGGCTGGTCGTTGTTTTCTGTACAGCCCCTTGTGTTGACGTGTTTCTGGAAATCATTACAGTTTGTGCTTGTTTGTCTAAGTATGTCTCTTAATGTTGGTTATGTTTCATGTACAGACTCCCTCTGAGATTTTGGCTGGTTTGTACCACCCTGATTTTGGATTCCCCTTTATTAATAATTATTTATTAATATATCTCACTCTTCTCAGCGTTTGTTTCCTCCTTATCGCTCCATGACACCGCAGGCATTATTCCTTCCTTCCTTCTTGTTGTGGGGTTTGTTTCGTGTCATATCAGTCTAGTTAGTTTCCGTGTTCTCAGTTTCTTTAGTCACATTTAATTGTGGCTTATCTGTGCTAGTGTGGTAGACTTATAGTATAGTGTGTGATTGTGTGTATATAGTGTGTGAAATAAATGTGCCATATTTGTCAATTGTGATTTTCACCACAATTGAAATTTGTCCTCCACATTTACCACCACACCACACCAGTGATAACTCACACACACACACACACACACACACACACACACACACACACACACACACACACACACACACACACACACACACAGTTCCGATCAGTCACTATGACTCGTTGCTCTCACTCTGTTCCAGTGTGTGTGTGGGGAGTCTGACCCTTGTAGGTTCTCTGGTCTGTATATCAGTAATAAAACACACCCCTCTACACAATTATGTCCACCATCTTAATTGTGCTGTAGTGGCTGACAGGGAGAGGGCAAACAGTGACACCTGCTGGTGACTTGGAGTTCAGGACAAAACTCCTGCGCTTTCAGTTTTCAATTCTGTTTAAATGTAAGTTTGTTATATTCCGTTGTGAGTGAGTTGAATGTATTTGAAGTGGCATGTCACTGTGTGGTTCTCTTACACAGATGGAGAGTGTCTGGGTGATGGTTCTGTTCCTCCACTGGTCTCTCTCAGGTACTGTAACCTCCATCATAAGACATTCAGTCAAACAATTTCAGTTTCTGATTTGTTTACATGTCTAGCTGATTCAGATTTTTTTTCTTTTTAAGAATTATAAATGACATCATACAGAAACATTGTTTAACTTTTCCGTTAATAAAAACTTCTTACTTCTTAACATAAAAATGTGAACTAGGTAATGTGTTCTCTACTAATGACCATCGTTGGGATTTAGAAAAGCTCTATATGAGAATAAAATATTATATGACAAACCGTTTCACAAATCTCCAAATAAGAAGCCAAATTTTTACTACACCAGGTAATACAAATAGGAAATCAAAGCATCTTTATGTAGATATATAAGCCTAATGTAGTCACTGTGCTATTCATGTGTGGCTGTGTTTGTGCCACTGTCGCCCCCGTGTGGTGAACAAGTGTAAATGTGACCAGCACAGAATCAGTTTAATGAGACTGACCAGCTGGTTACTGGTTATGACCGACCATGTGAGAAACCAGCCAGTTCCAGTTACCGGCTGATCGATCAGTGCATCTGTAGCTGTTTATTTGTAGAGTTTTATATTTAACACATAACAGGAGCAAGATAAGAGACGGATTGTGTTTAATATAGTTATGAGAGTATTATGGGTATCATAAGTGTTGACTGTGTTTAATATAGTTATTAGAGTATTATGGGTATCATAAGTGTTGACTGTTTAATATAGTTATGAGAGTATTATGGGTATCATAAGAATTGACTGTGTTTAATATAGTTATGAGAGTATTATGGGTATCATAAGTGTTGACTGTGTTTAATATAGTTATCAGAGTATTATGGTATCATACGTATTGACTGTGTTTAATATGGTTATGAGAGTATTATGGGTATCATAAGTGTTGACTGTGTTTAATATAGTTATCAGAGTATTATGGTATCATAAGTGTTGACTGTGTTTAATATAGTTATGAGAGTATTATGGGTATCATAAGTGTTGACTGTGTTTAATATAGTTATGAGAGTATTATGGGTATCATAAGTGTTGACCGTGTTTAATATAGTTATGAGAGTATTATGGGTATCATAAGTGTTGACCATGTTTAATATTGTTATGAGAGTATTATGGGTATCATAAGTGTTGACTGTGTTTAAGATAGTTATGAGAGTATTATGGTATCATAAGTGTTGACTGTGTTTAATATAGTTATGAGAGTATTATGGTATCATACTGCTCGAGGATTTTAGAAACCGACCAGGACAAATAATAATCAAAACAGGTTAATAAAACAAAAGCAGCTAACTTAACTATATACAGTGAATAAACAAACAAAGAAACAACAAAAATGTTTGCCTGACTCCCTAAAACAAACACAGAGACAAAACAAGGTTAAATTAAATGTCATCGAGTTCCCTACTTCCCATTACCATGACAACACAATAAATAACACACTGTAATACACTATGATACAATCACAACCCAGCTGACCACAGACCACACAGAGTCTGGTATACTCTGAACAAATGCTTCATGTATACATACACACATATATACACTGTTTACCTGCACTGTTTACCTACCTGTTTAACACTACAGTCTGAGTAACAGCTGGAGAACTGGCTCTGTTTACCTGCAAAATCAGTGTTTACCTTTATGACACCTGGATCATGAGAATATTCACCCACATGTCCTTTAAACACATGATGTGACATCACCTCTATACATCAGACATGGAGATGTGTGTAATGTGTGGAGTGAATGTGAACATCCATCATGGTGGTGTTTCTCCTTACAGGAGCTCAGAGGTTTGATCTGGAGGGTGGAGGTGTTGTTGTTGCTGCTCCTGGTTCTGACGTCACTCTGCCGTGTTCACTCAAACCACACATGAGTGCTGTGGACATGGAAGTGAAGTGGACCAGACAGGATCAAGGAGACAAACTGGTGCATCACTATAAGAATAAACAAGACCAGACTGATCAGGATCCTTCATACATGAACAGAACATCTCTGTTTATAGAGGAACTACAGTATGGCAACACCTCACTGCTCCTGAAGAAAGTTCAAGTGTCTGATGGAGGACAGTACAGATGTCAGGTTGATTCTGCCCAATGGAGAGATCATATCAGTGTTCTACTTAAAATTGAAGGTAAAAATCATTATAGTATAAACATAATAATTGAGGGTATCCTCCATCATACTTTACAGTAAAAGGTCCTGTTTGAATAAGTGTGTATGTAAACAGAACCAGGATGATCCTGTTTCAGATTTTCGTATTTTAACCCACAGCTACTGGAGGAACCCCAGAGATCAGCGTCCTGGGTATTGGTGTCTCAGGTGGGGTTCTTCTACAGTGTGAATCTCGAGGCTGGTGGCCTGTTCCTGATCTCCAGTGGTTGAACAGTGAAGGAGCTGAACTGGATGCTGGAGTTAAAGAGTCATGTGAAGATGTTGGAGGGTTTTATGTGAGACGCAGCCTGACTGCACACAAGAGTAACACCAACATCTACATCTGCAGAGTGAAACTGGGGGAGATCAAGAAGGAGGAACAGATCGACATCACTGGTAATGACACTACTGAAAACGTTCAGAAGTATCAAAGTAATGACCAAAGTAGTCAGTATATTTATATGAGAGAATGTTTTTATAATTGCTTATAATGTATTATTTTTATCCATCTTTCTTGAAACAGTCTTTGTCTACACACATGGATCTTTAATCTGAATCTTTATCATTGTGTTCAGGACATTTACCCAAACCTGACTACACAGCTGCCATCACTGTTCCAATTATACTGATCCTGCTGTCAGCACTCGTGGGAGGTGTCCTATATTATAGAAGGAGAGGTAAACCAGTATCTGTCTCTCACTATAATCCTACACCTCAGTCCTCATATCTGTCTGTACTAGAAGGGTCTCAGATTAAGATCCAGTTCACCAGAACCTTAGAGCTGATCATTAAATGATTAAATGTGTCTGATTTACACCTCAAACGTGCATATGGCTTATGTCTCCATGACAACATAATCACTGGAGTTACTGACTCCAGATCAGCATCACAGAAACAGATATTACAACAAATGGACCTGCTGGTTCTGACATTAAACCACAGTTAGCAGATGAGGCGTTATTATTTTAATGTCATAGATCTACATACATTTTAAGCAATTTTTGGGATTTTTTTTTGGATGTATGATAGCATAGCACAACACTGGTTCACTAAAAGGCTTCACAAATTACTCCCATATTTTGTGAGCGATGTATGATATGTGCCATGAATAAGAGAAGATGCCACAGAACCCACCTGGTGTCTGACCTTCCCTTTAAACACCTACAAATGGATTTAATTGAACTGAGCCCAGCTGAGGGGAAGAACTGTCTAGTAATAGTAGACATGTTCTCCAAATGTATTGAAGCCTTCATCAAAACAGGATGTATCAGCTGTGGCAAAGGCCCTCCTGAAATCACCCCCAGATGGGGAATAACTGAGAGAATAGGTAGTGATAAAAGAACCCCTTCTGTGAATGAAGCTTTAACCTTGGTGAGTGAATATCTAGTGTCTGAGTTGAAACAACACTGTCTACCATCCAGAGAGGTGGAGCAGTGGAGAGAGAAAAGGGCACCTTTAAAAACAAACTCACGTACATGGTTTAACACAAGGGTGAGAACATGGGAGATACAGGGAGAGAGACAAATAAGAAAAGCATAAATGGTAATCAACGTGTTATATGTCTACATATTACTTATGAAAAATAATAAAGTATGAAGTAAGTCCCGTTTACCAACTTATGCATGTTTTCTTTAACATTTTTAATATCTCTGGTCTCAGTTTGTTAGGTAGACTATTTGGCTAATATGGTGTGATAACCCCTTTTTGATGTTGTCGGGCTTGTCCATTCCACAGTGAGCATCATGCACTTGTGTGAGACTATTCAGGTACTGTAGAGTCATTTCCTTGTTGGTCTGTTTGCAACTGGAGATTTTAGACATACCCATCCTGATAGGAAAGGCATTATGAATTTCTGTTGCCAACTCCTGCATCATTTGCCAATAAGAGACGGTACCCTCTTTCACCCAGCCCGTGTTGATTAACAGCCGAATTTTTGTCACGTCCGGTCACTGTTTTAGGTTCAAGAACCTTTGCAGCTCAAGTGACGTTAGCTTGAATCCTCTGCGAAACACTTCCAGCTTGATCCCAAACTTTTGTCCCCTTTTGTCCTCCTTTTGTTAATGTCCCTGTTCTCATAACCATCACTGGTTGGTCCTCCTCAGGTCACTTGGTCAGTTGTGGCTGTTGAGCAGAGGCAGTTCTTCCAGAGGTGGTGGCGGAGGCAGATTAGAGCACCGTCTCTGGGATTAGAGCGCCGTCTCTGGGATTAGAGCGCCGTCTCTGGGATTAGAGCGCCGTCTCTGGGATTAGAGCGCCGTCTCAGGGATTAGAGCAGCATCTCTTGGCTTGTAGCCTGTGCTGTGGTCTGTGCAGTCTGTGATCTGGTGTGAGATGCCTCTGGGCTGGTCAGATGTGTCAAAGGCCCAGGAGATGATGGTGGTCTCTGTGATGTACGATGTCGCTGGTTGGACCACCGGTGAAGTCTCGGGGAGATCTGGTGGTGGAGATCTGGATCACTGTGGGTCAGCATCTGTAAGACACTCAACAGACTGGAGAGGTTGAAGTTCTATCTGAACTTCATCCTTTAGTTTTTACTGTGACTTGTATGCTTGAATTTCGGCTTATTTTTCCCAGATTTCAAACGCTTCCCACTTAACCTTTAAACCTTTAGTGTGTTCCTTTTCCAGCCTTGAATTTAATGATCCAGTTTGGTTTGTGCTAAAACACTTTAGAGTAGCTGTTACTGTCAGTGTATTACGCTTACTCATTTTATACCTCACTTAATGTCATGTAAGGCAACGCCCCCTCTCGTAGCTGTCACTCTGGGTTCCCTCATGTCTGTGTTCCCTGCCTGTTTGTCCCGCCCTGCTCGTTGGTTTTGATGATTCCTCATTTGTTACCACGCCCCTGTGTCATTGTCATCACCTGTCCCTAGTTTAGTTCTGTGTATAAAAGTCCCTGTGTCTCCCATGTCCGTATCGGTCTTTTTGTTTAATCCTGTTCATTGTCATTACGTGAGTTTGCTCTTTTGTATTTCCCGTCCTCCGTGTGTTTTGCCTGTTCTCCCCTGGTTTGCCTGCCTTGTTGTTTTTCCTGTTCGTGTCATGCCTGTGTATATTTCATGTATGGACTGCCCTCCCAATATGACCTGCGCCAGTTATTACGACCCTGATTATGGAATTTCCTTGAATAAATCTTGCTCTCCTCAGCGTTTGTGTCCGCCTCCCTGTTCTGCCCCGCGTAGAACATTACACTTAAAACTAGGGGTGGGCATAGATTAATTTTTTTAATCTAGATTAATCTCACTGAAATCTTGAAATTAATCTAGATTAATCTAGATTAATCTATATTAAAATGGCTCATATGCGTGCTACCCAAGTAATGACTAAAAGTCAGTTTTTGAGATAGGGTTTCTTAATACAGAGGGTGCATTAGACCAGGGGCTCATCTCCTGTTTCCAAAATGCATCATTTAAGGCTTAATTCGCATTTTTTTCTGCCGAAACTTGGAAATTGCGCATTATTTTTTCGAAAGGTTTGGATGGAAACCCGGCTGAGGAAGCTGTTCTACTTTGATACTTGAAGAAAAAAAAACATGCTCAATAAAATGTAGGCTACTCGTATTCAACGGTTTATTCAGTTAAACATGAATTTGTAAGCCTACATACTGTACATTAAATAACATGTTTATTCAGCTAAACATGATATTTGAAAAGTAAGCCAACATTTAGTACATTTAACCTCACGGACGTAATTTTCAAAAGTCAGTTTTGGTCCTCTGTAGTTTTAAGGGTTAAAAAGAAATATTTAAATAGCGACGAATCTAGCGCGAGGACCATGCAGAAAACGACCACTCCGAGCTCCGTTCCGGTAACATTTTATACGTTAGTAAAAATGAATTTTCCATGAAGCAAACCTGGTGACTTTGTGGCTGCATCCATATAAAAACACGTACAATTTGTAATTCACAGGTTTAAAAACTCGTTCTCGCCCCTACTGTACAATTTGGTTAGGAATACAGCCAAGCTAAATTATCAAGTTGAAAGTCATCATAGTTTGCTTACCCATTTTGACCCAGTTCCCAACCCAACTTTAAGAATAGATTAACGGCAATAATTTTTATATCGCCCGATAAGAGTATCAAATTAACGACCGCCGTTTACACCGTTAACGGCCAACCACTACCTAAAACACACATTCACACAGACTGTATTTGTCACTCTGTGTATTTGGTCCACCCTTACACACAGTTTACGTGTAGGTAGTTTGTCTCTGTTCTCCCCTCCTGAGCTTCCTGATCTGACTAATAAGGTCTCATCTTCCCCACAATTGTGTCCTCCCATGATATTATCTGATGCTAGAATGTTACAGTATGTTAATAAGATTTTCAATTGCAACTTATTTACACACTATTACAATAAATCTCTGTACTAATGAGATTGTAAGTGGTTCTGTTATCTTTCTAGCTTTGTTAGTAAAATCAGTCTGTTCCATGGGGCTGTTCAGAAATGGCATGTGTGGTTGAACACCCTTTATTTAGACACCTATACAATAAAACACGACTGATGTTACATTTCTCTGTTTCCAGATAAACTGAGAAAATGGTTAAAAGAAAAGCAGACAGGTGAGCTTAAGTTACTTCTGTCTTTCTTTAGTATGGCCTATTCATTTTGCCAGAGAATCTGATGTTACCTGTAACATACCACATGTTTCAGTGTAGATCCTGATATAAGAACTCCAGTGTTATGTACATGTAACTGTGTGTGTGTGTGTGTGTGTGTGTGTGTGTGTGTGTGTGTGTGTGTGTGTGTATGCACGCATTACAATTCATGATTATATTTCAGTAAAATGATGGTTGCTCCATTACAATTGGTCTGTAGTGCCATGTAGTGTCTGTAGTGCCATGATGAGAATCTGTAGTTCAGACCCATCAGTGTGTGTGAACTTAACCATCACTCTCTCTTGTGTGTGTGAACTTAACCATCACTCTCTCTTGTGTGTGTGAACTTCACCATCACTCTCTCTTGTGTGTGTAGCTGACATGTGTCTGAAGAGAGAAGGTAAATATCTTCTCCATTGGAAGAACTTAACTGATGCTCAGTGGAAATATGTGGAACACAAACTGTTAACTTCAGAAGAGGTTCTGGAGGAGTTTGATCTGAGGAAATATGACCCATCAGAGGAGTGTTTTCTGAAGCTGCAGAAAGTGGTCTACGCCTGCAGAAAAGCACAGTGAGTATTTTCATTACTGACCTGATTAGAGCTTTAACTGTGTGTGTGTGTGTGTGTGTGTGTGTGTGTGTGTGTGTGTGTCCATGCAAGAGTGCACAAGAATAAATGTTATTTCTCCATTATGGAGAAATGATTGGTTGTTCAGTAGAATACAGCCAGCAGTTATAACACCTTTATGAATTGCGCGTGGTGAGAGCTCCATACACACTTAACACGAATGCTCTGAACACACTTACCGAGCGCTCTCCCTGTTGTCCGTCCTCTTCCTCATAACAGCTGATAAACTGACAGCATTTGTGGGTCTCGTTTATTTGAGAGGTATAACAGCCAGTAAAAGCATGAAACTGGATGAATACTGGTGTGTTGACTTGGGAAATCCCATTTTCAAAGAGACAATGTCTAGACAGACATTCAGAGATATCATGCACTATCTCCGCTTTGATGACAAGAACACAAGGGCCATGATCTCTGAGATATTCAATAAATTTGTGAAAAACAGTATTACCTGTGGAAGAGCAACTGTACATGGGCAATAAACCCAAAAAAATTGCGGATTCAATTCTGGTTGGCCGCTGATGTTGAGACCAAATATATCCACAACGCAAATCCCCATCTAGGGAAAGATGCAGCAGAACGGCTGGTTGTCCTTAAACATCATGTTGTGTTTGATGGGTTTGATGGAACCTTTTCCTGGGTAAAGGAAGAAATCAAATCAAATCAAATTTATTTGTATAGCGCTTTTCACAACACATGTTGACATAAATGTTTCTGCTGTGTCGGATGTGATGGTGCGTGTGGTTTTTATATGGCGCATCTGATGTACATCGTATAAAGTTATTTCATATTTAGGGTTCACACACAGTGTGGGAACCCTATTTGTAATTGTTAGGATTTTTCTTTCTTTCTTCTTATTATTCTTTTTCCCATTTTTTGACCTAAAACGTATTGTGCAGCCTAGACCGTAATGCCTAGAAACCCCAAACTTGGCAAAAAGGTTCAGTTAACTCCAAGGACCAGATTCCCATACAGGGACACAAATTGGCCTGATGGTGGCGCTATAGCAGACCATGTTGACTTTTTGTCCATATCTCCTACACCGTAGGTCCTAGAACCAAAATTCCAGTTCCTATACATTCCTTGACTAAATTCAATAGGACAATTAATATACAACCATTAAGCTCCGCCCACTTAGATTTCGAGTTAATTTGCATAATGTGCAAAATCACACACATCTTTGAGCGCGAACTAGTCCATGGATTTTTCACATACGTGCACATATGTGGTATCAAAACGTTCAGAAGAGTCTGAGCTTTAAAATATAGCCAAAATGCTAATTTCCTCACTACCTAGTCAGTATAAGCCAAATGCGGGGGCGTAAACTCAATTGTAAATTTTGCGCTTATGGAGCTCTAACTGAAGAAAACTTGCATGCAATGAGATGACACTTCACAGACAGCTTCCTCCTGAGGGTCTGGGGCAGCTCGCAAAGGTTGCCATACCTCACCTGCTAGGGGGCGCTATAACATGCAAAAATTTGCCCCATGCACTCAGATTGGCCGATCCACATGAAACTTGACAGACATAATCTATGGGCCTCTGGGAACCAGGTCCTAAAGTAGACATGCCATACATCCAAAATGGCTGATGTAATCGGCCAATCAGTGATCGGCACGCGTTTGACAGGCTTACCATTGGTCAATCTGCACGAAACCTCTTGTGTGTGGGTAAGTGCACACCCCCTATGACATACTCCAGCCGGGTGTCGATTGGCCACTGGGGGGCGCTATTGCAAAAAAAGCAAGTATATCCCCTACATAATTCCACTTGGGAACATGCAATTGGACTCTTTTGATTCCTTGCAGTACTGCGAACAACTTTCCCATTACATGTCCTATTAAAAAATGCACAGTTTATTTACAGTTAATAATAGTTTGAAATCATCACTTTTCATACTCCTCCTAGAATTTTCATACCATCATGTCAAGCAAAGTCTTATAATACTCTACAGAGTGTGAAATAAAAAACTATCCAAAGATTTTGGATCTTAGGCCACTTATACCTGCTAAATATTTTTTTAATGGACAGCATCGATACATATAATATTCATATTCTAGAAGCTCTTTCATATTTTATCCAATTCTGACCAAAATGCACAAGCCCATTCACAATCTCATCCTGAACAAATTTGCCAAGTTTCATCCAAATCGGTTATTGTATGGCTCTACAGTGCAATATAATATACAATGCATAAAAATGCATGTAAAGTCCCTCTGTCACCTTCTCCCTCTCACACGCACGCAGGCTGAAACTCACACACACTCAGTCTCTCTCACACTCTCACCCACATTCCCCCTCCCATCTCTGTGCCCTAAGTAAACATTGCTCTGGCTACCTAGATCTCTCTGTCTATTAAACAGGCACACACACATACAGATGCAAGCAGGCCTTCCTATAGCATTCACAGTGACAATTTCCTAGCCATACCCACCCATATCTCAGTGACTAACACATGCTCATACAAACTAATATTTGGCTTCTTTTTTATGAGACACACAAACAGACACACACACCTTTATACCTATATGTATGTATAGTTTCTATGTATGCTTATGTAAGTATATGTATTAGTATATGTTGTCATAGTTTGAGTACATACACTACCACACACATACACACTTCTACCTAAATGTATGTATAGTTTGTATGCATATCTATAGTATATGTATAGTATATGTCAGTCATATCAGTCAGTCCAGTCATGCCAGTCATATCAGTCCAGTCATGTCAGTTATATCAGTTATGTCAGTCATTTTCTGCCAGTCATGTCAGTCCAGTCATGCCAGTTATTTCATTTCAGTCATGCCAGTCATGTCAGTCATGTAATGCCAGGCTTTGCAGACTACATTCATACTTTGAATACATGGGCAGTCATGTTATGCGTGCTAGGTGTGCAAGGAGTGAATTAACAAAGCATAGTCTCTGGCTCCCTCAATCTCTCTCTGTCGGTAATATACAGGCCCAATCATGTATAGACGCATGCAGGCCTTTCTATACTGTTCACATAGATGCAGCCCTAGCCAGATGTGCTATTTCTGTGTCTCCTTTTCTGACACACGCAGATGCCATCACACATATCTGTAGAGCACACACTGGCCAAACCCAAACAGCTTCTTTTCACTTTTAGGTCTAAAGGAACTTTTTGGGCTGACTTTTGCTTATTGAGGCCAAAATGCCTATTTGTGTGTGAACCCGCCTATCGCCGCTTGCGGCTATATTAGTAGGGAATGATCTGAAATGGTGTCATTTTGGGGGATGATTGCCAAATGTTCTGTGTTTAATCCGTAAGTAAGTATCAAGTCTAAGGTGTGTTTACAGCGGTGAGTAGGCCCTGTCACATTTTGGGCTATACCTTCTGAGTCTAGGATGGAATCGAACGCGGTTTTCAGTGGGTCTGATTCATTTTTCATAATGAATGTTGAAATCACTCACAATTACAAATCTTTCAATGGTTAAGACTAATTCTTCAGCAAATTCCTGAAGTAATTCTGAGTAAGGACCCAGCGGAGGATAGATGGTCACTAGTTTAAGCTTAGTTTTATTGCCTATGAGATTATTGCCTATTTCACCTATCAAAGCCTCGAATGAGTTAATAGAGGTGGTTGGTTTTACAGTAAAACCTTTATCTGTGTCATATATTGTGGCTACTCCACCTACACGCCCTGTGATACGGGGCTGATGAACATAACTGTATCCAGACGGAGCTGCTTCATTAAAACTTGCATATTAGTTTACTCTAGCCTATGTCTCTTTTAAACAGAGTGCATTTAGTCTGTTATCTGAGATTATTTCGTTTACTATCACAGCTTTTGATGCAAGCGATCTAATGTTTAAAAGTCCTAGCCTTAGCTTAATATTGCTGCTCATTTCATGTTGATTATTTCATTTAATTTTTATTAGATTTTTAAAACATATGACCCTGTTATTCCTATATCTGCCACGACTAACAGACACAGTCTCAATGGTTAGGTAGGTAGTGAAGTGTAACGTTCTGCGCGGGGCAGAACAGGGAGGCGGAGACAAATGCTGAGGAGAGCGAGATTTATTCAAGGAAATTCCAAACTCTGAGTCAAAAAGGATAGTGCGGGTCAGGTCGTTGAGGGAGTCCGAACATTGAACAAGCAATGACATAATAACACAAGGAGTACTCACAAAAACCAGGCAGGGAAAACAGAACAGGCTGAAACAAACGGGAAACACGAATACAAACACAAGAGCCAGTGAACATGAACAGAGTTACATGCATAGCACAAAACAACCGATAACCAGACATGGGAAATATAAGGACTATAAATACACAGGACTAAACTAGGACCAGGTGATAACAATGATGACAAGGGCATGGAAGTCAATGGGAAACCATAGAGACAGACGAGCAGGGCGGGATGAACGGGCAAGGAACACAGACACAAGGGAACCCGGAGTGACAGCTAGGAGAGGGGGCGTAGCCCTACGTGACATAACCCCCCCCCTCAAAGCGTGCCACTTCGGGGCACGCAAGGGCAGACAGGACAGGGAACCAGACTAGGACAAGACAGGGAACCACGGCACACGGCGAGGTACAGGGACAGCGGACACAGGACAGACCAGAGGGACAGGACCGGGCAAGACAGGACATGGAACCTGGGGCATGGCAGGGACAGGATATGCGGAGGCAGGCCAGGAGCTGGGCGTGGATGCGACATGACAAGGGACAAAGGGAGAACGACAGGGCCAGGCACAGGAGCAAGTATGACTGGACAAGTATGTCTCGCTGCAGCCTGCGGGAAGGCGGAGTTGGACATCCAACCCCGCCCACATCCAACTCCACCCTCTAATGCGCTCTCGTGCGCCAACCCACTACTTCTTCATTCGAGAATAACTGTGTGGCACTTGAAAATATGCATAATAACTCACAAGTGTTCAAGAGACACGTCGTTGCGCTTAAATTACACATACCTCGTTTACTTTGTGTATTGTTCCACGTATGTTATTCATTATTTTTATTTATTGGGTGGCGAACGTAAAATGTTGACGGGGGGATGTAAAATGGACACAAATTAAGTATTATATCGCGATCTATCTAGGGATGCACCGAAAATTCGGCCACCGAAAATTTTCGGTCGAAATGGCTTAAATTTGCATTTTCGGTTTTCGGCCGAAATACTTTCATCACCGAAACAACACGGCCGAAACAATGTGCTGTGATGACGCAAGCAAAAATCGCCACCTGCACGCGCTTATTTGGATAAAGCTAGCAAAAAAGTTTTCCAGTGATGGCGCCGAGGACATTACACCAAAAATTATGGAACTCGTTGCCTTAGACGATCAGCCGTTCTCTGTCGTAGGGATTTCGTAGGCTAATAGAGCACATTGAGCCCCGTTATGTTTTGCCGAGCAGACGACATTTCTCAGAAGTGTGTTTACCTGAGCTGTTTAATGTTGTTGCAACTCGCGTCACGTTTTTATGAGAGAATTTATATTTATCTTTCAGGCCAGTCAGTTATAATTAAATTTAACTCGTATAAAATACATATATTTATCCTCTCAGATAAAAACGGTCTGCAAGCGAGTTTAATTTAATTAGTGGTCGGCCGTTGTCAGCGGTATCGCCGTTAACGGCCCACCACTAATTTTATTTTATAATATGCATTACTGTAATGTCAGTGCTAAATAAATATTTTCAAATCAAATTTTGTAGTTGATTTATTCTTTGAATAGCAATGCCTTGATTTTAGTGAGGTTAGCCATAAATCCAATGTTACTAATAATTGGCATAATGTATTTCGGTGTTTCGGTTTTCGGCTTTCGGCCTTGGTTTCCTCATTTTCGGTTTTCGGTTTCGGCTAGGAATTTTCATTTCGGTGCATCCCTAGATCTATCGCTCGCGGGTGGTTGGCGCCAGAGCGAACTAGTAACTCATTGAATCATAGATGTAGATAAGAGGTAAATAGATTTTTTTGGCGTGAGAAATCGGATGTGTGGCGTGAGAGCGTGTGAAGACGGTCAAATGCGTGTGTCTCACGCTCAGTGCGTGAGAGTTGGCAACCCTGCTACTAAGTACACAATTAAAATGGTAATGTTTACTGTTTACTGATAATGTTGGTGATAGAGAAGGGGTATGTTGGTAATGTTGGTAATGTTGGTAATGGAGAAGGGGTGTAATCAGGGCTTAATTTGAGCTGGATCCTGCCGGAACAGGATCTGGAAACTCTTTCATTTTGAAGGGTGCATTCCGGGAACTGTCTGCCTCGATCCGGTAACTTTCAAGCCTACCAATTATAAGTTATGAAGAAATCTGTCTGCGTTGAACCAATTAATTGAACAAATAATTCTTTAAAAGACATTTTTAAACACAAAATCCACATTCCTAAATCACATAAGAGCTCTCCTTTTTAGCTATGCCTTTCCTTGTCTCCCATAAACCTAGTTATACTTTCGTGAGTGACCGTAGCGCGCGACTCCGCACACATCGCGCGCGTCACATTTTTTAGTGTCCTCCTGAAACGATATGTGGTAGTATAAAGAAACACCCCTCAAAAACAGGGGAAGGAACATTTACCTGACCAATTTTAATGTTGCTTTGTGTTTCAGATTTGAAAAGTGCTGGAATTTAGGCTAAAGTACTTGAAAATGCACTTAAAATGCACTTCTGTACTTAAAACACTTATAAAACACACGTAAATAATTTAAAAATAATTTATATATGTACGAATTGGCTTGTTATTTTGACATTTGTGCGCCTAAGCGTTGGGCTTTGTGTGCGATCCGGTGACATTGTTGGCCTCAGTGACCCCTTGTCTCATGTCGCTGTTTGCGTTCCGGCATCGTTTGATTTACAAATTAAGCACTGGGTGTAATAGTAATGTTGGTGTTTAGTGTACTCAAGCAGCCCAGCCCACTTTCGCAAATGGCGACACACTTGAGCAACTCTAGTGATATGGCAGTGTTGTAGAGACCAAGAGTGGCACGATGAACACTATTCTGACTAATGGCTAAGCACATTATGATGTTGCCACCACGCACCCCAGGGACACTGACGATGGCTCAGTGTCTTATCATGTGCCTTTCCCTGTGCCTTGTTTTAGTAAAGTTGTAAAGGAACTTTACAACCACTGTTGCTACATTAATATTTATTTTATTGCTGTACCTTTGGGTAAGAGAGTAATGTAATTTCAATCATTTGTATTTCCTGTACATATTCAGAACTGTCAATTAAACTATTCAAGAAAAATCTAAAAAGATTGTTCTAAGACTTAAATTATTCATGTGGGATAATAAAGAAAAACATACATTTTGATCAATAACATGTGAGTGTTTTTCTTGTTAAAACTGTTAAACTAATTAAAATCTGGAAGTTCTGTTTACTGGGAGCAAAAACAGTCCGAGTTTCGAACGTAACATGGGCGTGGCTTCGGACTTGAGAAGAGGGTGGAGTTGGATGTGGGCGGGGTTGGATGTCCAACTCCGCCTTCCTGCAGGCTGCAGCGAGAGGCTTCTCGGACTGGAAAGGACAGGACTGGGAACAGACACGGGAGTGGGGCCAGGGGACAGGGCAGAGGCCAACACAGAGGCGAACATACCAAGAACAACAGACACGGGGACAGGAACAAGATGGGTAATAATCTGGGGAACAGACACAGGGGACCGGAACAGAGACGACACCACTAGACACCGACACAGTAACAGGAACACAAACCTGAACAGACACAACCACAGGGATAGGAACCAACACAAAACCAGGGACAGGACATGGGAGCAAGGGGAACATGGGAATAGAGACAGGAACACAGGGCGGTGTAGGGAGTACATTCAGTCCATGCCCATACGTGGGCAGCACAGTCTCCTGGGGAACAGGCGTGGCCGGCAGACGGGCAGCGGGGACAGGAACCGGCGGCGACCCCATCCGGGTCGTGGGAACAGGAGGCGTGGTTGACCCCTTCCGGGTCGCGGGAACAGGAGGCGTGGCTGACCCCTTCCGGGTCGCGGGAACAGGGGGCGTGGTTGACCCCTTCTGGGTCGCGGGAACAGGGGGCGTCGTTGACCTCCTCCGGGTCGCGGGAGCAGGCCGCTGAGGTGAGGAGATGCGCTCGGGCGCAGAGCCGCCAAGCCGACGTGGCCACTACGCCCCCCCAAAAAATTCTTGGGGGTGTTGTGTGGAGTAGCTGGCGGGATCAGAGGCAGTAGGTCGTCTTCCACGGGGTCTTGGGAGAGCCTGGAAGAATACACAGACACACAAGCCTCTCGGTGGATCTCTCTGCGACGGCTCCGCCTCCTCTGAGGCGTTGGGAGCTCGCAGTAGTCATCGAGAGCCAACCGAGGGTTAAGCCAACGCTCGTCTGTGCACTCGTTCCGTCTGCCCGCGACTTGCACTACAGGTTGCTCCTCCCTGTAGTGATCAACAAGCCGGGCAGACACGTTGCGCTCAACAGGAGTGCGACGAGACTTCCGTGTTCCCACAGCGCCAGGGGAATTCTTGTCTCTGGTTCGTTCACGCTGTGATATCGGAGAGTTGAACTGAACTGAACCAGCCAACATCTCATCACAGCGATTAAACTCAGGTGTTGCAGGTTAGAAAAATCACATATATGCATACTGAGCACAATGCATCAGACAGTTTCAACCGATAATTGCACAAAGAAATGAGGCTGTTTCCTATGACACTACCACTAAGTGTGGCATTGATATGTGACTGGCCTGTAACAGTGTTCCACAACCTCCTACACCCATCATTGACCTGTAGCGCACACATTGTTCACATTGCAGGTTAACCTGAGCAAACAAAGGTTTATTCTCCAATTGGTAAAGGAGCTGTGTGCACATACATGTCTACTGACATACACTATATTGCCAAAAGTATTCACTCACCCATCCAAATTACCAGAATACCAAAATCACTTCCATGGCCACAGATGTATAAAATTAAGCACCTAGGCATGCAGACTGTTTTTACAAGCATTTGTGAAAGAATGGGTCGCTCTCAGGAGCTCAGTGAATTCCAGTGTGGAACTGTGATAGGATGCCACCTGTGCAACAAATCCAGTCGTGAAATTTCCTCACTCCTAAATATTCCACAGTCAACTGTCAGCTGTATTATAAGAAAATGGAAGCGTTTGGGAACGACATCAATTCAGCCACAAAGTGGTAGGACACGTAAACTGATGGAACAGGGTCAGCGGATGCTGAAGTGCATAGTGCGAAGAGGTCGCCAACTTTCTGCAGATTCAGTCACTACAGACATCTAAACTTCATGTGGCCTTCAGATTAGTTCAAGAACAGTGCACATCCAAGCCATACATCACAAAGTACGATGCAAAGCATCAGATGTAGTGGTGTAAAACACACCGCCACTGGAGCACTGGAGGCACGTTCTCTGGTGTGATGAATCGTGCTTCTCCATCTGCCAATCTGATGGATGAGTTTGGGTTTGGCAGTTGCCAAGATAATGGTACTTGTCTGACTGCACTGTGCCAAGTATAAAGTTTGGTGGAGGGGGGATTATGGTGTGGTGTTGTTTTTTAAGGAGCTGGGCTTGGCCCCTTAGTTCCAGTGAAAGGATCTGAATGCTTCAGCATAAGACATTTTGGACACTTCCATGCTCCCAACTGACTGAGTCCTGACCTAAACCTGATAGAACACCTTTGGGATGAGTTAGAGTGGAGACTGAGAGCCAGACCGTCTCATCCAACATCAGTATGTGACATCATTAATGTGCTTCTGGAAGAATGGTAAAAAATCCCCATAAACACACTCTTAAACCTTGTGGACAGCCTTCCCAGAAGAGTTGAAGCTGTAGGTATAAGAATGTTAATGAAGCATGCTGTGTCTAGTGTTAAGAGATCCAAACCCCAGAGCAGTAGATGGAACTTCACCCCTTTTCTCTTCTTTTCCATGTTCCCCTTGAATGTGAAGTGAATCCTCATATTGAGGTTTTCTGTGAACACAATGTGAAGACAATTTTCTTTCTTACCTTTTCCCGTAGACTAGTTATGTTTTAACGTAATCAATAATGTACAAAATGCTGTCAACAAGATGGATGATTCAAAAGGATGATCAACAGTGTCAAAAGTGGCACTTAAATCCTTGAACAAGGACAGAGTTTGCCTGCATCTTTATTCAATCTCAGGTCATTTTCTACTTTAACTAGTGCTGTTTCAGTGTTGTGGAGAGCTCTGATACCAGACTGAAAAGTCATTTATTTGGTTTAGTTTAAGATAATCATTCAACTTTTTCAATTATTTTGCTAAGAAAAGGAAGGTTAAATATAGGTCGATAATTATTGAGAATATGGTTTAAGTCTTGTTTGAGTTCTAGTCTGTTTAGTCTTATTGTGTGTTTCGTGTGTCCTGTATGGATTCTAGAGTTTTATTAGTACATCAGCGTGTGTGTTTTGGTTCTACACTGGTCTGTTCGTCATTCCTCGCCATCTTGCTGCCATCTGTGTCAGCGCGGTTGAGCCAACGGAGGCAGATAATGTAAAAATAGTTGAGTCTGAAAATACGACCTGCTCTCTATTGCGCATGTGTTCGCCTCCTCCGAGTTGTTAGTTACGCACTGTTTCTTCAGTGCCCGGGTATCAGGTTTGTTGTTCATCATTAATTTGGTGTTGTAGGCCGTCAGCAGGTTTGTGCATGCATGTTTTTGTTTTAATTGACTAAAGCTCGTTACGTTTCGAGCATTTTGAAATTTCAGTTATCTTGTGCAGATTCCAGAGTGGTCTAGTCCTGACTCCATAGCTGACCTGTTATCTATGAGAGACTGTTATCTACCTGAGAGACTGTCATCTACCTGACTGGCTACCAGTGTTGGGAACGTTACTTTTTAAAAGTAATTAGTTATAGTTACTCACTACTTGTTCAAAAAAGTAACTGAGTTAGTAACTGAATTACTCTATAATAAAAGTAACTCGTTACCAGGAAAAGTAACTATTTGTATTACAGTAAAAAATTACACTGCTCAAAAAAAATAAAGGGAACACTCAAATAACACATCCTAGATCTGAATGAATGAAATATTCTCATTGAATACTTTGTTCTGTACAAAGTTGAATGTGCTGACAACAAAATCACACAAAAATCATCAATGGAAATCAAATTTATTAACCAATGGAGGCCTTGATTTGGAGCCACACATAAAATTAAAGTGGAAAAACACACTACAGGCTGATCCAACTTTGATGTAATGTCCTTAAAACAAGTCAAAATGAGGCTCAGTATTGTGTGTGGCCTCCATGTGCCTGTATGACCTCCCTACAACGCCTGGGCATGCTCCTGATGAGGTGGCGGATGGTCTCCTAAGGGATCTCCTCCCAGACTTGGACTAAAGCATCCGCCAACTCCTGGACAGTCTGTGGACGTTGGTGGATGGAGCGAGACATGATGTCCCAGATGTGCTCAATCGGATTCAGGTCTGGGGAACGGGCGGGCCAGTCCATAGCTTCAATGCCTTCATCTTGCAGGAACTGCTGACACACTCCAGCCACATGAGGTCTAGCATTGTCCTGCATTAGGAGGAACCCAGGGCCAACCGCACCAGCATATGATCTCACAAGGGGTCTGAGGATCTCATCTCGGTACCTAATGGCAGTTAGGCTACCTCTGGTGAGCACATGGAGGGCTGTGCGGCCCTCCAAAGAAATGCCACCCCACACCATTACTGACCCACTGTCAAACCGGTCATGCTGAAGGATGTTTTAGGCAGCAGATCGCTCTCCACGGCGTCTCCAGACTCTCACGTCTGTCACATGCTCAGTGTGAACCTGCTTTCATCTGTGAAGACCACAAGGCGCCAGTAGCGAATTTGCCAATCCTGGTGTTCTCTGGCAAATGCCAAGCGTCCTGCATGGTGTTGGGCTGTGAGCACAACCCCCATCTGTGGACGTCGGGCCCTCATACCATCCTCATGGAGTCTGTTTCTAACCGTTTGTGCAGACACATGCACATTTGTGGCCTGCTGGAGGTCATTTTGCAGGGCTCTGGCAGTGCTCCTCCTGTTCCTTCTTGCACAAAGGCGGAGGTAGCGGTCCTGCTGCTGGGTTGTTGCCCTCCTACGGCCTCCTCCACGTCTCCTGGTGTACTGGCCTGTCTCCTGGTAGCGCCTCCAGCCTCTGGACACTACGCTGACAGACACAGCAAACCTTCTTGCCACAGCTCGCATTGATGTGCCATCCTGGATGAGCTGCACTACCTGAGCCACTTGTGTGGGTTGTAGAGTCCGTCTCATGCTACCACGAGTGTGAAAGGACCACCAACATTCAAAAGTGACCAAAACATCAGCCAGAAAGCATAGGTACTGAGAAGTGGTCTGTGGTCCCCACCTGCAAAGTCAAAGTCAAATTTATTTATATACAGTGGTACCTCGAGATACGAGTTTAATCCGTTCCAGACCCGTGCTCCTATCTCGAACTGCTCGGTTCTGGAAGCAATTTAAACTAGAAGTCCCTGAAATTTCAACCACCCCCCTGAAGTCCCTAAAGAGGGTCCAAAGAACCTTAGTCCAAACTGACACCTCTGGTGGCTCCAATTAACATCCATTCATTTGCAAAAGTGCCCATTGCCTGAGGAATCAGCAGGGGGGAGAAGAGCTGAACTTGCCTCCAGTGTTATGTAAATGAGGCGTGTGTCAGGTATGGGTGGTTGCTGCTGAAAGCTTGGACCTCCTTGGCTGCCATATGAGACTGTGCAAGATCTCTTGCATGAAGTCTCCTCATCTACAGAACCATGTTTGAGATTTGATTTGTGAAAGGTTGAAATAATGTGAAATTGACACAAACATAATATTTGAATTATAATGGCATATAGGAGGCATATTGATTAGTCAAAATGGCTCTGATATTTTTAACCTTATTTTAAGTAGTTTTGTCTTTTGAAAAACTGCTAATAGGTAAAAATGTTTTTACATAAATGTATACAAAAATCCCTCAGCTACTTGAAATAGAATAATATTATTGAGCAATTTTAACTTATCAAGATCAAGATTTTGCAGTGTGTCTCTTCCAAATACAGCCATAACCAGCAAACAAAAATAGGAAATTTAGGAAATCTTACCAAAAGAGATATCACTACTACAGATTTTCACTACTCTCTGAAAACTAACAATGTGTTGTGTGTGACGTTTGTGACCCTAGGCTTGAAAATTGCTTCATATGGGCTTTTCAAACTTTTTTTTTTGGCCCACCTCCACCCTTTCACCTTTGGAGGACAACTTTGTTTTCATGTAAGAAAGAAAACAGTTTCATGTAAAAGAAAACAATTCTGTATAATACAGTACAATAGTGATAAAAACAATTGGGGTTAGGTGAACCATACAGGACAGGAGAGAAAAGAGGGGGAGAGAAAGTAAAAAGGGAAAAGACAGAAGAGCAGAAAAAACAGCTCAAATGATTCACCAACTTCTGCTACTAAATGAAGAGCAGAAAGTAAGACATACAGCACAAATGACTGATGTATGTGTGTGTGAGTGTGTGTGTTTATGTAAGTGCAACATAGGATAAATGTACAGAATGTACTTATTAGCAAGGCCCCAGAGGCCAGAGGCAGGCAGAGAAAGACCAGGGAACCCCACCCGACCACGGCCCCTCCAGGATCATGTCAAAAGCCTGCTGTGTACTGGAAACCTTTGCTATCCTTGCTTCTCAGTCAACAGAGTAAGTGAAATGTGTGGTGACATGAATTTTCATCCACATGTAGGTGGCTACAGTCATCTTTCTCTTTATTATAAAACTGACACAGACATTATTTGAACTATAATTTCAAAACATCTCAAGTCTGCCTCCTTTGTACTAATTTTGGATTTTTTTCTCACTGCAAAAGGTGACATGATTATTGGTCAAAATAGCTAAAGTTCAGATTTCTCTGAAAGGGTCTTTTCTTCTCCGTCTGAGTCAATGGATCAACATAGCTCACACTATCACCCATCCCCCCGTCTACCTAGAAGTGGCTGCATGACAAAGGATGGCCTCATGGCCTCATGATCCAAAATACCTCAGCACTGGCTTTTGGCAGGCTCAGGTAGAAATGTTGTAATGTTAGTAATGTTTTTCTTCTAAAAAAGATAAGTGGGTTCAAAATAACAATTTTTGAAAAAAATTACCAAATTAATTGTGTTGATCCACCTCAAAAAAGGTCATGCAAAAGTGTGTAAGCTGGTCCTGAGTGTGTCTGCCCATCCCCCAGCTGCATTGTTGTGCAGGAGACATGCATAAGGTGAGAGAGGCAGTCAGAGGGCCTGGCTGAGAGCAGAAGCTACAGAGGACATGATGTAAGTTTAGAAATATATACAATAAAGTTGAAATGTTCTCAACAGAGCACTCACATACAATTATCCACTCAGTCTGCCACTCCCTCATTTGGGGAGAAAGCTACACTATTGTGGCTATGCCCCACTTTAGACAATTTAGACCATTTTTATTCACGGAGGGGTCTGAAATTTTCGTCTTAGGTGCATGTCCTCACTGTATTGGAATATTTTATTGTCTGAGTGAAAGAGAAACAAAATGGGGTCACAAAAGTGGGAATAGATAGATAGATAGATAGATAGAGCTTTATTTATCCCTTGGGACGGATCCCTTCAGGAAATTGTATTTTTCCAGTAGCAGCGTTACAGTACCATAATGTTAACAAGGTAGTATTACAATTTAAAAATATCACTAAAACAAGATTAAGCACACAACATAATAATAATAATAATAATAACAGTAATAATAATAAACATAAACTAAGAAAAAACGGCAATGTATAAAAGGATAAGAGGATGCAATTGCACATAGCCCATTATGAGGTATTGTGATTTGGATGAACTGATTGATTAAATTGTGTCATCATATTACACATAGCCCAGTTTATAGGTGATCAGCTCAGCTGATTCCCAAACATTCTCAGTCTACCCATTGGAACATCCACCTATTAACTCCTTCCCCCTCGTTCCCAGAGAGGAGTTGTATAGTTTGATGGCCTGAGGGACAAAAGAGTGTTTGAGTCTATTAGTCCTGCACCTGGGAAGTAGTAGTCTGTCACTAAACAGACTCCTCTGTTGTATGATGACCGTGTGCAATGGGTGACTGGTGTTATCCAGGATGTCCAGTAGTTTGTTCAGTGTCCTTTTTTCTGCTACCGTCACCAGAGAGTCCAGCCTAGTGCCGACAACAGATCCTGCCCGCCTGATCAGTTTTTCTATCCTGGAAGAGTCCTTCTTGGATATACTGCCCCCCCAGCAGACCACGGTGTAGAACAGGACACTGGCCACTACCGTCTGGTAGAAAGTCAGCAGGAGTTTTCTGCATATGTTGAAGGACCGAATCTTCCTGAGAAAATACATCCTGCTCTGTCCCTTTTTGCACAGTTGCTCTGTATTGCAAGACCAGTCCAGTTTATTGTTCAGCCACAACCCCAGGTACTTGTATGATGCAACCATCTCCACCTCATCCCCTCCTACCATGATCGGTCGTGGCTTGGTTCTAGACTTCCTGAAGTCGATGACCAGCTCTTTGGTTTTTGTGGTGTTGAGCTGTAGGTGGTTTGCATTGCACCAGGTTGCAAAATCCTTCACTAGGCTCCTGTACTCCTCCTCCCTGTCATCCCTGATACACCCGACGATGGCTGTGTCATCTGCAAACTTCTGGATGTGACACAGCTCGGAGTTGTACCAGAAGTCAGCAGTGTAGAGGGTGAAGAGAAGAGGGGCCAGCACCGTGCCTTGAGGTGCTCCTATGCTGCTGATCACAGTGTCAGACGTGATGTCCACCATCTTGACATACTGTGGCCTGTTAGTGAGGTAGCTGATGATCCAGACAACCAGGCAGGGGTCCACACACATCCTGTTCAGCTTATCCTGGAGTAAAATAGGCTGAATGGTGTTAAAAGCACTTGAGAAGTCCAGAAAAAGAATCCTCACTGTGTTCTTATTGTCCAGGTGTGAATGTGCTCTGTGTAGTAGGTAGAGGATGGCGTCATCCACGCCAACACCTGCCCGGTAAGCAAACTGCAGTCCATCCTGAGCATGTTGTATCTGGGGACTGAGGAGGCAGAGGAGGAGCCGCTCAAACGTCTTCATAATGTGCGATGTTAGTGCCACAGGTCTAAAATCATTCAGTTCACTGGGTCTGTTCTTTTTGGGAACAGGAACTATACATGAAGTTTTCCATATGGTGGGCACTTTTCCCAGCTGCAGGCTGAGATTGAAGACACGTTGTAGCGGTTCACACAGTTCATCAGCACAGTTCTTCAGTACACGAGGTAATACCATGTCAGGTCCAGGCGCTTTTTTGGGGTGGAGCTTCCTTAGTTGTTTCCTGACTTGGTCTGAAGTGATGTTTGCTGAGGTCTGTGTTGTGGTTGTGTTGTGTAGGTGTTGTGTTAAGGTCAGAGTTGAAGTTGCTGTGGTGGGAGGATAGTTGGGGGTGGGGTTGCCTGCTGCAGTATCTGGAGGAGGGTGTGATAATGAAGAGAGGGGAGATGGCTGTAGTGAATGGGGGGTTGAGGAGGACGTGGCCTGGTTAAATCTGTTGAAGAAGATGTTCAACTCATTCACTCTATCCACAGTCCCCTCCCCCGCTCTCGTCTTGGTGTTATGGCCTGTGATGTTTTTGAGACCATTCCATACCTCTCTCATGTTGTTATCTGCAAGCTTCTGCTCAATCTTCCTCCTGTAGCTATCTTTGGCTTCCCTCACACAGTGTTTTAGATCCTTTTGTGCTGCTCTCATCGCCTCCCGGTTCCCGTTTCTAAAGGCAGCTTTTTTTGTGTTGATTGCAGCCTTAACTTTCTGTGTGACCCATGGCTTGTTGTTGGGGTAGCATCGCACGGTTTTTATGGGGGAGACCACATCTGTACAGAAGTTAATATAATCTGTCAGACAGTGTGTCATCGTCTCGATGTCTTCACAGTGAGAATTGAGAAGAACATCCCAGTCTGTGTTACTGTAACAGTCCCTCAGCTCTTCTTCCATTTCTGGGGTCCACTTCCTGGTGGTTCTGGTAGTTGGAGGCAGCCTTTGAACGAGGGGGGTGTACATAGGCTGTGCATGTAGTAGAGCGTGGTCCGACTTCCCCAGGGGGGGCAGGGCTGTGACTCTGTATGCCTCTTTTACATTAGCATATAGGAGGTCTATTGTCCTGTTGTTTCTTGTTGGACAGTCCACGTTCTGATAAAATGCAGGCAGTGTAGAGTCCAGAGTAGCATGATTAAAGTCCCCAGAAATTAAGATAAATGCATCAGGGTGCTGTGTCTGTAATTTTGCAGTCGCTAAGTGAATGTGCTCACATGCTGCGGCTGCGTCCGCCCTCGGTGGAATGTAAACACAGAGAGCGATCACATGACTGTATTCTCGTGGAACATAGTAGGGCCGGCAGCTAACAGCTAGTAACTCCAGATCCGAACAGCATAAGACTATCTTTACAGATATATGACCGGGGTGACACCAGCGATTGTTAACATAGATGATCAACCCCCCACCTTTGCTTTTCCCGCATGATTTTTTGTCTCTGTCCGCTCTCACAGCAGTGAAGCCAAGCAGGTCCACGTTAGCATCCGGTATTAGCTCAGTTAGCCATGACTCCGTAAAGATAAGCAAGCTGCACTCACGGTAAATCCGCTGATTGATTAGTGCGGACAGCTCATCAACCTTATTAGGTAGCGAGTTCACATTCCCCATGATAACGGAGGGAATAGGTGGTTTGTAGCGCCTCCGATTGTCGGATAGCCTAGCCTTTAGCTTAGCACCGGCCTTGCTTCCTCGGGCTCTCCTCCTTAGCTCCTCCGGAATGGGATGTCGGTTTCCGCATCGCCCCATTGTTCTCAATCCCAGCAGTTCCTCTCTCGAATAATTGAGAAATATAGCTCCAGGCTGCTCATTAGTATTAAAAATATCCATAGGATATGAGTACAAACACACTATATCTCCGTGAGAAGAAAGTAAACATAAGAAAGCAAGTAAAAAGAACTATTAGCTAAGTACTACGGAGCTTCTGGAGAGGCTGCCGTCTCACACAGCGCCAAGACGCAAGGATGAATAGCCACAATACTGTAGCTTTCTCCTCAAATGAGGGACTGGCAGACTGGGTAGATAGTTGTATGTGAATGCTCTGATGAGAACACTCATGAACAATTGTGCAAATGTGAGATGTGTCGACTGCTACAGATACACGTGTGGCAAATGTACCAGGGAGATACCCTGGCAGTGCCAGGCATGTTCTGACAGACTGCTGAGTGACTGCTGAAGTGCTAGTCACACAAGAAGGACATGCCATTCACACACACACACACACACACACACACACACACACACACACACACACACACACACACACACACACACAGCCCTGCACTGCAGCCTATTGTAAATGTGTGGAATTGTTTTATTCCTTGTATTTTTTGTATAATTTTATGGCAATAATAAAAAGCATGGAACATAAAAAAGCATGGAAACATAACAGTTGTTCTTTTGTATGTTTCTCATGCTGAAATTTCAGTCCTCCTGACTTAGACACAAATGCTTCTGGTCATTACTCACATGTACCTGGCTATAAAATTTCTAATTTTCTATTTCAAATATTAAAAAATAATTTATTGTTTGTGCTTTGTTGCTCAGATAAAACTAAACTATATACAATATATATAACCTTTATATTATAAAATACAATAAACTGAATAGAACTAACTAAATGGCTAAACTCAATGAAAAACAACAATTAGTTGTGAGCTGAAGCATGCCCCCTCCTGTGGTGCGCCAGTAATGGCCTTATTTACAGAACAAAAGTGCCTGCTCGCAGCTGATAATAGGGTGTTAGCTAAAATCCTTCAGCTCTCTCGACCCTTCTCTGGGTTCCGATGGTAGAAGTGTTGAAAGACCCTTCTCTGGGACTTCTAGTGTTAACAATGTAAAGTATTGTAATTGGTTCCCGTCCTTAAAAAAGTCACAAAACTAGCGTAAATGTGGAAAAAAAGACATGTTCTTTATTAATAAAGGCACACGCAACATGTATAATTAAACAATACGTACAGTAACTTCACCGGTACACACGTACGTACATGCTGAACAATAGAAATTACCGTAACAGAGAACATGTTTAAACTGTAAAAATTACATACACACATCACATTACCTAAACTTAAAAAGTTGCTTAAACACTTACTCGTTGGTTTTAGGCCTTTTGGGTGAACTTTCGGCATGTTCACTCAGATCTGTTTTTTTTTCATTAAAAATCTGTCCAACGAGGTTTGTTTCTGTCTGCTTTTTAAAATGTTTCGAAAATGAGCCAAAGATGTGTCATTAAACAGTGCTGCTGCACGACTCGTTGATACCTTCTCCGGGTGATAATGTAAAAAAAAAAAACGTTTGTAGTACAGTGAAGCGGGTTCGGGAAATAAGGCAGAAACTGCGTAATCCAGAAAATCCCGAGGAGGGAAACTTTATTTACCACGCAACTTAACACTAGAAGTCCCAGAGAAGGGTCTTTCAACACTTCTACTATCGGAACCCAGAGAAGGGTCGAGAGAACTGAAGGATTTTAGCTAACACCCTATTATCAGCTGTAAGCAGGCACTTTTGTTCTGTAAATAAGGCCATTACTGGCGCACCACAGGAGGGGGCATGCTTCAGCTCACAACTAATTGTTGTTTTTCATTGAGTTTGGCCATTTAGTTTCTAGTTAGTTCTATTCAGTTTATTGTATTTTATAATTTAAAGGTTATATATATTGTATTTAGTTTAGTTTTATCTGAGCAACAAAGCACAAACAATAAATTATTTTTTTATATTTTAAATAGAAAATTTGAAATTTTATAGCCAGGTACATGTGAGTAATGACCAGAAGCATTTGTGTCTAAGTCAGGAGGACTGAAATTTCAGCATGAGAAACATACAAAAGAACAACTGTTATGTTTCCATGCTTTTTTATGTTCCATGCTTTTTATTATTGCCATAAAATTATACAAAAAATACAAGGAATAAAACAATTCCACACATATTTACAATAGGCTGCAGTGCAGGGCTGTGTGTGTGTGTGTGTGTGTGTGTGTGTGTGTGTGTGTGTGTGTGTGTGTGTGTGTGTGTGTGTGTGTGTGTGTGAGTGGCATGTCCTTCTTGTGTGACTAGCACTTTAGCAGTCACTCAGCAGTCTGTCAGAACATGCCTGGCATTGCCAGGGTATCTCCCTGGTACATTTGCCACACGTGTATCTGTAGCAGTCCACACATCTCACATTTGCACAATAGTTCATGAGTGTTCTCATCAGAGCATTCACATACAACTATCTACCCAGTCTGCCAGTCCCTCATTTGGGGAGAAAGCTACAGTATTGTGGCTATTCCCACTTTAGTGACCCCATTTTGTTTCTCTTTCACTCAGACAATAAAATATTCCAATACAGTGAGGACATGCACCTAAGACGAAAATTTCAGACCCCTCCATGATTAAAAATTGTCTAAATTGTCTAAAGTTGGGAATAGCCACAATAGTGTAGGTTTCTCCCCAAATGAGGGAGTGGCAGACTGAGTGGATAATTGTATGTGAGTGCTCTGTTGAGAACATTTCAACTTTATTGTATATATTTCTAAACTTACATCATGTCCTCTGTAGCTTCTGCTCTCAGCCAGGCCCTCTGACTGCCTCTCTCACCTTATGCATGTCCCCTGCACAACAATGCAGCTGGGGGATGGGCAGACACTCTCAGGACCAGCTTACAGACTTTTGCATGACCTTTTTTGAGGTGGATCAACACAATTAATTTGGTAATTTTTTTCAAAATTGTTATTTTGAACCCACTTATCTTTTTTAGAAGAAAAACATTACTAACATTACTACATTTCTACCTGAGCCTGCCAAAAGCCAGTGCTGAGGTATTTTGGATCATGAGGCCATGAGGCCATCCTTTGTCATGCAGCCACTTCTAGGTAGACGGGGGGATGGGTGATAGTGTGAGCTATGTTGATCCATTGACTCAGACGGAGAAGAAAAGACCCTTTCAGAGAAATCTGAACTTTAGCTATTTTGACCAATAATCATGTCACCTTTTGCAGTGAGAAAAAAATCCAAAATTAGTACAAAGGAGGCAGACTTGAGATGTTTTGGAATTATAGTTCAAATAATGTCTGTCAGTTTTATAATAAAGAGAAAGATGACTGTAGCCACCTACATGTGGATGAAAATTCATGTCACCACACATTTCACTTACTCTGTTGACTGAGAAGCAAGGATAGCAAAGGTTTCCAGTACACAGCAGGCTTTGGACATGATCCTGAAGGGGCCGTGGGCGGGTGGGGTTACCTGGTCTTTCTCTGCCTGCCTCTGGCCTCTGGGGCCTTGCTAATAAGTACATTCTGTACATTTATCCTATGTTGCACTTACATAAACACACACACTCACACACACATACATCAGTCATTTGTGCTGTATGTCTTACTTTCTGCTCTTCATTTAGTAGCAGCAGTTGGTGAATCATTTGAGCTGTTTTTTCTGCTCTTCTGTCTTTTCCCTTTTTACTTTCTCTCCCCCTCTTTTCTCTCCTGTCCTGTATGGTTCACCTAACCCCAATTGTTTTTATCACTATTGTACTGTATTATACAGAATTGTTTTCTTTTGATTCTTACATGAAAACAAAGTTGTCCTCCAAAGGTGAAAGGGTGGAGGTGGGCCAAAAAAAAGTTTGAAAAGCCCATATGAAGCAATTTTCAAGCCTAGGGTCACAAACGTCACACACAACACATTGTTAGTTTTCAGAGAGTAGTGAAAATCTGTAGTAGTGATATCTCTTTTGGTAAGATTTCCTAAATTTCCTATTTTTGTTTGCTGGTTATGGCTGTATTTGGAAGAGACACACATGCGAAATCTTGATCTTGAAGTTAAAATTGCTCAATAATATTATTCTATTTCAAGTAGCTGAGGGTTTTTTGTATACATTTATGTAAAAACATTTTTACCTATTAGCAGTTTTTCAAAAGACAAAACTACTTAAAATAAGGTTAAAAATATCAGAGCCATTTTGACTAATCAATATGCCACTTATATGCCATTATAATTCAAATATTATGTTTGTGTCAATTTCACATTATTTCAACCTTTCACAAATCAAATCTCAAACATATGGTTCTGTAGATGAGGAGACTTCTTGCAAGAGATCTTGCACAGTCTCATATGGCAGCCAAGGAGGTGCAAGCTTTCAGCAGCAACCACCCATACCTGACACACGCCTCATTTACATAACACTGGAGGCAAGTTCAGCTCTTCTCCCCCCTGCTGATTCCTCAGGCAGTGGACACTTTTGCAAATGAATGGATGTTAATTGGAGCCACCAGAGGTGTCAGTTTGGACTAAGGTTCTTTGGACCCTCTTTTGGGACTTCAGGGGGGTGGTTGAAATTTCAGGGACTTCTAGTGTTAAACAAAAGCACTGTCCTCTCCCCCTCCCCTGGCGCCGCTCCCCCAGTGTCACTTAAAGGGCCAAGTGCCTGTCTGTTGTGGAATTCGCTGCGAGGAGTAGTCGCTACAACAGTATTGAAATACAGTACTGTACTGCCACCTAGTGGTTCATGCTCGTATCTCGAGCGTGCACTCGTATGTCGAACAGAAATTTTGCTCGTCTCGGTGCTCGTATCTTGGATTGCTCGTATGTAGAGCAGCTCGTATCTCGAGGTACCACTGTAGCGCTTTTCACAACACACGTCACAAAGCAGCTTTACAATCGTATGGGTCCAGATCCCTAATGAGCAAGCCAAAGGCAACAGTGGCGAGGAAAAACTCCCTATAGGGTGGGGATTAGAAAGAAACCTCGGGAGGACCAAGACTCAAAAGGGAACCCATCCTCCATTGGGTGGCCCGTTAACACAAGTCTGTGGTTGTAGGGTAGTTCCACAGCAACAGTCAAGGCTCCTGTTCCCCGGCCAAGCAGCCTCAGTCCCCTCGGTGCAGGCGGTGGGCCTCAGGTGGTGGGCTTCGGGCGGTGGGCCTCAGGCGGGCCAGCATCAGCACAATCCCTCGTGGCAACGGCTCATCCAACCCCAGCATCAACACATCCACCGGCAAGCCAGACCATCCCGCAGGTGCCTGTATCCAATCGTCTTGGGTGGAGGCATGCAAGATAGAAATACAGACTGAGTGGACATGGATTTAAACCACCATTAATTTAAAATGTACATAGCTCACGTGCCAGTGATGAGCATGTGGCTCCGGCAGGCTAATCTATAGCAGTATAACTAAAGGGAGGGGTTCAGAGGTGACCACAGGCATGAGGGCTCACTGAGACATTGCTTTCCAGCCAAGTCATTGTCACAAATAGAGTGATGCCTTGACACAGCTGGATGACAGCATCAATATCTCAGATCACCAGAAATCTCAACGTCTGGGGGCCCCCAAGCCCCTACACCTTACAAGGAGAATATTAGCTGAAGGCTTGATTAAATAGGTGAGTCTTAAGTCTAGTAAAGTAAAGTAAAGATTGGAACTGTGTCAGAATCTCGGATTGGAGCTGGAAGGCTATTCCATAATTAGGGGGCTTTAAAGGAGAAAGCTCTGCCTCCAGCTGTAGTCTTACAAATGTTTGGAACTAGGAGAAATCCAGCATTTTGGGAGCGCAAAGGGCGAGATGGGTTGTAGTAAGAAATGAGTTCACTCAGATATTGTGGGGCGAGACCATTTAACACCTTATAGGTTAACAGAAGAACTTTAAATTCAATGCGATATTTAATCGGAAGCCAGTGTAATGCGGCGAGAGTGGGACTAATATGATCGAATTTCCTGGCCTTAGTTAGGACTCGAGCTGCAGCATTTTGTACAAGTTGTAGCTTCTTTATGGACTGTTTAGAGCATCCAATTAGAAGACTATTACAGTAGTCCAATCTCGACGAGACAAAAGCATGGACCAGTTTCTCTGCGTCAGCTAATGAAAGTAAGTGTCTCAGCTTGGCAATATTACGTAAATGGAAAAAGGCAGCCTTAGTGACATTGCATATATGTCCGTCAAATGAAAGATCAGAATCAATAGTGACACCTAAACTTTTTGCAGTAGATTTAGGTGTTACTGAAAAACCATCTAGCGTAAGGGGAATATCAGCCCAATTGCTTCTAGCAGCTTTAGGCCCAAGAATCAGCACCTCAGTCTTGTCAGAATTCAGTTGAAGAAAATTAGATGCCATCCAGTTTTTAATGTCCTGGACGCAGTTCTCAATCTTGCGAGTTGTAGTGATATCATCTGGATTAGAGGATATATACAACTAGGGATGCACCGATATGACTTTTTCAGTTCTGATCCCGATCCCGATACATAAATTTTGCATATCGGTCGATACTCGATGCCGATCCAATACCATTGTTAAATTAATAAACTGCATACCTCAGAATGTGGGAGAGACTTAAGGCAGCAGGATTGACTTAAATATTACTTTATATTACTATATTTATATAGAAATATTACTAACTCTGCTAAATAAAATGTCACAAATTAACACAGATATAAATGTACCAAATTTCTATTTATTTGTCACTAAAATAATAAACAATTGTGCAGGACCTTGACAGCATTCAAATAAAAAAAAAGACTTCTACAAATATATTAAAATAAATAAAATGTACCATCCAAAACTGAAAATAAGTAGCTTGACTTTGTCAAACACTCAAACAGTAATCAATCTTATTTTTAAATATTTAGTGTAAGTAGTAATCTGTCAGGTAAACTTGAGAATATGCAGTAATCAAACACTGTAAACATTTAGTGCTGTCTTGCACAACTTACAGCCTGTGGTTGCCCTGAATGCTCACTTATGCAGCAATGGCATGTTCTTTCTCATGAAAACAAGCATTTCTGCTTTCTCTGCTGTAAGTCTGTTTCTTTTCTCATCCACAATGTTGGAAACTGTGCTGAACAGTCGCTCACTTTCTACACTAGTGCAGGGGGCACAGAGGTATTTTGTGGCAGTGGCAGCAAGACAAGGAAACCAGTCTTTGTTGACTCTCCAGTACTGGTATGGACTGTCTGAGGCAGTGATTGTTTGCTCAGTAAAAAAATCTACACAGATCAACAGCAGGGCTTGAGCTGCTTGCTGCATCAGGTCCCTCACACTCCTCTAGAATTTGGTCAAATTCTTTTATAAAGCTGCTGCTGCTGCTTCCACCCGAGGGGACTTTTCTGGTGGCTCTGAAGTCTCACATGCTCCAGCTGTGCTGCTCCTCAAGACTTCTTCCTCAAGTTCCTTTGTTAGTGCATCTTTTGCACGCTTTGCAGACTCTGCATTTGTAAAATATCTGACACAAAAATCAAACATATGTTAAATATATAAAACACTGGTTCAAATTCACACCTCATTGAGACACTAAATTCTTGTATGTAACAATAAAACTTAAGGCTGATCAAAGTAATATAGACATGAAAAAGTATGTATAAAAAGGATATGTAATTTATCTTTTATATTTTCTAATTAACATTTTTTAATGCACATCATGGCATCTTATTGCATTGAAATTTTCAAGGTACTGTTTGTGGTGCTGTAGAAAGAGAGAAAGATACTATAATGCAATAAGTTTAGAATCTTACCTGTCTTTATATCTCGGGTCCAGCAATGTAGCAAGAGCGTAGACAGGTTCATCTTCTGCAGTACCGAAGCGTTTGACAACAGCTTGCAACAGGGTCTTTTTCATTGTTTTTATGCCGGTATCTGCCTCACCTTCCTTAGCCAGGATGCGTTTGAGGACGGTGACAGTTGGAATAACATCAGCGGTAGAGGAGGTGGATGAGCTTACTTTCCTAGTTAGCTCTTCAAATGGTGCTAGAACAGTGTTAGTTTTTTCTAGCAAGGCCCACTGGTTAGCAGTCAGTGTCGTGGGTAGGTTGCATTTGCATCTGGAGCTGGATATCATGTAGCCGTGAATATGCGAGTGGAGAATGTTTAAAATGTCCCACAATCTGCCTGCCGCTAGCAATGGCATCACTCACACTCCGTTGTGACAATAGTCCCTCGTTAATTACGAGCTGCAACGTATGAGCAAAGCAGCCCAAGCTACGCACTCCCATGCTGTCCATCGCCTTTTTCATGTTGCTAGCATTGTCCCTCAAAATGACGTGCACTTTGTTCAAGGGAATATGCCACTGATCGAGCATTTCCCTCATGGCAGTCGAAATTGAGTCGCTGGTGTGTGATCCGTGAAAGTTTTTTGCTTGGAGCATCGCACTGTGAGGCATAAAACTCGCGTCTAACCAGTGGACAGTTAAGCTTAAAAGTGACATAGGGCACACGTTTGAGCTCCAGATATCTGTCGTGAAGCGATATCTGTCGTGTTACATTAACATCTTTTAACTGTTCTGATATGTGTCCACATGCTTTCTCGTACAGTTCTGGAAAAGCGGTCTCAGAAAAATATTTTCGTGACGGTAAATTATACCTTGGTTCCAGGTGTTCAAGCAGGCGACGAAAGCCTTCATCTTCGACCACCGACATGGGTTGCGCATCCCAAACAATAAATTCCAGAACTTTCTCTGTTATTTTTGTTGCTTTCACGCTGTCGGGTGGAAATGTTTCACGTCTTTGCAGGGCATCCGCCAAAGTTAACTGTTTCGTATTGTCTCCTGCGTCTTTTTTTTATTTGACTGTAACGTTGTGAACTCGGCGTGCTCTTTACCATGGTAGCTTTTAAGGTGCTTAATTAAATTTGTTGTATTGTATTTTGCATTCTTTAAGTAGATGGGTTGGTACAGCATCTAGTATGCATGTGGAGGGTTTAGCAGATTTCACCAGTGAAATAAGCTCCTCGCGACCAATTGGGGAGAAGGACTCTAACAGGGCATCGGAGCTGACCAGACAGCTGTCAAGGTGCATTGGCATGTTGACAGGCGCTGAGATAGCACTACTAATTTTTTCCCTAATTTTATCAATCTTATCATTAAAGAACTTCATAAAATTGTTACTGCTACACTCTAGTGGAATTAGAGAATTGATTTGTTCGTGACTCCTCATAAGGCTGGAAACAGTTTTCCTTCCGGAGCTACAGGTGGATCAGTGTTTGTCAGACCCGGTAAAATATCAGTGAGCGCGGCTATGGTGCTGGGTGTTATAGTTCGTTTACTTTGGTAGCGGGGTGGCCGATGAATACAGTCAGTTAAACACAACTCGTACATTATGAGGCTGTGGTCAGAAACAGCCTCATTCTGAGGAAGAATTGCTAAACTGGATATGTCAATACCAAATGATAAGACCAAGTCTAAAGTATGACTACAGTTATGCGTAGGACCCACCACATTCTGAGTGATACCCACTGAATCAAGAATTGCTTGAAAATGTATGCTAAAAGAGTCACACAGATTTTCAAAATGGATATTAAAATCACCAACTATAATCACCTTATCGGCTGATAGCACTACATGAGACAGGAAGTCTGAAAACTCCTGCAAGAACTCAGAGTATGAACCAGGGGGGCGGTAAATAGCGACGCTTTGTTGGTTGTTAAATTTGAAACATTAGATACAGTGAGGATGAGATGTTCAAAAGAATTAAACTTGAAGCCAAATTTTTGAGAAATGCCTATATCAGAGTCATATATTGTGGCGACCCCACCTCCTCGACCATTTGTACGGGGGTTATGGACATATCTATAGCCAGAGGGAGAAGCTTCATTTAGGGCCATATAGTCGTCTGGTCGGGTCCAGGTTTCCGTCAAGCAAAGCATGCATAGATTATGATCGGTAATCATTTCATTAACAAGCAATGCTTTAGATGACAGGGATCTAATATTTAGTAGTCCTAGTTTCAGATTTAAACCACTCTCTGAGGGAGCATAGTTGAATTTAACATTGATTAAATTTTGTCTACTAACTTTGCGAGAATTATTTTTTGGTACTCGAAGAACAGACACAGTTTCAATCTGGCGTAACCTAGGTGACGTCTCTTTGCAGCTCACAGACAGTCGGTTTAGCCTGTGTGTCTGCTGCCTGGCCTCGGCTCTGGTTTGTTAATCCCCATTAACTACTCCTACACTACCACTATTAAGCCTAGCAGATATGCTACTGGAAATGAGAGCAGCACCCTCCCAAGAGGGGTGAATGCCGTCTTGCTTCAAAAGGCCAGGCCTGCCCTCAAAACGTGTCCAGTTATCTATATAACCCACTTTATCTGAGCACCATTTAGACATCCAGCAGTGTAGCGCCCATAACCTGCTGTAGGTTTCAGCGCCACGCCAAACTGGAATGGGACCAGAGCATATTACGGCATCTGACATCGTCCCCGCTAACTCACACACCTCTTTAACATTATCCTTGGTGATCTCAGACTGTCTCAATCCCAAATCATTGCAGAACCACTCCTTTATAGGGGGGTCTTGCTAATTGCCTCTCATTTCTACCTGTTGTCTATTCCATTTGCACAACAGCAGGTGAAGTTGATTCACAGTCAGTGTTGCTTCCTAACTGAACAGGTTGGTTTCACAGAAGTGTGGTTGACTTGGAGTTATATTGTGTTGTTTAAGTGTTCCCTTTATTTTTTTGAGCAGTGTATATGCCAGTGAATAAGGATTTTTTGAAAAAGCAGTTTTCACCGTCAGTTGAAATGAGTAGATCAGAAAGGTGTTTAACTTTTGATATTTATTGCACATCCACAGACCAGTCCAGGATAAATATCCTTTTACACTATATAAAGTGCATTTACATCTATCAAATTAAATTTAATTATCTTAACCTGAGACAACTGGTTTGTTCACAACAGAAGTAAACTTAACAATAAAACCTCTATTCTTAATTAAATAAATACCCAGTCTGGTAGACATTCAGGAACTTAATAATGTTTATATCGCCACCTTGAAAATGCTAATTTTTCTTGGGCTTGCTCCTGACTCGCCATTTCTGCCTCTTCGTTTGTGTCGTGTGTCACTGGCAGAGACCGTATTACGGTCTCATCACTGGTGTGCTTTGGCACGCGTGTAAAAACACAGGCTCTGATTGGCTACCATAACACTGCCTTAGCCAATTGCTTACTGACTTGTTAAGTTAAACAGGTGTTACACCGAGAACTGTGACCTATCGAGATCTGTTACTCCTCACTAGCCTGGGCAGCGGTCCGCTCGTATTACTGTTAGTATATCAATATATAGTAACGCACCGCTTTTACTGACCAGTAACGTCCACGGCGTTGTAAAGACAGGAAAAGTAATTAATTATATTATCCTGTTACTGACAAAATTACGCATTATTCGCAACACTGCTGGCTACGCACTCTTATTAGCTGCCGTGGTTGTTATAGACCTGCACTGCAGTACCCTGTCTGGCTAACAGTGGGCGCTACATATGTGTCATTTACATTTACATGTGCATAGAGTGATGCTCTGCTTTACACACTGGAGTGATATGTTGCATAACTGCACCTGTACATAACTGTAGAAACACCTTCACATCCCACCAGCAAGTGTTTCCTATTGTAAAATAAAACACTTGAAGTCAGAGTGAAAGTTTTTTTTGTATTGTCAATACTGAAATATGTACAGGACATACAGTGGACTGAAATTGAAGTCCCAGGTGCAGCAGTAAACATTGAATATTAAATAACCTACACAATAGACATTAACTAATAAACTAAGAAAACTAAATATAACATTAACTAAATAATGTAAAAGACTATAATGAAATGTAAAGTATATACCGTTTTTTCTGGACTATAGACAGGGCTCTAGAGTGCGATCAATTTGGTCGCACGCGCAGCCTAATTTCTCAATGGTGCGACTAAAAAAAATTTGAGGTTGCACCGGTGCGATTAGCTGTTCGATGGGAAAAAGTCTCCCTGTGGTTCAACAACAGACCAGTGTTAATTTTGTTGGCGAATAAATTTTGTCATAGTTATGACGAAAACGAGACGATAACTAAATAAAAACTATACAAAGGAATACAAATGATGACGAAATTAATGGACATTTTCGTCAACGAATAAAAAGGAGACGAAAATATTGGCCAGCGACGACATTCAATCAGACCTGATTTAGTTTCGTGAACGGTAGGGATAAGTTAATAAGAGATCCAACCATAACTACTTTAGCGTACACTGAGAGGTGGGACAAACCGGGTAACCGTCCAGTCAGAACTAACGTCTTCACATCACACAGAACCCGGAAAGACCAAACCAGCCTGTGAACTGTGGTCACTTGTGAAATTCAACTCAAAGTTAACTCGACAATGTCAGCAGGGAGAAAGATGAGCAGCGATGTATGGACACATTTCTCCTTTGACTTTGAGAAAAACAAGACGCTGAGCCAGGGTTGCCAACTCTCATGCATTGAGCGCCACACATCCGATTTCTCACGCCGAAAAAAAATCTAGTTTATTTATTGTAGTTGTTTAAAAACAACTACAATGACTAAAGCTACATGACATTTTAGTCAAAAGACTAAGACTAAAACTAAATCAAAAATTTCTGTCAACTTCCGGGGATGCAGCAGGTTGACGGAGCTCCTAAACACGGTGTCTATCTTCAATAAAGTAAGGTTCGTAGAGCACTTTTGTTCAATGCTATACTCCTTCTGAGAATAAAGGCGGCAGGACTGTGAATTAATTTTGAAGAAGCCCCTCAGAGAGACTGGTTTCATTATAGCTGCTACGAAGAAATAAGCCGCGGAAGCCGAGAGGAGAGGGAAAATACGCCGCCTCGACATGAGCCAATGAGTGTACTGACCGAAATCAGTAAAATAAGCGAAATGTTGAAAGGAGTGGTGACGGATGTGGCTGCAATAAAGCAAAATGTGTCGGACCTTAAAGAAACTGTGGCTAATATGGGAGAAGGAATCACGGAAGCAGAGACTCGTGTGTCGCGTCTGGAGGACGAAAATGAGAAGCTAAAGATGTCAAGAGAGGCAAGAAGATGGACAACTTATGGAGCCGCGTTCAAGCCCTGGAAAGTCATAGCAGGAGAAATAATGTGAGAGTGATTGGCCTGAAGGAGACTGTTGGTGCAGAAGGAACATTGCTTGATTTGGTTCGGGGAATGTTTGTGGAAGGCCTTGGGATGTCGGAGAGCGATGAGTATGAGATTGAGCGGGCCCACCGAGTGTTCCCTTCGTTACCGGACCCGGGAAAACCGCCAAGACCAGTGCTTGTTAGTTTTTTGAGGCAATCGGCGAGGGACAAGATTATTGACACGGCAAAGAAAAAGCAGGGCTTCGAATGGCGAGGATGCCGGTTGTTGGTGTTCCCAGACATGACGAAAGAACTTGCGGAGAAGCGGAAGGAGTTCGCGGGAATTAAGAGAAGGTTACATCAGCAAAATGCTAAATACACTCTGGTGTTCCCAGCGACGCTGAGGGTGAAGTGGAAGAGGAGAAACCTGAGTTTCGGCTCGGCGAAAGCGGCGGAGAGATTCTTTGACGAGGAGGAGAAGAGTAATGTCGACATAACTGAATAAAAAGGCAACAGAAGCCCTCAAGGGACGTTGTGTCAAAAGTGGACGACCGGGAGGGGGGGTCCACCTGCCTGTTGTCAAGAAGAGGAGAGGAGCAGTACCGCGGACACGAAACAGGGCAGCAGAAACAGGGTAGGTTCAGATAACATCCTTTTGTTTTTATACATGGTGGGAATTCTTGTTTTTCTACGCTGGATGCATTCACAGAAGGGGGTTTTGTTGGGTTTAAGGACAGGGCAATACACATATCTGTTCATGATGTATGCTTGTAGGTTTAAACTGTATTGTTTGAAAACTTGAAATGACTGGGAAATCTATAAAATTTATTTCGTGGAATATTAATTGGTGTGGAAATCCAACCAAAAGACACAAAATACTACATTATTTAAAGACGAACCAAGCAGATATATCATTCCTTCAGGAAACCCACTTAAATGAGGGAGAGGAGTTGAGATTTAAAGTGGGTTGGGTTGGTCATGTTTTTCACAGCTCTAAGTCAAGTGCTCATAATGGAGTAATTATTTTGGTAAGGAAAAAGGTTCAGTTTTCATTATTGAAACAAGTCAGATACAGAAGGGCGAATGATTTGTGTCCAGGCAATAATAGAGGGAGTAAAGATTATTCTTTGCAACATATATGCGCCAAACAAGGAGGACCTTCATTTTTTTCATAATATAAATAAAGTGTTGGGAGATATGACAGGATAAGTAATACTAACAGGGGACTTTAATGAGGTAATGGATCCTATTCTTAAAAGGAGCACATCTAGAGGTCCAATTAAATCTAAGGGACGAGATGCAATTCACATGTTGAAAGAAGATGTGGGACTGATTGATGTTTGGAGACTAGCCAACCCCTCTGAGGGAATATACATTCTACTCTCATTGCCATAAATCTTACTCCAGAATTTGTTCTTAGTTTTAAAACCCCTGATAAATAATGTGATTGTGATATAAAAACTATTGTGCTGACTGACCATGCAGCTACTGAACTTTAAAAAAAAAACTAGGACCGGACTACACAAGAAATTTGAGATGGAGAATGAGTGTGTCACTTTTACAGGATAAATCCTTTAAAGAACAGTTGGGGAGGGATCTAAAGGAGTTTTTTCAAATAAACATTGGTAGTACAGAACTCATTCAAACAGTTTGGGAGGCTTCTAAAGCCTTTATAAGGGGTAAACTTATAGCATATGCATCCAAAAAGAAAAAGGACACTAAGTAAAATTCAAAAATTGGAAAAAAATTAAACTAAAAGAAAATAACTTATCTATACAGGAGATCTCCTGAATGTTATCCCGGTGGTGAAACAGGGTAATACTCTGACGTCAGCAAAAGACATAAATAATGTGTTTAAACAATACTATGAAACTCTATATACATCCACAGTGTCTGATGAAAGAAATTGATTCTTTCTTTTCCAGACATGAACTACCCAGGTTGTCTCAGGAACAAGCAGGTGTTGGAGGCGCCGATTACAGAGGGAGAAATTAGAAAAGCAATTACAAAAATGAAGGCAGGGAAATCCCCTGGATCTGATGGTTTTCCATCTGAATATTATAAGAGTATTTAGATATTCTTACACCAGTCTTGCTAAAAGTATATCAGGAGACTTTTGTGAGAGGACAGCTCCCTCCTACCTTTAATGAAGCATTGATATCATTAATTCCAAAGAAGGACAGGGATAACACAGAACCTTCAAATTACAGGCCAATTAGCTTATTAAATGTGAATTGTAAGATACTCACTAAAGTACTAGCTATGCGTTTACAAAGAGTCCTCCCCAGTATCATACATCAGAACCAAACAGGTTTTATGAAAAATCGTTCTTCAGATAATATTAGAAAACTCTTACACTTAATGTGGGTGAGTCAATCAAGAGATGAGCCGGTGGCTGCGATCTCCTTGGACGCAGAAAAAGCCTTTGATAAAGTTGAGTGGGGTTTTCTTTTCTCGGCTCTTTTAAATTTTGGGTTCAAACCACTTTTTACTAAATGGGTTAAAATATTGTACAAGGAACCAAAAGCAGCAGTCATAACGAATGGCATCATATCGTCTTTCTTTGATTTAACACGTGGGCCCCGTCAGGGATGTTCCCTCAGCCCCCTGCTATTCAATATTTTATAGAGACTGGCAGTCAGTATCAGGGCAGATGAGGGGGATTAAAGGAATACTTTTAGGAAAACAAGAACACAAACTACTCCTTTATGCAGATGACATTTTAGCATTTATTACTCATCCATATGAAAATCTGCCACATCTGATGAACATCATACAGACCCATTCAAAAATTTCGGGTTACACAATAAACTGGACCAAATCTGAAGCCATGCCACTGTCTGCCTCATGTTAGTCACATATGGTACAACATTTTAATTTTAAATGGACACCTAAGGGCATGAAATATCTAGGGATTAAACTTTGCAGAGTAGCGGAGGAAGTACATTTACATTTATGGCATTTAGCAGACGCTCTTATCCAGAGCGACTTACAAAAGTGCTACGTAGTTGCTTGGAATCTCCAAGGTAGAATAGATAGTCCTGAACACAAGGTACTCTAAGCTGGAAAAACCACTAGACGAAAGTCAAATGATACCTAACAATTATACCTGAATATACACATCACCTGAGGAAAAAGACAGTAAACAATTCCTATAACCCAATTATGCACAATACCTGAGAAAAAGACAGTAAGCAATGCCTGTAACAACCACCTGAGGAAAGAGACGTTAAAGCACAATAGACGAAGCATAATTATGCAAAGTGCACTTGAAAGAGGTGGGTCTTCAGTCTGCGTCTGAAGACAGCAAGTGACTCCGATGTTCAGACACACAAGGGAAGTTCATTCCACCACCTTGGAGCCAGGACAGAGAAAAGTCTGGATGCTTGTCTCCCATGTGTCCTGGATGATGGAGGGTCAAGATGAGACATACTTGAGGCGCAGAGGGCTCTAGGTATGCATCTGGGTTTTACCATGGCCATCAAGTAAGGAGGAGCTGGACCATTCTTTGCTTTGTAGGCCAGCACCAGGGTTTTTATAAGTATTAACATTAAATTTCGACTCATTGTTGTCAACAGTTAAAACAAATTTTGAAAAGTGGGAAAAGATTAGACTAACACTATGGAGTAAAATTAATGTCATTAAAATGATCACTACCCCCCAGTTTAATTACATGATTATGATGTTGCCAATTACAATCTCAAGGTATGAAAACCTGATTAAACAATTTTTATGGGGGGATAAGAAACCAAGGATAAAATTAGATCAATTATATGCTCCTAGAGAAAGGGGTGGTATGGGACTTCCAAATTCAAAATTTTATTATTTATCATTTAAAATGGCTAAATTAGCCAGGTATTGGGAGAACGGGGAAAATGGACAGTCAATCAATCAATCAATCAAAGTTTATTTGTATAGCGCTTTTCACAACACATGTTGTCACAAAGCGCTTTACAGGATTTAAAAGGTTAACAATACTATGGGTCCAGAACCCTAATGAGCAAGCCAAAGGCGACAGTGGCGAGGAAAAACTCCCTATGATGGTGGGGAATAGAAAGAAACCTCGGGAGAACCAAGATTCAAAAGGGAACCCATCCTCCATTGGGCGGCCCGTTAACACACAGATTACACAAAATACAGACAAATACACAAGTCACACACAAATCACACAATCAGACTAAGTAAAGGTAAAAATGAAAGTTTTGGGTTATGATATTGTCACTGTAAATGTCTGTTGATGAACGCCAGGCTTTCATTCCGTGTCGGAGCAGCGATGCTGGTATTGTAGGCTCCGACTGCAATGTTACTCTCCAGGTGAACCTCGGAGAAAAGATACGAGATGTAGTAAATATGTAACAGATTAATCAAAGGCCAAACTAAACAGATGAGTCTTTAATCGAGTTTTAAACATTGAGACTGGAGTGGCGAAACATTGAACCAGATATTTGCTCACTGTTTAAAGCCAAATTATCTCAAAAAACTTAACACAACAAACCCAGTTCTTATTCATTCATGTGAAGTTTGGTCAAAGGTACATAAGCTGTTTGGGATCTCTCATCAGGTAGAGAAATACATAATACATAATTCTGCTATATGTATTGGTAAAGCACCAGTGTTTTGGATACAATGGCACTCCGGTGGTATTAGTACTATAGACGATTTATATATGGTCACTTCATGTCTTATGAGGAAATAAAAACTACTTTTGGGTTGGAAGATAAAGCAAACTTCTGGAAATATTTACTGATGAGACACTGTGTGACTTCAAAATTCAAAAATACAGAAGAAAACATAATTGCAGAATACACCAAGTTGCCAAGTGATCATCATACAGCTTCCTAGTTCTATAAATTGTTAAATAATAATCTGAGTGGGGAGTCATCAAATATCAAACTTACGTGGCAGAGGGATCTGGGAATTGAATACATTAAAGAAAAATGGTTGGAAGTTTTGGCCGATAATGGTAAATATGTGAAGGAGGCTAGAAGTAAATTTATACAGTATAAAATACTACACAGATATTATTATACTCCCACAAGACTGTACACAATGAAACTGATGCCAAATAACCTGTGTTGGAAATGTAAAAAAGACTGGAACATATTTACACTGTTTTTGGGAGTGTCCCTTGATTTCACCCTTCTGGACTAAGGTCTTGGAGGTTCTGGACAGATGGTCTGGCACAGAGGTCCCCCAGACTCCAGAACTGTGCTTGTTGGGAGACAGATCCCAAATGTCGGACGTTCCAAGGAGAACCTTCTCAGTGATTTCGGTGGGACTTGTAACGGCATCTAGGATAATTTTGAGGCACTGGAAAACCACAAAGAGCCCTGAATTGAATGAGTGGATTAGGCTAATGGCGGATACGGCCTCTTATGAGACAAGGCTTGGAAAACTGAATGGAACCAGAGACTCAGATTGGAAGAGTTTCTGGAATTCTTTAGGGAGACTGAGACCACTGGACAATTAAAGGCAATTCCATTTTGCACTTTGGATTTACTTATTTTTTTATTTGTGTATTTATTTTTTGTTTTTGTTTTTAATTAGTGGTGGGCCGTTAACGGCGTTCGTTAATTTGATTCTCTTATCGGGCGATATAAAAATTATCGCCGTTAATCTATTCTTAAAGTTGGGTTGGGAACTGGGTCAAAATGGGTAAGCAAACTATGATGACTTTCAACTTGATAGTTTAGCTCAGCTGTATTCCTAACCAAATTGCACAGTAGGGGCGAGAACGAGTTTTCAAACCTGTGAATTACAAATCATACGTGTGTTTACATGGATGCAGCCACGAAGTCGCCAGGTTTGCTTCATGGAAAATTCATTTTTAGGAACGTAAAGTGTTACCGGAGGAGAGCTCGGAGCGGTCGTTTTCTGCATGGTCCTAGCGCTAGATTCATCGCTATTTAAATATTTCTTTTTAACCGTTAAAACTGCAGAGGACCAAAACCGGCTTTTGAAAAAGTCCCCCCCCAAATTATGTCCGTGAGGTTAAATGTACTAAATGTTGGCTTACATTTCAAATATCATGTTTAGCTGAATAAATATGTTATCAACCCCTTTTAATGTACAGTATGTAGGCTTACAAATTCATGTTTAACTGAATAAACTGTTGAACACGAGTAGCCTACATTTTATTGAGCATGTTTTTTTTCTTCAAGTATCAAAGTAGAACAGCTTTCTCAAGCAGTCATTGATGCATTTTGGAAACAGGAGATGAGCCCCTGGTCTAATGCACCCTCTGTATTAAGAAACTCTATCTCAAAAACTGACTTTTAGTCATTACTTGGGTAGCACGCATATAAGCCATTTTAATATAGATTAATCAAGATTAATCTAGATTAATTTCAAAATTTCAGTGAGATTAATCCAGATGAAAAAAATGTATCTATGCCCACCCCTATTTTTAATATTTTGATTGGGTAGTGTTTGAGCTATTGAAGTATATTGTGTTATGCCCTGGGAGAGAAGAGGGAGGGGGGGTGTGGTGCACCAGCCCAGTTCTGTCTTGTTTTTTGTTCTTGTTTAAAAATAATAAAAATTTCAAATTTCAAGTCACTGTAACTCCCGAATATCATCTGTAGTGTCTTTATGCGTGTGCAAACGAGGGGACTTGGAATTTGGCACAACACATGTTGGTTTGAAAAAATTTCTCCATCGTGCCTGCTGCTTGCATGTGCTAAATGAAATTGAGCACTTTCTTCTTTGATTTACATCTTTCTTTAACCTACCACCTGATTCACTTTCTGCTCTGCCCCCTGACGGGTGAAGAAAAATCTATAGAAAAGCCGTACCTCAGTATAAGCCGCATGGTTCAATTCGTGGGGAAAAAAGTAGCGGCTTATAGTCCGGAAAATACGGTAAATGTAAATCCAGTAGTGTCAAGTACATTAAGGCAGGTATGTGCTAACAGTAAACGTTTAGATTTTAACAATAATATGAGTTTGAAAATATTATAGGCTGATTAAATTGTTAAGAACAGGGAGTGAAACCAGAAAGTTCACACACACACACACACACACTCACACACACAGCCTGTTTAAATGGATAAGTACATGGAGTCTGTAAGCAGATCTTATAAACCAGATTGTATAAAGTGAAGAAGTGCAAAGTCAGATCCTGAACATCACAGCTCAGAGACACAGGATCCTGCGTTATTGATTTGGTGAATTACAGGCGGAGAAGGTGTAGAGCAGGAAGAACTCTGAACTCTCTTCCTGTTCTTCCCCTTGAAATATTGATAAATCGTCTGATTAATTCAGTCTCATTAATATCAAACATACACAGTTTTGATGGTAAAGGCAGTGGAGTATTTATAGTGTTTTCCTTTTACACACACACACACTCCTTATGTACAATATATGTTAGTTAATTTGTGTTATGTGGAAAAAAAACTGGCACCAAATGAAGTAAATGTGTTTTATGTGTGTAGGTCAGGGTTGTGTATGTGTTGTATGATTGTGTTGTATGTGTGTTGTATGTCCTGTATGATGGTGTTGTATGTGTATGGGATGTTATATGTGTTTTTGTCAGGGTTGTACATGTGTTGTATGTTGGTGTTGTATGTGCATGTGTGTATAAGATGACAGTGTTCTGATTTATCATCATTAATCTTTCAGGTTGAGTTACTGTAATCTCACAGAGAAAAGCTGTGACGTTCTGGCCTCAGTTCTCAGATCAAACTCCCGTCTAAGAGAGCTGGACCTGAGTCAGAATATACTGCGGAATTCAGGAGTGAAGAAACTCTGTTCTGGACTGGAGAGTTCAGACTGTAAACTGGAGAAACTGAGGTGTGGTCATCATTTTTACACTATATAGGGTGATGCATGAGTGTGAGAGTGCATTTGTGTTTGCTTGCCTGCATGTGTTTGTGTGCGTAGTTGTGTGTGTTTGTGTATACATGTTTGTATGTGTAGGGCTGGGCGATATGGGCAAAATTGATATTACAATATATTTATTAATTTCGGTCAGTACGATATAATTCCGATATCGATATGAACAAAAAAAACTGCCAAGAATGCCCACAACAGATGTCTGTACCTACAAATGTCTGAAAGATGAATGTCAAGTATATGAAAACTCCTCCTATAAAACTATTTACTTTAGAAATAAAAACAGTACAAATAAATTGTCAACCTTTTATTTGTATTCAGCATTCATATATGAACATGAAGCATGACATCATTATCAAATAAAAAACTTGTTGGCTTTGTCAATATTAATATCTTCGATAGGCGAACCACGTCCACACCACAGAATGAGTCTTTCCCCTTTATCAACTATCTCGTCTGTTTTATTATCGCTCAACCTTTTATTTGTATTCTGCATTCATATATGAACATGAAGCACGACCTCAAATAAACAAACTCGTCTGCTATAAAATTTCATTGTAGATGTTACATTGAATGTAAAGTGTCATGCTTTCGTGATGGTATGTCCATCAGAACATAAAGTAAAATGAACAGGTTGCCATCGCCATCTTCTTTATTAGAAGCCACATGTCCACACAAGTAATTCAGGGTGGCATCAGTAGTCCAGCTCACAACAGTTAGTTCAGATGATGCACAATGTGAGCATTCCAATGGTGCCATTTATGGTGCTATGCACCATAAATACAAGGCATTTGTCTGATGGTAAATGTATAGTGGATATTTGATGGTGGATGAAGGTAATGTCAAAGAATGGTTTTTCTATAGCAATCAAATAAAAAACAAGAAATTAATACAACCACAGCCAATCTAATTAAACACTAAATACTTAGAAAACAATCAAGAACAGTGTTGGGAACGTTACTTTAAAAAAGTAGTTATAGTTACTCACTACTTGTTCAAAAAAGTAACTGAGTTAGTAACTGAATTACTCTATAATAAAAGTAACTCGTTACCAGGGAAAGTAACTTTGCGTTACAGTGAAAAAAAGTTATGCCGATGAATAAGAATTTTTTTTTGAAAAAGCAGTTTTCACAGTCAGTTGAAATGAGTAGATCAGAAAGGTGTTTAACTTTTGATATTTATTGCACATCCACAGACCAGTACAGGATAAAATCCTTTAAAATCCCAAATCTTTGTAAAAAAAAAAAAAAACAAAAAAAGCAAAAGTAAACAGTTACACTATATAAAGTGCATTTACATCTATCAAATTAAATTCAATTCTCTCAACCTGAGACAACTGGTTTGTTCACAACAGAAGTAAACTTAACAATAAAACCTCTATCCTTTATTAAATAAATCAAATACCCAGTCTGGTAGACATTCAGGAACTTCAAGTATTTTCTTAAATAATGTTTATATCGCCACCTTGAAAATGCAAATTTTTCTACGGCTTGCTCCTGACTCGCCATTTCAGCCTCTTCTCCGTTTGTGTCGCGTGTCTCTCCGTGTCACTGGTGTGCGTCGGCGCGCGTGTAAAAACACTGGCTCTGATTGGCTACCATAATGCTGCCTTAGCCAATCGCTTACTGACTTATGTTAAACAGGTGAACTGTGACCTATCGAGATCTGTTACTCCTCACTAGCCTGGACAGCGGTCCGCTTGGATTACTGTTAGTATATCAATATATACTATAATATATAGTAACGCACTGCTTTTAATGACCAGTAACGTCAACGGCGTTGTAACGACAGGAAAAGTAATTAATTATATTATCCCGTTACTGACAAAATGACGCCGTTACCTAATGCAGTTATTTTTAACTGCGTTATTCGCAACACTGATCAAGAAACATAATACAAACTTACATAACGCATCCGGAATGAGAACAAACCTCCTGCCTTCTTACATGCTTGGTGTACACAATAAAAATGGCCTACTCTGGTCTTTTAAACTCCAAGTCCCACCCCTTTCCTGGAGCAAGAACTTCTGGGGTTTGGAGCAAAGACTTCTGAGATTCTGAGTTCCATTGATCCTCATCTGGAGTTTTTACATCGGCTTTGTCAACATTAATATCATCAAACTACAACACAGCAAGGTTATAATCGTTAACGGAAACGAACGAAAAAACGAAAACTGATATGACTACGAGAAAGACTACATGTCTTGTAGTGGAAACAGGTGATAAAATATATGGAGTAGTTCTCAAAGAGAAAAAACCCCACGAATCTCAAAGCTCACACAAGAGGGCTAACTGCCAGTACCTTGACAAACTAGCCTCAGTGTAGCTCCGCCGAAAGAGAAGCAACATCCCGGCTAGGTAGCACCAGGAAGGTGAACCATAATGGACCGTTTTCACCAGTGATCAAATAGTTGCTGGTTAGTTAATATGCAGAAAAACCGCAAGCGGGTGGATGCACTAGTTAATGTGTTGAGACTGGACGTCCACACAACTGTGTGACTCGATTGCCTTTCAAAACTTTTGGCTTTTCACACAAACCAAAATAGGGTTACGCTCCTATGTTTGTGTCTGTCTTAGTCTGGCAATTTTCAGCAGCAGTATTGCACTTAAGGCTTCTATCTTGTGGACTGTTGGTTGTTCAACAGTAATTGAATGTATTTTTTAAAATGGTATCTTTTGATGAGTTTATTACACAATATTTTCTTTTAACTTTTTGAATCCTGCACCTGACAAATAACTCAAAGTATAAAAAAACCAATACTAGAACAAATGAAAACTAAAACTAAGCTTTAAAAAAATTAGTAAAACTAATAAAAACTAACAAACATGCTCTAAAAATGAATTAAAACTAACTGAATTAGGAAAAAAAAGTCACAATGAAATAAAAATTAAAAACTATAATGAAAAATCCAAAACTATTATAACCTTGCGCAACACAGGCTGAATATCATATTCTTGTGTACACATGATAAAACAAAAGTGCTTCAGCCAAGATAGGGAATATGAAAAGTGTTCAAAAGTGTTGCAGAATACAGAAAAAAAGTTAGCAACAACAAAAACAGGTTGCTTGGGGAGGGACATATCTGAGGGTTGATAACAACCTATGAGGCTCCTAGAGGTTTCTGGCAAAAAATACAAGCTGGTCTACATTATCTGGCTTTAAAGCTGCCCTTTTACACGTGACTATGTTGCTACCTGTGCTAAAACCCTCTCAGAGGGGGAGCTTGTGGCCTGAATGCACAAGTACTGTTTTGCCAGTTTGCTTACTCTGGGGATATTCTTTTGATAGACTTTCCACCAATCCAGAGGATCTGAGTCCTTGTCAACATCTGGAGACAGAAGGTAGTTGTCGAGCTCCCTCTCAACTGCCTGCTGTGCACTCAGGCCTGTTGTACTGGTAGCGGTGGGACTCTTTGAAAAAAGTTAGCCAGAGTCCTCTTTGCTTTCTTGGCTGGTGGCACTGCTGACAGTACTCCCATAGAGCTGTACTACAACAACTCTCTCTGCTGTCAGCATCTCCAACACGGCTCTGTCTTTGATGTGTGCAATCTTCTCCTGAGTATTCTGAAGCAAGCCATGTTAAGTAGATCATCCATTGCTGCATCATCATACTTTTCGTTGAGATATCCCATCACTGTTGTCTCTATGGTCCGGGTGAGCTCCGTGTCATCCTCTGCTTCCTTCAAGATGGAGGTGTTAAAGAGATGAATGACACACTGACATAGGACTCACCAGACAAGGCATCAGTGAATTCAAGCAGTGGGCTCAGAGCTGCATCTATAGACTCTAAAATGTCCACATCTTGCCAGGTGGAAACCAGCATCCTGGTCTTCTTGTCCTTTGAGAGGACCTCTGTGATGGCTCTTTTCTGCTCCAGAACCCATTTCACCATTTTTTGACGGGAGCCCCATAGTGTTGGTGTCTCACTCATGAGCTTGTGGTTTGGAGTTAAACTCCTCCCGGGCAGCTGCAAGGTCCCACTTTTTCTTCCAAGAGAAGGAGAAGGCAGCCACTACCTTTTTACAGACTCCAATTGCTCTGTCCACTCGCTTGTCTTGGTTAGCTTTCTCTGTAGATAGAGAAAGAATGTTGCAATGTACAGTTTTTTCACTCATTTGTATTATCCTTACAGTAAAATTGCATTTATCCTGCTTATGCACATTTCTTGTTATTTTAGACTTGATTTGTCATGGCCTGGCGGTAGGGAACTGGGGCCTCATGTACAAAGACTTGCGTGGATTTCTTACTAAAAATTGGCATACGTACAAATCCAGAAAATGGTGTACGCATAAAAAAATCTGGATGTATCAAAACGTCCATACGTGGGAATCCACGCACATTTCTTTTGTATATCCCAATAAACGTGGAATTGAGCGTACACAGTGACACGCCCCCCTATATATATGCAAATTCATTTAAATTTGCCCTGTACCAGAGAAGTTTGCTCTCTGATCTATCACAAACCATGTCTAAATGGGGAAAAAGGAGGAACTTCACAGAATGTGAAAGTAGAGATGCTCCTGAATGAGGTAGAGGTGCGGAAAAAATGTTTGTTTGGCACGTTGTGGCATTACGGCAAAGCGCAAAAGGTCTGAGTGGGACAGCGTGTGTGAAGCTTTAAATGTTGTGGGGTCAGAATAATATACACACTGGCAGAATAATATAATGCACCTAAAAATATCAGTGATGCGCTCACTAGCTTCAGCGACTCAATAAAAGAATTGGTTAAAATTTGTGCTGCGCATTAATTTGTCCTGGCTCTGGATCCACTGGTTGCTCCACCACCTCTAACAATGGCACGGCATACTTGTGCGCAACATTGTGCAGGACCTCACGTGCCCTCACAATACAACACACCGTCTCTGGCTGATACACGAGCATCCCCCGGTCTTGTCCTGCCAGCGCCACCGGCTTTCCAGCTGCCCAATCGCCCTCTCCACGACTGACCGGGTGGAGAATGGAGAGAATTGTGTCTCTGATCCCGGTCAGTCTGTGGATTACAAAGGGTCATCAGCCACGTCTTGAGCATGTAGCTGCTGTTTCCTAAGTAATTTAACAATTACCCATGTTTAAAATGAATTATTCTAAGCTGGAAATGTCAAATGCTTTTATTTAAATACTTACATTTTGTTGCTTACACTGTAAAAAAAAAAAAAGACGTAAAAAAACGGTAACATGTCCGGCAAAAGTTGCCAAACAGTTACCGTAAAATTACAGTAAAATACCACACATAATTCAACAATGAATTACTGTAAAATTACAGATATGTATTTATTCTTTGTAATTTCACAGCCAAATTCAAGTAAAATTACAGATTTTCGTTGTAAGAAAACAGCTAGAATGTTAAAATAACAGCATAATTAGGTTACTTCATGGCATTATTTAAACAATCTACAAATGAACTTGTCAAAGTATGGTAAAAAGTAAAATAACAAATATATATTCAAATTAACTCAATTTACTGTCATTTAAATCTTATTAAAATGTGTCAACAGAGGTAATCTGTGAATATATGTTCATATCCTATAAACTTACAGTGGATAACTGTTAAATGTTGATCAACCCAAAAACTCTTACAATGTACAATGAGATTTCAACATTAAAATCATTGGGTTTTGCTTTTTAAATAGACAAAAATAATGTAAAATTATATATTTTTAACCCTACATAAAAGTCTATGGTTAGTGTGTTCAAAGATCTATGCTTTCATTTCATGTGATAATATTCACAGACAACAACTATATACCATAATAAAAAACAATATCATGTTAAGATAAACCAAAAGTTTTGTAGTTTCAAAAGTTGTGTTTAATTTAACATCCAGTGGTCCAATAAATATGCTACTCTTTCCTATTAATTTACGGTGTTTGGGATGTATTAACATCTTAAGTTTCTGTTAAAACTACCAATATTTCTGTAAACATAAATATTTTTGTGGTTATTTTGGTCTTTAAATTCCAGCTTACATGAACATTTTACAGTTACCTTTTATTTCAGCAGATAAAAGAATGGTGTACTTACATAAATTAACAAACAACATTTGTTAAAAAATCAATAATAAAAGCTCAGCCATAATACATACTTTCAATCTCTTTATTTTGACAGTTAAACTTCAACAATCATGACAACTGAACTGACTAAAAAAATATAAAAAACACAAAAAGATGGTTACTATGGATTTTTACAATGTTCTCGAAGTTGAAAAGATTTATATTAAATGGGGTTCTAAACTATAAACAATAATGTGAACTAACAGTACTAGTTATCCTATATCATTCTCAGTTTATTGTGTCATATGGACTGTAGCAGCATGTGCCAATTAAAAGATTCAGATTACGATTGCTTGGGAAAAATGTTTCTTTGTTTCATTTACACACCCAGTAGAAAATCAACAACTTGAAAAATTTAGCTACACTGAATATGCTTCTACAACTAGAACTTTTAATTGGCTAATACAAAGCACAAGGGCAAATCACAGAATCTAATACTGCAATAATCGTTACAGATCATAAAAGAGCTTACACACAGTTATTTAAGGCATTTTCAACAGTAACAGTAAGATGGTAAGGGTGCTGAAATTATTTTAAGAATTGCGCCTAGCTATATGAAACGATCACATCAAATATCTCATAGAATATCACTTCATTATCACTGTGCACTTGTTGTGTTCAGTCCCAGTTCACTCACTGTTAGCTGTCAATACATAACAGGTCATCATTAACTTTATCTAAAAAGATGTCGTATTAGGACACATCCAGAAGGAAGAAAATTCCATAACTCCAGGTTTTGAACATTATGGCAGTTTTGCTCAATGATCTTGTTAAGCATAATTAAACCAGTGCCCTCTGCCGCATCTGTGAAAAGAGAAAATCAAATGTTTGTTTTAACCTGCAACCTGTAGGCTATATAGTAATTATGGGACATCGTGTGCACTTTTTAATCAATTTAGAATGCATAACATTGTAATGTAAAATGCAAAACAATTCTGAAATCACAATAACCCCAAATATCAGACAGTTTTGTTTGACATCCAGGAAGATATGAGGCATGTTGTTCAGAATTGGGCCTGATTTTGGCAGCTGTGTATGGTTTTGACTCGTACCTACATTTTTACAGGGCTTGCAGCTGTAGAGTTCTTGCCCCATTATTCAGTTTCTAAAGTAAACCCATCCATTTCTGACCAGGCTTTTATTGGAGTTTGTGATTGCTTAAAGTGGAACAACTTTCAAAGTGACTGCACATAAGCTCATCATGGGACCATTTAAAAGTCATACAAATTTTTGTATACATAACCAGAAAACATAGCTGTTTATCAAGTTAAGTAGTGAAATAGTATTACTCATACTGGTGCCTTGATCTTGTGTGCACATACTAGTCTTGAAAGAAGAGTTAGCAAAGAACGTAGTAGAGGTGAAACAAGTGTAGGTAGGGTGATGTGTCTGAAGATAGAAGTAGAAGGTCTAATGTTGAATGTTGCAGGTGGTTATGCTTCACAGGTTGGATGTGAGGAAGAGGAAAAAGAGAAGTTTTGGAAGAATCTAGATGAAGTGATAGAAAGTATTTCCAGTGAAGAGAGAGTGGTGATTGGAACAGACCTAAATGGACATGGTGAAGGAAACAGAGGAGATGAGGAAGCAATAGGTAGGTTTGGTGTCAAGGAAAGGAACCAGGAAGGACAGATGGTGGTGGATTCTGCCAAGAGGTTGGAAATGGCTGTAGTCTACACTTAATTCCAAAAAGGAACATAGGATGACCTATGAGAGTGGAGGGAGGAGTACACAAGTAGACTACATTCTGTGTAGAAGACGAAACACGACAGAGATTGGGGACTGTAAGATTGTGACAGGAGAGAGCATGGCCAAACAGCATTGTATGGTGGTGTGTAGAATGACTGTTGTTGTGAAGAAGAGGAAAAACATCAAACCAGAGAAGAAGACCAAATGGTGGAAACTGAAGAAGGAAGGAATGTGGTAAAGAGTTAATAGAGACTTCCGGTTTCGGGCAGTATGGCGTAGGTCGCAGAGAACACGAACTCCGCAGAGCAAGGTTATTTGTTACCTATGGTGCACATTTAATTTACTTTTTTCGCGACTGAAGCTTTGTTTTAGTTTATCTCCCCCATTCACTGGCTCTGTTTTTCGCCGACATGCCGCCTAAATCGAGCAAAACCGCCGTTTCCTCTCAGCCTCTCATCGCCCCGGCTCTCGCTGCTGCCTCGTCGGCCTCGAGTGCTGCGTCTCCTCCGAGAGAGAAGCGTGCTTCCCCCGATCTTTCCAAAGAGCTCACTGCTCTAAAATCGGACATCATACAAGCGGTAACTTCGGAGCTTACACGTGCGCTTACAGCTGAGTTCCACACAATCTCCGGGGACTACTACTCAAAACTCCAAACCGAGCTCCTGGAGATGAAAACCGAGCTTCTCCGAGACAACGCGTCGCTGAGAGCAGAGCTCGGCTCAGTCGTGCGCACCGTCTCTGAAGTCGAATCCTCCTTGTCGGCTCTCTCGGACGATGTTGTGAGCCTCACGGCAAAGGTTGAGTCCCTCTCCAGTGAGCTTGCTAGAGTCGACGCTAAGTGCGAGGATTTGGAGGCGCGTTCGCGCCGCCAAAATATCCGGATTATCGGCGTGCCCGAGGACAACGCACGATTTACTCTGTCCAACTCCAATGTGTCGGAGCTTTTGAGGGAAGCCCTCTCCTTGGAGAAAAGCCCACTTGTGGATAGAGCGCACCGCTCTCTGGCGCCTCGTCCAAAACCCGATGAGCCTCCTCGCCCAATAATTGTGAGGTTGCACTATTTTGAGGACTGCGCTCGAATTCTCAAAGAGGCAAGGAATCATCCACAAATCACGTTTTCTGGTATGACTCTTTCCATCTACCCTGATCTCACATCTAAAGTGGCTAAGGCGAGAGCGGCCTTCAATGCGATCAGAAAAAAACTTCGTTCTATGGATGGAGTCAAATACGGCATGTTTTACCCGGCTCGGCTTCGTATTACATACAAGGGCGAATCGCGGGACTTCACTTCTGCTACTGAGGCTGAGCGTTTCGTCTCTTCAATGTCTGGCGACTGACTGACATGTTTTTCTCTTATGCCTTTTGCTTACGTCCTCTCAACTCCTTGGTAGTGAAATATCTTGTAGAGGGAGTATAAAAATTGTGATTTAGATAATTATAACGGTGATTATACTTGAATTTAAACATGGGCGGGGGAGCAAAAGAATGGAAGGCGTTTAGAAAATAATAATTGATAGATGGGTTGCACCATGAGACACTATTTGCAGTATGCTATGGTTGTGCTTGTTCTGTGGAGTTTACTGGAGGTCTGTACTCGCACTGAGCTGTTCCTTCGGAAGTGTTCATTTGGGATTGACTCCCGTTGGAGTCTGTTTGGGGGGGAGGGGGGGATTGTGTGTGGGGTGTTTTTTTTTTTATTTTATTTTTTATTTTTTTTATTATTATTATTATTATTATTTACTTATTTTATTTCTCTTTCTCTCTCAGTTGGCCTGTTCGAAGTTTCACTTTTACTGTGTCATATCTTAAATGACTTGTCCTAATTTAAAGACATTATCAGGAGAGTTCCCTTTAAGCTTTCTGACTTGGAATGTTAGAGGGTTAAATAATCCCATTAAACGTTTGAAGATTTCTAACCACCTGAAGCATTTGGCTGCGGATATAGTATTTTTACAGGAGACACACCTTAGGAATCAGGATCATCTTAGACTGAAATTTTCATGGGTTGGTGAGTTTTTTCACTCTAAATTCGACTCCAAGACCAGAGGAGTTGCAATTTTGATTAAGAGGGGAATTCAGTTTGTCCCTGAGAATGTTGTTGCAGATGTGAATGGCAGGTATCTTATTGTACAAGGTCACTTATCTAACTCCCCTGTTTTACTTGTGAATGTTTATGCTCCTAACTTCGACAACCCAAATTTTATGACAGGATTGCTCAGCTCGATACCATCCCTGGATACCCATTTTTTGATTTTCGGTGGAGACTTTAATTGTGTTATTGATCCAGTTTTAGATCATTCAGCTCCTCCTGTTACAACCCCCTCTGCTATGTCTCAAGTTCTTTCTAATTTCTTGACTGACAATGCTATTCTTGATCCTTGGAGAGCTAATTATCCCAGTACTAAAATATTTTCTTTTTATTCTCACCCACATAAAACTTATTCTCGGATCGATTATTTTTTTTAGATAACTTTCTCTCTTCAAGAGTCATTTCATCTAAGTATCATCCTATCGTATTGTCTGACCATGCCCCTCTTACTGTTAATGTCAAGTTATCTAACTGTCCTTCAGTCCGTCCACCTTGGAGGTTTAATTCGCTGCTGTTGTCAGATCCTGCCTTCAAATTATTTATAAACTCTTCTATAGATGATTTCATCATTAACAACAAAAATGATTCAATATCGGCTTAGCTTTTGTGAGAATCCCTTAAAGCTTACTTACGAGGGCAGATTATATCTTACACTGCCCACTCTAACAAGATGCAGAAACAAGAACTGCAGGGCCTGTTAGCTGAACTTGCAGAGATCGATAGGCTCAATGCAATCAATTCAACTCCCACATTGCAGAAGCGTAGATCTCCAAACTAAATTTGATCTTCTCACTACCTCCTCTGCGGAGCGCCTCCAATTACATGCGCGCAGCAGTTATTACGAACATGGCGACAAAGCTTCTAGGTTGTTGGCACATCAGCTAAAGAGACGTGCAGCTTCTCGGTTGATCCCCCAAATAAATGGTCCAGAGGGTGAGCTGTTTTCAGATCCATTGTCCGTTAATGCAGTCTTTAAATCTTTTTATTCAGAACTTTATCGATCAGAGGCAGCGACTGATGTCCAGGTGTCCGCTTTCTTAGATGACCTAGAGTTTCCCACTGTGGATTTACCTCATGCAGAATCTCTTGAGTCACCTCTCAGCCTGGAAGAGATTGGGATTTCTATTAAAGCTATGCAGACAAATAAGGCTCCTGGCCCAGACGGGTTCCCTGTCGAATTTTTCAAGAAATTTATCGATAAATTGGCTCCGGTTATCTTGGAGATTTTTGAAGAATCTTTAGCTTCAGGTACTTTGCCACATACGATGACTCAAGCTTCTATCTCACTCCTCCTTAAAAAGGACAGGGACCCTGATTGGTGTGCATCATATAGACCTCTCTCTCTCTTGAACGTCAATGTAAAGATTTTGGCCAAAGCTTTGGCGCTGAGACTGCAGACCGTTCTGCCTCAGGTTGTCTCACCTGATCAAAATGGTTTTATTAGGGGGCGTCAACTTTTTTTCAATGTTCGAACGCTTTTGAATGCTATATTTATGGACCATTCTAGTACTCTTCCCGAATTTGTTATATCTTTGGATGCAGAAAAAGCCTTTGATAGAGTCGAACGGAATTTTTTATTTTTAGTTCTGCATAAATTTGGATTCGGACGTAATTTTATCTCCTGGATTAGACTTTTATACACTGCTCCACAAGCTAGTGTGCATACGAATGGTGTTCGTTCTGAGTACTTTTCGTTGATGCGCGGAACTAGACAGGGCTGCCCTCTGTCACCATTATTGTTTGCTTTGGCTATCGAGCCCTTATCTATTGCTCTAAAATCCCTTCCTCTTTTCCAGGGTGTTGTACGTGCTGGTGTTGAACTGAAGCTTTCTTTGTTTGCTGATGATCTGTTGTTATATGTCTCTGACCCCACCTCTTCTCTCCCACCAATTCTATCTTTGCTAAACACATTTGGCCTAATTTCAGGATATAAGGTAAATTCGCAGAAGAGTGAGTGCTATCCGGTCAATGCATTGGCTTTGGCATTTAACCATTCTACTATACCATTTAACCTGGCCCCAACTGGCTTTAAATATTTAGGTATACATGTCTCCCGCACCCTACCTTCTCTTTTTTGTAACAACTTCACCCCATTAATGACCAAATTAGATTTGCAGAGATGGCGATCCCTCCCCTTGTCCCTGTTGGGTAGAATCAACACCATAAAGATGAATGTGTTGCCTAGATTTCTTTTTTTATTTCAATCTATTCCCCTATACTTATCTAAAACTTATCTTTTTTAAAGATTTAGATCAGCTTATTATCTCTTTTATTTGGAATGGAAAGCCTCCAAGACTGAGCAAATTAGCTTTGCAAAGATTCAGATCTGATGGTGGTCTTTCCCTCCCTAATTTCTCATTTTATTATTGGTCATCACATGTTCATAAAGTACTCAATTGGATTCATTCTCCTGATTTATTGTGGTGTAGACTGGAGATTCAAACCTGTGTCTCTTCTTCTCCACTTGCTCTACTCACCTCTCCCTTACCACTTAAGATTAAAAGTTTTTCTAAAAACCCTGTGGTAATCTCCACTCTTCGTATTTGGTGTCAGTTTAGACGCCACTTTAAATTCTTAACACCCTCCTTGTCAATGCCCATCTTAAATAATCATTTATTTCCCCCATCCCTTGCTGACACTGCTTTTCTTACCTGGCACAAGAGGGGTATAACATCTTTTGGTGACCTTTTTAGAGGCGGGACCTTTTGCACCTTTGCCCAATTGGTCTCTGAGCTCAACTTGCCTCCTTCGCATCTGTTTCGATATTTTCAGATCAGACATTGTGCCTTGTCTCTCTTCCCTAGCTCCCCTATTAGGCAGCCTTGGGATGATTTGTTGTCTCTAGACCCTTCCAAGAAGTCACTTATATCTGTGATGTATTTGCATCTTCTGAATTTAGACACACCTGGCATCTGTAAAGTTAAATGTGCTTGGGAGGAGGAGTTAGGCATCTCTCTCTCGGATCAATGGTGGGGTAGAGCGACTAAGGTAGCACAGTCTTGTTCACCTTGTGCAAGACTCCAATTGATTCAATTTAAGGTGTTGCATAGAATGCACCGTTCTAAATCTCAGCTATCCAAATTTTATCCCAGCTCAATCAGTGATAGGTGTGATAGGTGTTTGGGTTCTCCTTGTAATTTGAGCCATATGTTTTTTTATTGTCCAAACCTGCAGAGGTTCTGGTCCCGTTACTTTGATTTCATGTCCAAGGTTTTGGAGGTTGATATACATATTTGCCCTAAGATAGCAATATTCGGCATTTCTGATCAATTATCCTCACTTACCCGAGGTCAGGCACAGGTTTTAGCTTTTACCTCCTTACTGGCCAGACGCCGTATTCTTTTTTTATGGAAATCGCCAAACCCTCCTTCTTTTGCTCTGTGGCTTCAGGATGTGATGCAGTTTCTCAAAGTTGAGACAATGTCATGCACATTGAAAGGCAATACTGCCTCATTCAATACTAAGTGGAACTCTTTTCTTTCCCATGTTGATTCACTTTTAACATTGCCGGCCGACTGAACTTATTTATTATTTATCTATCTATTCACTTATTTTTTTTATTTTATTTGTTTTATTTTATTTCTTTTTATTTTTTTATTTTTTTATTTATTTCTCTCTTTTTATGTGTGTATATGTGTATATGTTTATTTACCATCATGGGTTTGTATGGTATGGGGTGGTTCGAAGAAATGGGGAGGACAAGGGAAGGGGTGGGGGGAAGAAGGGGGAAAAAAGAAAAGAAAATGTTTGAGCTTAGACAAAGTGTTATTCTTTACTTTTCTGTAATTATTGCTGTGATATGTTTGCTCTTGCTCTAAAAATATAATTAAAAAAAAGAGTTAATAGAGGAGCTGTTAAAGGCGTTGGGTTAGACTTGTTAAGGATAGGAATGGTAATGTTTTAACAAGCAAGGAGAGTGTGATGAGAAGATGGAAGGAGTACTTTGAGGAGCTAATGAATGAAGAGAATGAAATGGAACAAAGAGTAGAGTTTGGAAAGTTTTGAAGGGGATGAAGAAGGGAAGGCAGATGGACCTGATGACATACCAGTGGAGGTACGGAAATCTCTAGGAGAGATAGCAGTGAGGTCTTTGACTCAAATATTCAATGGTACAGTTGAGAGTGAGAAAATGCCAGAGGAATGGAGAGGTGTGCTGGTACCCATTTTTACCTGGCCCAGCTCCTTTACGGCGATATAAAACATATTAAACATTAATGAATCTCCGAACAAAAGCGCTCAAATCAAAATTTCCTATCCCATCTACATGCCTACCGAGTTTTAGACGTCTACGTGCAGCCGATCGCGAGATATCCGGCTTTGAAGTTGACCACAAAAGTGCACCCCGCGAGGGGGTCTCCCGACATATCCGTTTACAAAACATATTTATGTTGTGAAATGTCTTAATGTTTTGTCACCTAAAAATCGTATACTAATAAGGCTTTAATTTAAGACCTTAACAGCGTAGATCCGTTGTGGTTAAGTACCTTAAAAAGCTTGCTCACCTCACTGCAAAATTTTCCGAAATCCGCTTCCTGAATGAGACACTCCGACAAATCTGCCCCCTAAGCGTCACAGAAGCGTTCTTAACGCTGACTTGACCCCTCATTACAAAGCTGCAGCGGTTCTGCTTTGATTTGAGTGGTTTTTATTGGTCTAAAGTGGGGAAGTGACTTTGAATGACAGGTTTTACAACCTCTCCCACGGCGAGGTGCGAAGGGGAGGGGGGGAGGGTCACCCAATAAGCCCACAGAGACAAGCTGGAGCCTCAGACGTGATTGAAAGCTGTTCTAACCAATAGTTTACTTCCTTCCAAAGCTAACCAGCCCTCATATGACATGATTGGTCAAGTATATTTTTAAATTGAGCCCTCAGAAACTGGCGCTTCATTTCCAATTTCGGCCGCTAGCATAGCAACATAATCTAACCCTTTGCTAACCTAAGCTAAGCTCCCCAGAACACACTGTTCGGCGAAACTGAAGCAGCCATGGATTATTTTGTTCGTTTTTATGCGGATTGTGGATACTTTTGAACATAAACGGATTACTTTTGAACATAAACGGATTACTTTGTGTGGAATATATGGGCAATTTTCGGAATTTTCGCCAACCCGGAAGTGAGACGGTACACCGGCTACGACGCGATTCTACATACTGTGAGTAACAATGGATAATTTTTCATAAGCGATATTGTACAAAATATATATTCTAATACTAAACATTAACTAAGCGTTAGGTTATAAACAGTTTTGGAGCTTTTGAGTGCTGGAGTACTCTGTATCGTGTCGGATGCTACCGGAGTTGGCTCCGGTAACCTAGCTTATGCTGTCGGACTATATTGGACAAAGATATGATATCATAACGTTCATATTTGGACATGAAATTTAGTCATTGGAATTTTCTGGTCTTTCTGTAATATGTGCAGCGTTGTTGTTTCAAATGGCTCATCGGTTTAGTGTATGGAATTTGTTAGCATGTTAGCTTGGTTGGCTATGGGTATGTGCAGGGTGTGGCACATGCTTAGCACATTTGGACACGGTGTGGTGACCTTGACATTGCTTGGAACAAAGTGGAATAACTTTGCAATGCTTGCATGGATTTGCTTCATTTTTTCTGTGTTATTAGAAAAGACCATAGCGAAACTTTTTGCTATTTCCAATAAGATATTTGAATAACTATGTGAATATACATGCTTGTGATACTTCAAATTCCAGTGTGCATTTCTGACATTCTTGGCATATTAGCATCTGTGATAGAGGCTCAAAAAACAAAAATACATTTCAATATCATATGTCTTGGTATCAATATGTTCCCCCAACTGTCTACTTCAGTTTGAGCCATGAATGATAATTTTCATATATGTACAACTTGAGATATCTAGTTTTTAAATTGGACTATGTCTGACATCTGAGAAATTTTAAAAATGGCCGCCTGGTATGTGACTGCACTATAGGGTTAAGAACAAGGGTGATGTACAGAGTTAAGTTGATGAGCCACACAATGAAGATCTGGGAGAGTGTTGTAGAAGCTAGACTTGGACTAGAGGGAACTATTTGTGAGCAGCAGGGTGTCATGCCAAGAAAGAGCACCACAGATGCCAACTTTGCTTTGAGGATGGACAAGTACCGGTAGGGTCAGAAAGAACTCCAGAGTGCTGTCTACTTGTAGAGCTTGTCAAAGCAAGCTATGAACAAAAGGGAAAGATCTGACTTATTTTAATGTTCCCTCATTCCGTACATGGAAAAAACACTACCACACTGGCAAAGGATGCTGGCTTGCGTTATTTTTAAGGAGACTGCCGGTCTAATGAATTTACATTTCAACACTTTAATAATAATTCAGACGATACAGTGGTATTCAAGAGAAAAATGTTCATTTGTCTCGTAGAGAAATTTCTTTTAGATCCGGGGTTCCATATAGGGTATAAGAGCATGGCCGAGACTGCAGATTGACGACATGATTTCAGTGGTGTATAGAATTTCTCTATGAAAAGAATGAATGGAGTTTTTCTAAAGATTGTCTGTTGCATCCTGTGGTAATAAAAAATTCCAAGGTCATTAAAGACTTGTAAGCTAATGCTACTGTGCACTGAATTTATTATTAGATTGGCAGTCACCTTAAAAACACAATACACACATTTTATTACTATGCCATTAGGGGTGCACGATATGGACTAGAATTGCAATGTGCGATAACATTGTTGGATATCCCGATTCGATGTGAAAACACGATAAATTAAGATTTAAATACAGAAATGTAATGTCTCTCTGAACAGCAGCACGTTAATTTGTTTAGTTTTTTACTGTGTAATGAATCCAGAATAATTCCAAATATTTTGCAGGTTTATTCAACAATAGATGAAATCTAAAATTAGATAACACGTGTACAAGTAATAATAGTGCAAACATTTTGTGCGGTGCAAGGCTGTGTTCTCTCAACATTTAGTAATAATAAATAATAAAACAAATGAATAAATACATAAGTAAATAATAGAAAAATAAGGTAAAAAAATAGATTAAATAAAATACAAACAAAAGCTCTTTTCTGGTAATAGCACAAACTTATTATATCTAGAGCTCAGCATCACAGAAGCAACATAAAAGCACAAAAACTTGCAGATTTTTCTAAAAGTATATACTTATGTATACTCTGTAAAATGCTGTTTGTCTGTACAACCTAAAAAAACATTAAAAGTATTTATTTAAGGTTGATTAAACACTTGGCCTGGCTGTGCTCATTTTTTCCCGGACTAATCTATCTTTATACTTTTGAGACTGACCGTAGTGCGCCGCACACCTCGCGCGAACATCCGCGAACGGCGGAAGCTATGGAGCTATTATAGTGTCACCAGAACCTGAAATCATTATTACTTGAAAAAACAGTCTGTAAAATCCTCGCAGGTATGCAAAAATTCGAGTTAAAATTCAGGTTCAGGTCGAAATTCAGGTTCGGGTCGCAATTCAGGTTCGGGTCGCAATTCAGGTTCGGGTCAAAATTCAGGTTCGGGTCGTAATTCAGGTTCGGGTCGAAATTCAGGTTCGGGTCGTAATTCAGGTTTGGGTCGAAATTCAGGTTCAGGTTGAAATTCAGGTTCAGGTTGAAATTCAGGTTCAGGTTGAAATGCGGTTCATCCGGGATATGTAGGATGAGCAAACAAACTCACAGCTAATCGAACTGCATTTGGCCAATCACAAAACATATCAGAGGTCATTAAGAGGCGCGTCTTTCTGCTAAATTTCCTGTAAGAGTGCGGTCCCTGTTTGGCGTGTAAGTAGCATGTAAGCAGCACGAAAGTGACCACTGTGCCACCCAGAAATGGCACCTTGTGGCAGCTGCCACATAATCGTGGCACTTTGCTGCCCAGTGCTGCGTGACTGTGGTCTCCGTTGTCCAGAAACGCCGCCTGCCTCTGCTGACAGACATCTAAAGACTCTTGGGTGACTCTGCGTATCGGCCACTCGCTTAAAATCATCCCGACGAGCTCCGAATCGCCATTTGTTGAAATGAAGATGGTTCATAACTTTTGTTTAAAAATTATGTTGAGTGAAATACTAGCCGACATCCAGCTAGACAGCTCTATATTACTAGTTCAGAATACTGTTTAGAGATAACGTCGAATTAAGATTATAGGAGGGTACGTGAATCTACAGTGGTAGACCGTTAACGACAGCACTAAATTTAAAGGGTTTATTATTATAGATGTATGGTTATCAGTGAATGTTCCTACACGCCATCAGCGTCATTTAAACCTCTGCGAGCGAATGGCATCGCATTTAGTATTTGTGCAATTTTTAGTATATTTCGCTTTGTATTGGTTTCTATTGTTAGTCTAGAATGTCAGCCGAGCGGCTCCCGACATAATCGTTAAACAGCATCCTGAACTCGTAGTTTGGAGCTGTCGGTCAGCTCTGAATCGTTCACCCAACATAAATTAACAAACAAAAAATATAAACCATCTTCATTTCCACGAATCCTACAAATGCGATGCCACTCGCTCGCAGTGGTTTAAATGACGCTGATGGCGTGATGAACGTTCACTGATGAACAATCTGTAATAAATCTGTTTTATGTTGTGACGTGGGGGTGAAGTGTTATCAGTCGGAGGACACTTGCTGAGAAGAGCGTTTTATATAAGGGGTTTCACATTTAACATTAACTTAACTACGTTAATATAATAGAAGACACACGGACAGCACGATCATGATGAGGCATGTCTAAACTAGACGACACCACAAACCACTACAGCGACACAACACGGATTTATATTCACGGATATATAGTTATATTATATAAATATATTTATTTATTTGTTTATTATTGAATATTTGATTATTCTGCTACCTCCTGTTATCGCTGAACTAAACTTTCGGCACGAGACTTTCAGCGCGAGTTCTTCTGTGCGCGTTCATGTACGTTGAACACAAGAACAAACAAATTACTTGTTATATTCCTTGTTGACACTTGTGGAAGATATTTTACTGTAGTTGGCTTCGTTTTTTTTGTGTTGTTGTATGTCAAATGTAAAACAAAGTTCAAACTTAGCGCCCTTGGAAGCAGAAGGAGGTAGGAAGAAAAATTGTATTAATCCAAAAGAGTGATTTATTTAATTTAAAACGAAGGGAGATGTGATTGTTGTTTTGTTTTCAGTAAGAACTGCGGCTCATAACATAAAGTTGAGTTCATGTGCAAGTTTGCTAGGAGTGACGCATTTAAAGTTTGGACCCTGTTCTACACATTATCTGTGAGGTATGGTGCTAGGGCATTTGTGTTTATTTTTTATTTTTTGCCACATTTTGTAGTTTTCACGGTGTCAAATGTCGGTGGCGAAAGGAGGAGAGAATAAAGATACACCAGTCAAAGCTCCGAGCATTGTTTGTGTGATTAATCCAAGTGGTCCGCTACACGGATGACTAAAGCGAACATACCAGAGAACGAGTACAGATAAACACGAAAACACTCAAACTTACCCATGCACAGTGGCGTGCACAATTAGACCCCAACTCTGCCCTTTATCAACGAAAGTGCCCTTTTGAAACTTCGTTTTTTATTATTATCATTTTACTGAGGTCGGACTGAAATGATCTTTTGAAAACCTGAGCGATTAAAAACAATGCCCTGAAATGCGCCACCACCTCGCACACACCCGACCTCTCTCTTTAACACCAGATGCGCTGCAGCAGCAGTTCAGTTCAGCGAGTGGAAGGAAGCGTCTTCAGCACAGCACACACGGTCACAGATAGACTTCTTCTCCCGTCCCCACCAGCCAGGTCACATACAACGTTTTCTGTTGTATACGTTTTGTTAGGCAACATAAATTAACACATTCGTTTGTGAAAGAAGAAACGGGAAGTTCCCCATTACCTGTGAAAAATGTCCATCTGCATTCGTGTAATGACAACAGTCAGTAGCCTATAACTCATTCTCGTACTTTTTGGTCTTTTTACTGTCTTAATTGTAGGCCTATATTGATTTACTAATTGCAAAATATATGCAACAATGCCTGCAGACAGTGGAGGGTAAACAGAAGTTAACTGAAGGACAATGACTGTATAGTTAATATTGGATATGGATTTTATCAGTTGGCGGTGTGGCTTTTTCCATTGAAAACTCACGTTTAGAGAATGTTACTAATAAAAGTCAAATTTCATTCAACATGCGCTTGTAATTTTTTTTATAATGAATTGTTCCACGTGCGCTAAAAAGTGCCCCCCCCTTCCCCCCAGCACTTGCCCCCCAAAATGTCTGTGCACGCCACTGCCCATGCACACACCACATACTCTCATACAGAACACATACTCTTTAACGATAATGTCGAATTTAGATTAGTGGTAGACAATGAGTGGCAGTAGCCGCTCGGTGGTTGATGGCTGATGCTGCGGTGTTACGTGAACTGTGGATTTTGGGGAGGTTGTTTTCTCTTTCGGTTAATTTTGGTTTAACAGGTGGATTGCCTCGGTACGGGTGGATTCTGTCGGCCAATCGAAGATCGTGATTTGGATGAGGGGGTGGATATTCGGATTCATAATCTGCATGACGGAGTTGCTGGAAGTTGCCGGGAGGCGACGCGAGCATTTATTGCCTTTACGGTTGTGTGTGTGACTTTTGAGAACCTGTAGCTCATGATTCTCATGTGAGAGGTGAGGGTTTGTGCGATAGCTTTTGTCATGAATTGTCATGAATAGCGTTGTGAAAATCGCCACCATGGAGTAAGAACGTAGTAGCATGTGCACAATTATAGACACCCATGCAGGGATGTTTTATAAGAAACACCAGTATAGAGGCGGGCACTGTGTATGTATATTTGTTTGAGATTATCGTCGTAGATATATTTTCTTTATTTATGTTAGTAAGGTGTGAGTCTTGCTTTGTTAACTTAGTGTAGTATATTTTGTTTGTTTCTTTTCTTTGGTGCCGTCTACTGCTCCTTTCCTTGGTTGGTTTATGGTCAATCGTGTATTTTTGTACGTATGTGTCTGTTCAGTGTTTTGCTGCGTAGAAAAGGCTCTTCTACCCATTACCACTCTGCAGTAAAGAGTTTTCTTACGTATCCGTCTGGTTTTCGCGTTCTTCTTTAATTTTATCTTGTCCACTACGCACATGCTACTACCCCACACCCCAAACCTAGACCCATGACATCGTGGGGTCGTAACAGACGTAATCTAGACTAACAATAGAAACCAATACAAAGCGAAATATACTACAAATTGCATAAATACTAAATGCGATGCCATTCGCTCGCAGAGGTTTAAATGACGCTGATGGCGTGTAGGAACATTCACTGATAACCATACATCTATAATAATAAACCCTTTAAATTTAGTGCTGTCGTTAACGGTCTACCACTGTAGATTCACGTACCCTCCTATAATCTTAATTCGACGTTATCGCTAAACAGTATTCTGAACTAGTAATATAGAGCTGTCTAGCTGGATGTCGGCTAGTATTTCACTCAACATAATTTTTAAACAAAAGTTATGAACCATCTTCATTTCAACAAATGGCGATTCGGAGCTCGTCGGGATGATTTTAAGCGAGTGGCCGATACGCAGAGTCACCCAAGAGTCTTTAGATGTCTGTCAGCAGAGGCAGGTGGCGTTTCTGGACAACGGAGACCACAGTCACGCAGCACTGGTCACACTAAGTGCCACGATTATGTGGCAGCTGCCACAAGGTGCCATTTCTGGGTGGCACAGTGGTTGGTCACTTTCGTGCTGCTTACATGCTACTTACACGCCAAACAGGGACCGCACTCTTACAGGAAATTTAGCAGAAAGACGCGCCTCTTAATGACCTCTGATATGTTTTGTGATTGGCCAAATGCAGTTCGATTAGCTCTGAGTTTGTTTGCTCATCCTACGTATCCCGGATGAACCGCATTTCAACCTGAACCTGAATTTCAACCTGAACCTGAATTTCGACCCAAACCTGAATTACGACCCGAACCTGAATTTCGACCCGAACCTGAATTTCGACCCGAACCTGAATTTTGACCCGAACCTGAATTGCGACCCGAACCTGAATTTCGACCTGAACCTGAATTTTAACTCGAATTTTTGCATACCTGCGAGAATTTTACAGACTGTTTTTTCAAGTGATAATGATTTCAGGTTCAGGTTCTGGTGACACTATAATAGCTCCATAGGAAGCGTTCATACTTGCCGCTTCATGTGGTAGTATAAAGAAACACCCCTCAAAAACAGGGGAAGGAACATTTACCTGATGAATTTTAATGTTGCATTGTGTTTCAGGTTTGAAAAGTGTTGGAATTTAGGCTAAAGTACTTGAAAATGTTTGAAATTGTAACTACTTCGTTTCACAACAAATATCTGTCTGACTGAACAGTTCTCTTGTATTATGTTAACAAATACGAGCCTCTTGTAATTCCAGGACGAAACATGAGAGAACGTGAAGACGTTAAGATTGGGCGTTTTGAAAATAAACCACCATTAAATAATGTGTTAAAAAAACACCATGAACAGATTAAAATAAAATGGTTAAAACACGTTTGAAACCAAAACTACTATAACACAACGCGCCAGACATCAACTTGTCGTCAGAATGCTACTCATAATAAAATAACTAAACACTCCTGGCAAAGCAGCGATTTGTGAAAAAATAAAACTAAGACGTACCTTCAGTTGATATTGAACACGGACACTTGGCGTGAACTGGTGCTTCTGTGCTTCGGTGCTTCAGTCGGTCTCGCCTTTACCTGCGATTCTGTGATAACTGAACGTAACGTCTCCAGGCAACTGGCACTCAAATTCAAAGTAGTGATTCTCGGCATTCATTGGCTGAACAGACCAGGCACCCACGATTCTGTCCAATCACCACACAGAACTGTTTTCTGATCTGTTTCCTGATGGATGAATGGATGGATGGATCGATCTCTTCTCTCTCTCTCTCTGTCTGTCTGTCTGTCTCTCTGTCTGTCTCTCTCTCTCTCTCACACGCACGCGCACACACACACACACACACAATATTTCTCTGACCCCCTCCGCAAACCTATTGCTATATATTGCAAAGTTTTAACAGATTATCTTATGGGCCTTTCTGAAAAAAAATCTCCTAATGCCTTATATCATTGTGCCTCCTCAGAAAAAGCCCTTGATTGCCCGGGATTGAGGATTGAGGCACCAAATATTTTATATTATTCACTTGCTTGAGCAGAGTGGAGCAGTATTGCGTTCTAAACTTGTTGCTTTAAATGTCATTAAAAAAAAACGGCTGTTGTTCAGTACTTTGTGTATGTGATTCAATTTACAGCTGGTTTGGTAGCAGAGTTATTAATGTATATTTAGAGAATTGGAAATGGGAAATTTAACATAATATTTTACTTCAAATCTTAATTCACTATAATTCCAGCTTTGGTCAAATGTAGATGTTAGGTTGCTGTTTTTGGTTAAATATAATTTCTTTGATAACATGGAATTTTAATATGCCATGAATTTACTGTTTGAAAATGGAAAATTACTGTGAAGTTACAATAGGCATTGTTCAGTGTTTTTACACTGAAAACTGCATTTTTACACTGATAACTACTAAATTAACACTCAAGACCCTTACAAAAATATACAATCCTGTTATAAAACAAGAAATTCTTTTAATTTAAATTTATTTGACCGTATATTTAAAGGAGTTTTCTTAAAAAAAGTAATTTTCCTGTATTTTACTGGTATATTCTCTTATTATGAAAAAGACAGAAAAATACTGTATGTATTTACAGTAAAAATCTGTTTAAAAAATTGTTTTTTTTACAGTGTACCAAGAAGCCCCCCATCACGCACTCTGCTAGCTTGTAATCTTATCCCAACCATGCAGTTTGTAAGGATGTACGGATCATTGGGTTGATCCAGGCCAACGTGCCACTACATTAGTAAGGCACATTTTTGCATCACAGATTATTTGCACGTTTATGGAATTAAAGTGCTTTCTATTCACATAAGCAAATTCCTTCTCAGATGGTGCCTTTATAGAAATGTGTGTGCAGTCAATCGCTCCGATTACATACTATCGCTGCAAATTGCGCTTTAATGTTTGCCTGGTCAACCGCTTCACATGGGAACATTATATAACTAGCTGACATGCAGATGATTCGATCCAAAACAGCTGGCATGGCCCGGCTCAAAGATGACTGGGATATCCCCTACCGGTCTGCCAGTTCTCTTTGAAATGAGCCAGTTGCCAGGAAGCCGAGCGTTGCTGGCAATGCGCGACTCCTCGCGTTTCTCTCTCCAAAACGACCCAACTCAACACAAAAGGACAGTTCTTGGAAATCTGAAACGGCTTTTAAGCCAGTCATCATCATGGGCTAAAGAATCATAATGGTCACGGAAAACGCGCTCTCTGCGAATTCGGCCATTAGCGATATCTTCCAGTAATGCCAACGCTGCCATCTCCCAAGAACTCCAGCACAACATTTAATGGATGTTTATATAATCTAGGCTAAGTGGAAACACGTTGAATGATTATTTCAGTAAGGCAGTGAAATTGTCTGATTAATTTACTGTTTAATTTTCTGATTAATTTACTTTATTTTACCCAGTAAGGGCTTACTACAATGTGTGCGTGAAAGATATCATAATAGTTGTAATTTCAATACATCACCTCTAAGTGTTGCTAATTGACGAAAACACATTAGAAACATGCGTACGCCAGAGGTGAACTGCAAGAGGTCCTAACTGCGAGTAAGTATCATATTCCGTGAGAGCAGGAGCGAGATGAAGATCAAAGGGGGATTGGAAGTAGCCGATGTAGGTTGTGCGAATGTGCATGCGTGCGTGTCTATGTGTTTGTACGTGAATGTTTGTGTGTGCGTGCGTATTTGTGCATGCATGTGTTTGTGCATGCGTGCGTGTCTGTGTGTTTGTACGCGTATGTTTGTGTGTGCGTGCGTGTTTGTGCATGCATGCGTGTCTGTGTGTTTGTACGCGTATGTTTGTGTGTGCGTGCGTATTTGTGCATGCATGTGTTTGTGCATGCGTGCGTGTCTTTGTGTTTGTACGCGTATGTTTATGTGTGCATGCGTGTTTGTGCATGCATGTGTTTGTGCATGCGTGCGTGTCTGTGTTTGTACGCGTATGTTTGTGTGTGCGTGCGTGTTTGTGCATGCATGTGTTTGTGCATGCGTGCGTGTCTGTGTGTTTGTACGCGTATGTTTGTGTGTGCGTGCGTGTTTGTGCATGTCTGTGTGTTTGTGTGTGTTTGTGTGTTTGAGTTTGTGCACATGTTTGTGTGTGTGTATGTGTTTGAGTGGGTGTGCAATGTGCATGTGTTTGTGTTCATGCATGTGTTTACTTGCACATGATTGTGGGTGTGTATTTGTGTGTGTTTGTGTATGTGTGTGCGTTTGTAATTGTGTGTGTGTGTTTGAGTTTGTGTGTGGGTATGTATAATTTATGAGCATATGTGAGTGCACATGTTTGTGTCCATGTATTTGTGTACGCTTGTGTTTGTGAGTGTTTTTCTCCTTCTCTCTACAGTCTGTCTGACTGCAGTATAAGAGAGGAAGGCTGTGCTGCTCTGTGTTCAGCTCTGAAGAAAAACCCCTCATCACACCTGAGAGAGCTGAATCTGGACTCCAATCATCCAGGAGACTCAGGAGTGAAGCAGCTCTCTGCTCTACTGAAGGATACACATTGTAAACTGGAGAAACTACAGTGAGTTACTGGACTACTGTTGATAGACACACACATGAGAGATTATGTGCATCTGTGTGTGTGTGTGTGTGTGTGTGTGTGTGTGTGTGTGTGTGTGTGTGTGTGTGTGTGTGTGTGTGAGTGTGTGTGTGTGTGTGTGTTCAAGTACACTGACGTATTTTTCTCCTTCTCTCTACAGTCTGTCTTACTGCATGATTACAAAGGAAGGCTGTGATGATCTGTGTTTAGCTCTGAAGAATAACCCCTCATCACACATGAGAGTGCTGAACCTGCACAACAATAAATCAGTAGACTCAAGACTGGAACAACTGTCTGCTCTACTGGAGGATCCACACTGTAAACTGGAGATACTAGAGTGAGTTACTGGACTACTGATTATAGACACACATGAGAGAGTGTGTACATGTGTGTGTGTGTGTGTGTGTGTGTGTGTGCGTGTGCACCTTTGTGTTCGAACGTCACGTGTGTTGAGCCCTAAGTACTGTGTGTACTGTGTTTGTGAGTTTGTATGTTCTTTGTGTGTGTGTGTGTGTGTGTGTGTGTGTGTCTGCGTGTGTGTTGTTCTCTAAGTACACTAAGGTGTTTTTCTCCTTCTCTCTACAGTTTGTCTGACTGCAGTATTAGAGAGGAAGGCTGTGTTGCTCTGTGTTCAGCTCTGAAGAAAAACCCCTCACACCTGAGAGAGCTGGACCTGCACTATAATAAACCAGGAGACTCAGGAGTGAAGCAGCTCTCTGCTCTACTGGAGGATCCACAATTTAAACTGGAGAAACTAGAGTGAGTTACTGGACTACTGATTATAGACACACATGAGAGAGTGTGTACATCTGTCTGTGTGTGTGTGTGTGTGTGTGTGTGTGTGTGTGTGTGTGTGTGTGTGTGTGTGTGTGTGTGTGTGTGTGTGTGTGTGTGTGTGTGTGTGTGCGCGCGCGCAGGGCTCCATGACTGTGCCCCTATCACAACATCCTTGTACCCCCCTGGCCCCCCTAAATGAGGCACAGTGTGAAATATCATTTTGTGAATGACAATAAAGCAGTAGCAGTTTTGGCAACTTGGTGATTTTGTTGCTACACTTAATGAATTAAACTAAACTATTCTGACCCTCTAACAGACATACTGGTTCCAGTCTGGTCTACCAGTTCAGATGGTCTAGAACCTCCACTATATATTACTTTGGAACCTAGAAAAAGTTATTGGCCCCTGATTTTTTTTTTTTTTTTGTTTTAGGAGCCACTGGCTCCTTCAATAATTTTTTTGTCTGGAACTCTGGTGTGTGTGTGTTGTTCCTGTGTGAGTGTGTGTGTGCACTTTTGTTTTCCAATGTCACATGTGTTGAGCCCTACGTATACTGTGTGCGTGTGTGTGTGTGCGCGCGTGTGTGTGTGTGTGTGTGTTGACCTCTAAGTACACTGAGGTGTTTTTCTCCTTCTCTCTACAGTCTGTCTGACTGCAGTATTACAGAGGAAGGCTGTGCTGCTCTGTGTTCAGCTCTGAAGAAAAACCCCTCACACCTGAGAGAGCTGAACCTGAACTACAATAAACCAGGAGATTCAGGAGTGAAGCAGCTCTCTGCTCTACTGGAGGATCCGCACTGTACACTGGAGAAACTAAAGTGAGTTACTGTACTACTGTATATTTATAGATACACACAAAGAGTTTGTGCTGCTGTCAGAATGCCTTATCACCAGGTCTAAGGAATCAAAGTGTTCCCCTACAATAAAAACACTGAGAAGAATGAGATTTATTATGGGCAGATCCAGAGTCAGAATCAGTAAGACATTCCAGGGTTGATAAGCTGGGTAATTCAAAGAGAGAGAGATGTGATTCATGTGAATTACAGGGTTAGACATTTTAAACACAATATTTATTGACCTTGAACACAAGAAACACTGACCTGAACAGCAACACATCAAACAACTACCAGCCAACAAACATAGGAAACAGATGGCTTAAATACAAGATACTAACTAGAAACTAAACAAGGAACACATGAGCTCTGTTACAAGGGGCGGGGTTGGTTACAAATGACCTGGACGAAAACAAAAACATGACAGACAGAAGAGGGCCAGTGACAGATGTGACAGTACATTAGCAGTAGCATTAGCAGTGTCCAGTATTAGTAGTGTCTAGTCTGGTATTATCAGTGTCCGATAGTAGTAGTGTCCAGTATTAGTAGTGTCTGGTCTGGTATTATCAGTGTCCGATAGTAGTAGTGTCCAGTATTGGTAGCGTCTAGTCTGGTATTATCAGTGTCTGATAGTAGTAGTGTCCAGTTTTAGTAGTGTCTAGTCTGGTATTATCAGTGTCCGATAGTAGTAGTGTCCAGTATTAGTAGTGTCTAGTCTGGTATTATCAGTGTCTGATAGTAGTAGTGTCCAGTATTAGTAGTGTCTAGTCTGGTATTATCAGTGTCCGATAGTAGTAGTGTCCAGTATTAGTAGTGTCTAGTCTGGTATTATCAGTGTCCGATAGTAGTAGTGTCCAGTATTAGTAGTGTCTAGTCTGGTATTATCAGTGTCTGATAGTAGTAGTGTCCAGTATTAGTAATGTCTAGTCTGGTATTATCAGTGTCTGATAGTAGTAGTGTCCACTATTAGTAGTGTATGGTCTGGTATTATCAGTGTCCGATAGTAGTAGTGTCCAGTATTAGTAGTATCTAGTCTGGTATTATCAGTGTCCGATAGTAGTAGTGTCCAGTATTAGTAGTATCTAGTCTGGTATTATCAGTGTCTGATAGTAGTAGTGTCCAGTATTAGTAGTATCTAGTCTGGTATTATCAGTGTCTGATAGTACCTGTCCCTGTCCCAATCCATCGTTCCACCATGTTTGAAGTCTGCAACAATCATCCCGCTGCCAAAAAAGAACACTATCAGCGACCTTAACAGCTATCGCCCTGTAGCTCTCACACCAATAGTAATGAAGTGTTTTGAAAGACTGGTTCTAAAGCACATCAGAGCCATCTTTCCACCCACCTTCGACCCACATCAGTTTGCCTACAAAGCAAATAGATCGACTGAGGATGCCATTTCCACTGCTCTTCACACAGCACTCGTACATCTGGAACACCAGGGGAGCTATGTGAGGATGCTATTCATTGACTACAGCTCCGCATTTAACACGGTCATCCCCAGCAGACTGGTGGCCAAACTCACAGACCTGGGACTTTCCCAACCCACCTGCACCTGGATCATGGACTTTCTAACGAATCGCACACAGTCTGTCAGATTAGGACACTATCATTCTTCCAGTGTAACACTCAACACTGGAGCTCCACAGGGCTGCGTGTTGAGTCCTTTTCTCTATGCGCTTTACACTCACGACTGCACCCCCACTCACCCCAGCAACACCATCATCAAGTTTGCGGACGACACAACTGTGGTGGGACTCATTTCCGGAGGAGACGAGACCGCTTACAGGGACGAAGTCCAAAGACTGGCCATATGGTGTGCAGAAAACAATCTGTCCCTGAACTCCTCCAAAACAAAGGAGCTCATTATAGACTTCCGGAGGAAAAGGTCAGAACACACACCACTCTCCATAAATGGGGACTGTGTAGAAAGTGTACCATCCTTCAGATTCCTGGGCACTCACATCTCGGAGGATCTCTCCTGGACCACAAACACCATGGCTGCTGTAAAGAAGGCACAGCAAAGACTTTATTTCCTGAGAATTCTCAGGATAAATAACATCCAAGAGAAGATCCTGGTGTCCTACTACCGCAGTGCCATTGAGAGCGTGATAACATACAACATCTCAACGTGGTACAGTAGCAGCTCAGCAGCAGAAAGGAGAGCACTTCAGAGAGTGATCAAAACAGCCCAGAAGATCACTGGCTGCCCACTGCCCAGTCTGGAGGACCTGTACAAATCCCGCTGTCTCAGCAGAGCAGCTAACATCTTGAAAGACTCCTCTCACCCTGGACATCAACTGTTTCAGCAACTGCCTTCTGGGAAACGTCTCAGGTCCATTACATCCAGGACCAACAGACTTAAAAACAGTTTTTACCCCAGTGCGATAAGGGAACTGAACACTAACAAATACACCCACCGAACTGGTTAATTGGACATTTTACACCACCCTCCAAAATTGAACTACTCAAATTGAACTACTTTTCTGACTTTTCTATCTACTCAGGAACGTACAATATCTGCCTCAATTGCCCAGTGTTCATGCACTATTGTCACTTTTACTATTTATTTATTCAGACAGTGCAGTAACTGTCTCAAGTGTTGTCATGTTTACCATCTATAGGACTGTGCAATAACCACATCTACTACTGCTAATGTTCCACTATTGTGTATATATATACCCCACTGTCTTCACTGTCCACACCCAGTTAGGGTTAACAGTCCTTAGCCCACGTTTAGACTTTGTTTGTACTGTTGTTCTACTGTTTTATTGTATTCTGTCCTATAGCACCTTAAGGATTGCTGCTTAATTTCGTTGTACATGTACAATGACAATAAAAGTATCTATCTATCTATCTATCTATCTAGTAGTAGTGTCCAGTATTAGTAATGTCTAGTCTGGTATTATCAGTGTCCGATAGTAGTAGTGTCCAGTATTAGTAGTGTCTAGTCTGGTATTATCAGTGTCTGATAGTAGTAGTGTCCAGTATTAGTAGTGTATGGTCTGGTATTATCAGTGTCCGATAGTAGTAGTGTCCAGTATTAGTGTCTAGTCTGGTATTATCAGTGTCCGATAGTAGTAGTGTCCAGTATTAGTAGTGTCTAGTCTGGTATTATCAGTGTCTGATAGTAGGAGTGTCCAGTATTAGTAATGTCTAGTCTGGTATTATCAGTGTCCGATAGTAGTAGTGTCCAGTATTAGTAATGTCTAGTCTGGTGTTATCAGTGTCCGATAGTAGTAGTGTCCAGTATTAGTAATGTCTAGTCTGGTATTATCAGTGTCCGATAGTAATAGTGTCCAGTATTAGTAGCGTCTAGTCTGGTATTATCAGTGTCTGAGAGTAGTAGTGTCCAGTATTAGTAATGTATGGTCTGGTATTATCAGTGTCCGATAGTAGTAGTGTCCAGTATTAGTAGTGTCTAGTCTGGTATTATCAGTGTCTGATAGTAGTAGTGTCCAGTATTAGTAGTATCTAGTCTGGTATTATCAGTGTCTGATAGTAGTAGTGTCCAGTATTAGTAGTGTATGGTCTGGTATTATCAGTGTCCGATAGTAGTAGTGTCCAGTATTAGTAGTGTATGGTCTGGTATTATCAGTGTCCGATAGTAGTAGTGTCCAGTATTGGTAGCGTCTAGTCTGGTATTATCAGTGTCTGATAGTAGTAGTGTCCAGTTTTAGTAGTGTCTAGTCTGGTATTATCAGTGTCCGATAGTAGTAGTGTCCAGTATTAGTAGTGTCTAGTCTGGTATTATCAGTGTCTGATAGTAGTAGTGTCCAGTATTAGTAGTGTCTAGTCTGGTATTATCAGTGTCCGATAGTAGTAGTGTCCAGTATTAGTAGTGTCTAGTCTGGTATTATCAGTGTCCGATAGTAGTAGTGTCCAGTATTAGTAGTGTCTAGTCTGGTATTATCAGTGTCTGATAGTAGTAGTGTCCAGTATTAGTAATGTCTAGTCTGGTATTATCAGTGTCTGATAGTAGTAGTGTCCAGTATTAGTAATGTCTGGTCTGGTATTATCAGTGTCTGATAGTAGTAGTGTCCAGTATTAGTAGTGTCTAGTCTGGTATTATCAGTGTCTGATAGTAGTAGTGTCTAGTCTGGTATTATCAGTGTCCGATAGTAGTAGTGTCCAGTATTAGTAATGTCTAGTCTGGTGTTATCAGTGTCTGATAGTAGTAGTGTCCAGTATTAGTAGTGTATGGTCTGGTATTATCAGTGTCCGATAGTAGTAGTGTCCAGTATTAGTAGTGTCTAGTCTGGTATTATCAGTGTCCGATAGTAATGCATGCGTGCGTAAAGCCCTAATCATACGGTATGTGGATGTGTTGAGCTCTAAGTACTGTGTGTGCATCTTTGTGTTCCAATGTCACATGTGTTGGGCCCTAAGTGTGTGTGTGTGTGTGTGTGTGTGTGTGTGTGTGTGTGTGTGTGTGTGTGTGTGTGTGTGTGTGTGTGTGTGTGTGTGTGTGTGTGTGTGTGTGTGTGTGTGTGTGTGTTGATCTCTAAGTACACTGAGGTATTTTTCTCCTTCTCTCTACAGTGTGTCTAGCTGCAGTATTAGAGAGGAAGGCTGTGCTGCTCTGTGTTCAGCTCTGAAGAAAAACCCATCACACCCGAGAGAGCTGAATCTGAACAACAATACACTAGGAGACTCAGGAGTGAAGCAGCTCTCTGCTCTACTGGAGGATCCAGACTGTAAACTGGAGAAACTAGAGTGAGTTACTGGACTACAGCTTATAGACACACACACACGTGAGAAATTGTGTGCATCCGTGCTGGGAAATATTGAAATGGACCTTTAAAGTGACGTACAAGTGCTTGAATTCCACCTTGTAATGGTGTATGAACTCCGCAAACATGACTACACCGCCGTCATCCATCCAGCGCTGATGAGTACCAGTGAGAGAATCATGTATGTGTATATAATCGAGGGTCCGCGCGCCGAAAATGACGTAATCGCGGTGGCTCCACCCGTGCACGAGAGCCTCGCGCTCTGGCGATTCGCGAGGTCGTGCACCTCTCGAATTTTGTAACTTCGCGCGCGCCGCGCTTCACTGCAATTAACTAATCATTAAATATTCATTTGTTCATTCATTTTGAATATTAAAATGTCATATCCATACTATAAAGTGACTACATTTCAATTTTTGTTTGAATTTGTAGTGAAATATAGAAGTTATGGTTATTTATACTGAAGAATCTTTCCACCGATCACAGACTTCTCTTCATTTAGCTTTAATACAGTCGGAGAAAATAGGCGCATTTCTTCCATTTAAAATGTCAACTTTTTTATTTCTAAGCCAATTAACATGGATGGTGCTGTTCTGTTTGTATTGAAAAGCTCTATCCAGCCATTTTTGGATATTAAAATTTTTTGCAACATACCTACTTAAATCAGGTAATCTTACTGCTTATGTTTTTGCGATAGTGAATCTGATAAAAACAAGAGAGCTTCATACCTTTTAAAACTCACCAGGATTCACTAAATTTGACTTGATCTTTAAATAATTTTCTAGAAGAGGACCCCCAGATAACTCCATTATATAAACATTTATGTACATTTATTGCTCAGGTGTTGCATTTTGTTGCTTCATAAATTCTCTCTTCTCTCCTTACACAGGCTGTTTAGATAAATATACTTTATAAATGTGTTTATTGTGTAGAACTAGGCAAAAGAGGCCTTGTCCCAACTACACCACATTGTCAGTAATTGCTGGCATTGTCTTTTGCCAGGAAAAATTTTCAGTCAAATTAAAATTTCTTGCTTTAACCCATGCTCTAAGTACACTGAGGTGTTTTTCTTCTCTCTACAGACTGTCTAATTGCAGTATTAGAGAGGAAGGCTTTGATGCTCTGTGTTCAGCTCTGAAGAAAAACCCCTCACACCTGAGAGAGCTGGACCTAAACCACAATGAACCAGGAGACTCAGGAGTGAAGCAGCTCTCTGCTCTACTGGAGGATCCACAATTTAAACTGGAGAAACTAGAGTGAGTTACTGGACTACTGATTATAGACACACATGAGAGAGTGTGTACATCTGTGTGTGTGTGTGTGTGTGTGTGTGTGTGTATGCTTGCATGTGTGTAAAAAAAATTTATTTAACCGTATTTGTCCATCATGATTATCACCCTAATTGAAATTTGTCCTCTGCATTTACACATCTGTGCAGTTTTAACACACACACACACACACACACACACACTAGTGATTGCTCAAGGGCACCTCAGTCATGGCCTCAGGTTTGGGAATCGAACCCACGACCCTCCGGTCAGACTATGACTGCTCAAGACATATTCATACCCCAGACATGTGCATGTGGAAATGTGTGTGTGCACATATGTGTTCCAATGTCACATGTGTTGAGCCCTAAGTATACTGTGTGTGTGTGTGTGTGTGTGTGTGTGTGTGTGTGTGTGTGTGTGTGTGTGTGTGTGTGTGTGTGTTAAGCTCCAAGTAGTGTGTGTGTGTGTGTGTGTGTGTTGATCTCTAAGTACACTGAAGTGTTTTTCTCCTCTCTACAGTCTGTCTTGGTGCAGTATTAGAGAGGAAGGATGTGTTGCTCTGTGTTCAGCTCTGAAGAAAAACACCTCATCACACCTGAGAGAGCTGAACCTGGACTACAATAAATCAGGATTGAAGACCAAGCATTTTTTGTAAGATGTGTAATGTGTTTTCTTACACTCTTCTATATGTTATGAGCTGCTTGGATTCTAAACTCCAGAGTGATCTGACAGTAGAGGCTTACAGTGAGTATTCACAGTATGGACACACACTCCAGTCTCTACTGTGCAGCTCGTTCAAGGTCACATTTGGTCTCTGTGCTGCCTCTCTAATGGCCTCCTTGCCTGGTCTGAGAGTTTTGGTGGGCTAGGGTTATGCCACCACCTCACCTGGCAGGTCTATTGTGGTGCCATGTTCTCTCCATTTGATGATAATGGATTTGATGATAACAGCATGGTGGTGTGGTGGTTAGCACTGTCGCCTCACAGCAAGGTGGTCTGGGTTTGATTCATGGTCTGGTCTGCTCTGTGTGGAGTTTGTATGTTTTGCCTGTTGTCTCCGGGTTCTCCGGTTTCCTCCCACCGTCCAAAGACATGTGTGACCCCAACTAGCAGGATTCCCTTAATGGAGTTGGTGGTGCTCCGGGGGATCATCAGAGATTGGGATATTTATTTACAACCCAACCCTGACTTCTTTGTGGTGTTGGTTGGTTAGTGGTGCCTCTTCCTTAATGGTGTTGCAGCTTCTGGGCCTTTCAGAAAAGCTGTGTCTATACTGACAGATCATGTGACACTTAGACTGCACACAAGTGGAGTTCATTTCAGCATGTGACTTCTGAAGGTCATTGGTTGAAGCAAAACTTTTTAGGGATTCATAACAAGAGGTGAATACATATTCACATGTTTTATTTACAAATTTAAATATACATTTTATCTTTTCACTTCACCAACTTTTACATTTAAATACAGGATGCAATGAAATAAAATTGGTATAAAGCCAATATTTTCACAAGGCCCTGCAAACCATTCTAGATAAGAGTGATATTTATATTTCTAACTACTGTGTGTGTGTGTGTGTGTGTGTGTGTGTGTGTGTGTGTGTGTGTGTGTATGTGTGTGTGTGTGTGTGTGTGTGTGTGTGTGTGTGTGTGTGTGTGTGTGTGTGTGTGTGTAAGAGAGAGGGATGGTGTGGTGTGTTTGTAGGGGTGCTTTTTCCATATCTGATCATGCAGTATTTATCATGTTCTGTCTTAGAGAATCTAAAGCTGATGTTCCTGGAGATCTTCACATCCAGGAGACACCTGAGGAGCTTCTTACCCAGCACTGACACACTCTCCACATCAACCACACCCCCTCTATGTCCCTTATTCCCCACAGCCAACCAGCAACCTGCCAAGCAGACCAACCACTCCCCCTCTACACAATCTTGAATCCCTCAGCCAATCAGTGAACTCATATGAATAAACTGTCTGTAAATATCATGGTCAAATCTACTTATGTCTGCTACATATTGTGATCTGTGATCTATTTTGAGTGTTTCCATAGTGTGTGTGTGTGTGTGTGTGTGTGTGTGTACGTGTGTGTGTGTTTTGCCCTGAGTGTTCTGTGTTGGATACATTGTACATAACGAGTGAAGTGCTGAGAAAGTTGATGTCACTTTATTATGTACTTGGCCGGTATAAGTGTACATACAGTGAGGAAAATAAGTATTTGAACACCCTTCTACTTTGCAGTGTTATGGTAGGCATGGTAGCCACTCTGCTGGGGAGCCGCCCACATCTCATTCCTCACATGCCACAACACTGCCACACCCCCTTTATCAATCACCTGTTTATGCACTCATCACTAACATTATCACTAACCTTCATTATCCGCTCGCCCTTTTTTTATTCTCTGGCCTTTGAAACCGTCCACAATTAACTTTTGGAGTGTGGGGGTTTTGCTTAGTTTTACTTAATTTTGTTACTTATTTAATTTCTTTTATGTTTTTATATGGTATGCATTTTATGTACAATTTTCATGTTTTTATTGATTGTCTTGTATGTGTTATTTCTTCTTTATTTTTCCATTTATTTTTAGAGTTGTAAAGCAGAAGTTGAAAGCAGAAGTTGTTAGAGTTGGCTAACTCTCTCAAAACGTGTAGGCAGTTAAAAACATCTGAGAGTAAAGCACATTTTAGGGTTATTCGAAATAAGTGTACTGCTGAACTACGGAAAGCTAAATCTAATTATTTTAAAGAACAAATTTTGCAAAGTGCTTCTAAACCTAAAACATTATGGAACACACAATGTTATTACAGGTGAAAATAGTAAGAAATGTAGGAACAATATCTATATCTCATTGGAGGGTGTTTTAATTACTGATTCTGAAAAGATAGCAAATTCGTTTAACCAATATTTTGTTAGATCTGTTAAAGAGCTAGCATCTGAATTTGAAGCCATATCTACTCCTACTACTACTAGTATTTCTTTACCACCTTTTGTTTCTTCTCACTTTAACTTTTCAGAGATTACGCAGAATGAGTTGTGCAATATTTTAAACTCTCTAAAAAGATCACATTCATGCGACATCTATGGCCTATCTACAGATTTTTTGAAGGTTCATGCTAATTGTTTTATTCCTCTTTACCATCATCTGATCAATCTCTGTATCAGGCTTTCAATTTTTCCATCAGTCTGGAAAACTGCTTTAATTACTCCTATTTTTAAATCTGAGGATCCAACGCTTATGTCAAACTATAGACCAGTGTTGTATAAAGTATTTGAGACCCATACTTGAGTAAAAGTACAAGTACTCTATCAAAAAATTGACTTGAGTAAAAGTTGAAGTGTTCTTTAAAAACTTTACTTAAGTAGAAGTACAGAAGTATTCAGCATTTTTTGTACTTAAGTATTGCAAGTAGTTTATTCTAAAATTTATTACTCAAGTACTGAAAGTAAAAAGTACAAGTATTGTGTTTTGAATTAATTAAAGAAAGCCATCAAAGTTTGATTATCAATTGTTTTTATATATCTCTTACAAATAAAAGATGTCAAAGACCACAAATACAAGTGTTCTGTATGTACAAACAAGTAGCAACTTAAAAAAATGGGCTTAACACTTTGTACACAAAAAACAGATAACCTATGTCCCGCTACGTCGTAGGTTTGATGCAGAAGTACAAGTTCACCTTAATCTAGCAGAGAAAATTAGGTGTATTTTGGACGTAAAATCCGTCCGTCAGATTCTAAGTGTGAGCCTACTGCCCTGAGTTTACCCCCAATACCCTTACCCTATAAAAACACTACACTATAAAAATGGGTACATGATTAGTCAGCATGAAAAGAGACACAGCTTACTGTTGCTAAAAACACAACATTGCCTTCATGATTTATGATTACCAGCTAATGTTAAGTGAATACTGCAGCACGACATGAATATAATTAATAATAATAATAATAATCCATTTTATTTATAGTGCACTTTACATTTCAATGAAACCTCAAAGTGCTAAATTAGGTTAGTTAGCTAAGATATCTAACCTAACTTGTGCTTACAGACAGCTAAATCTGGTGTGTCTTCTGTGCATTATGTTTATAACATTGATGTGTTTCTTCAAGTTTTTGAAGGCCAATATTTCACCGTCTTTAGGGAGGCAGAGGTGGCACTTCATCCTATAGGAATTTACACGGTACCATCTCTTTTAATGAGATAAAAAGCCAGTTATTTGGAATAATTTCGAGTATATGTGTATTTGTATAAGTATGTCAATTAAGCTGAAGGTGCTGGAAAATACTGAAAATGGACCTTCAAAGTGCCGTACATGTCCGTGAATTCCACCTTGTAATCTCGCACGCAGAAAAATCGAGAGGTGCACGACCTCGCGACACGACCGCGCACGTGGCCAACGCACATGGGCGGAGCCACCGCGATTGCGTCATTTTTGCGTGCGGACCCTTGCGGCAGTCACGACGTGTCAAGTGAACCTAGATTACGAAGCTCAAGTGTTGAGTGAAGGCAGCAGCAGAGTAAACGAGACGCGACTGGAGCATGCGCAGTTTTCTCATATGACAGCCTGGTCGCTTCACCCGGTGACAGCGCCAGCTAACATGTTTATAATTGTAACGAGTAACTATACAGCACGTAAAAAATGTATCGGAGTAAAAGTATTAAACTGATGGAAAATATGTAGTGAAGTAAAAGTGGAAGTAGGAGAAAAAAATTATACTCCAGTAAAGTACAGATACAGCATTTTAGTACTTAAGTACAGTAGTGAAGTAGTTCTACTTCGTTACTATACAACTCTGCTATAGACCGATATCTATTCTTCCAGTAATGTCTAAATTATTGGAAAAAGCTCTTTATAATCAGTTAAGTTGTTATCTTGAAAAAAATAACCTTCTGAGTGATTCACAATATGGATTTCGTTCTGGTAGATCAACTATGGATGCATTATTATTTTTTACAGAACAAGTACGAACTTCTCTTAACAAAGGACAAATTACTGGTGCGATTTTTATAGACTTTTGTAAAGCCTTTGATACAGTGAATCATCAGATTTTGTTAAATAAACTTTGGTCTTTTAAATTATCCTCTTCTGTGATATCGATGATTTCCTCTTACTTATCTAACAGGTATCAGTCAGTCAAAATTGATCATGTAAAGTCCTCTCCTATGGCATGTAATCTGGGTGTCCCACAGGGTAGTATTTTGGGTCCGTTACTTTTTCTTTTGTATATTAATGATCTCCCCAAAATTTGTAGAAATTCTAATTGTCTTCTGTATGCAGATGACACAGTCATCTTCCTTTCTGGTTCAAATGTAGATGTCATAAATTCAAAATTGTCTAATGACCTTCAGTATCTTTATGAATGGTTGAAAGATAATCAACTAACTATAAATGTTAAGAAAACGGAATGTATGTTTTTTCATTCCTCTAGAAAATGCATAACTGTGTCAGAGCCCATCTGTCTCATACAGCAGCCTTTAACAATTTCAAAGTCTTATAAATACTTAGGAGTTTATTTGGATTCACATCTTACATATCGAGATCATATGCAGAATCTAACAAAAAAACTCAATAAGAAATTGTATGTTTATGGAAAAATTAGATCATATCTTACATGCAATGTTTCTTATACATATCTTCATGCAATAATTCTGTCCACAATTTCCTACCGCTTACCTGTTTGGTCTCTTACCACCAAAGAAATCATCGAACCAATTGTAAAACAATATAACAGAGCATATAAAATCCATGCTAATTTGTCCTTATGGACTCATCATTGTGCTGCTCTTGAACATTCAAATGCATTGACTTTTCATAATTATGTAAATACTCTAGCTATGAGATTTTATTTTCAGCTTCAACACAGCAACGTTCACTCATCATTAGCTGATCTTCTTCCAAGGTTTAATCAGAGGCAAGAATACATTACTAGATCTGTCTCAAATACTCTTATTCCAGTTCCAGCTTATAAAAACAACTATGGCTATAGGTCTTTCTTTCATATGTACACCAAAGTCTGGAACGAGATACCATATCATATTAGAATGAGCACAACTAGTGTACGTTTTAAACAAGCATATAATCAACATCTTATGGACAGCTTTAATTGTAATCACTGACTAAGTTTGAAAGGTAGACGTGTCCCCCTCTCATTCTACTTTACTTTGTCTTAATTGTATGTTTAAATGTTTTGTATATCTTGTATTGTATTTCTTTTTGTGCTGCAGAACAGGAACCTGCTGTAAACCAGTTTTTAACTGAATCAGGCCAGTTTTGTGTGGCATATTCTTATGTTGCTTAACACTTTCCTGTATAAATAAATAAAGAAAGAAAGAAAGAAAAAGCACTTTGGAGCAAGGGCTCAAAAAAGTGCTATATAAATAAATTTACATTTACTTTAGCCCACAGTTCCCGCAAGTCATCGCTTTGAGGATTGAGCTGAATTGTCCACTGCTTTCCTTTCTCCGCCAAGTTACGGACTCTGTGCTTATCGCGCTAGTTAGATTGATCGCCTTTGCTGTGGGCGACTGGCTTTGCTCTCATACTATTGTTATTGCTGTGCGATGGTCATTAAAGACTTCACGGCACATCTACTGCTTCTGTCACCCTGTTACATGCAAGTTCTCCAACTCCAGACATAATCAAAAAAACAAATCCAAAATCACAATGTATGATTTTTTATTTATTTGTGTGTTACTGCTGCAAATAATATTTGGAGGCTCCACCATTGCTCTCTCTGTGATGTTTGATACAACAGATTTCCTTTCCGATACCGATACTGAGTAAAATTGAGGCTGGTATTTGCGATACCGATCGAATATCAATACGTTGTGCAAATACACCTAATGTGTCTAGTAAATCTGAAAAAAATAGTGCAATTCAAATCATAGCTTCATAAAGAATATAAGACATCAGAGTAATTTATTTATTTGTTTATTGTAAACTCAAGTATTTTGACGTATTTACATTCACGACATATAATGAAAAACACTGAACACTTCCACAAAAGCATCCAACATTGACACTTTCACTCATTCATAAGATTCTGTTAAGGAACAATAGCATATTTACTGTCTTCCCCTTTAGTGTGTTCCATTTTTTTCTCAGAACCTTTGGAAAGACCCTCTCTGCTGGCACTGAAGCAGTAATTTCCATGTATCTCACTGCTAGTTTGCTCAGTGCTGGGAAGGTTGGTTCATGTTCTTGCCACCAAACGAGTGTGTTTCTATCTCTGGGAATCACTTTTTCTTCTGAGTACCAACATACTTCAATGAGCACATCACTGCCAGCCGACCGGTGGTGATGTCCTGACAAGACCTGTATGTCAAAATCAGTCCATAGCCCTCCTTTTGATCATGAAATAGTATATGGAGAAATTCTAACGAGGAAGCAAAGATAAGAAGATAAAAATAAAATATTAAAATTAAAGATAAAAACAACACAATAAACAAACACAATAAAATAATGAAATAAAGTGACAAATTATAAAATAATATACTACAATGTAATAAAGTAAATAAGATTGAGGGTTTCTTAACTAAAAGCGGATCTAAACAGGAATGTTTTGAGACTGTTCTTAAAACTGCAGGGATGAAATGCCTCTGAGCTCTTCAGGAAGAGAGTTCCAGAGCTTTGGGCCATAGTGGCTAAACGCACCCTCGCCAATCTTTAATCGGCTTTTAGGAATCACCAGTAGATTACTGTTTGAAGACCTGAGAGACCTGACTGGAACATATCTAACCATCATTTCACTGAGGTAAAGAGGAGCAAGACCATGAAGACATTTAAAAACCATCACCAGAACCTTAAAATCTATTCTAAAGCTGACAGGTAACCAGTGCAGTGAGTGGAGTGCAGGTTTAATATGATCTCTCTTTCTCCTGCGGGTCAGAACCCTTGCAGCCACGTTCTGAACTCGCTGTAGGTGCGAAATAGAGCTCTTTGGAAGAGCAGATAGAACAGCGTTACAATAATCTAGCCTTGATGTGATAAATGCATGGACAAGTCTTTCACTGTCGGCAGGAGAGAGCATATCTCGGACCTTAGCGATGTTTCAAAGGTGAAAATAAGCTGTCTTGCATGTAGTCGTGATGTGTGATTTGAAGCTGAGCTCAATATCAAAGGTGATGTGTGTGTGTGTGTGTGTGTGTGTGTGTGTGTGTATATATATATATATATATATATATATATATATGTATGTATGTATATGTGTGTGTGGGGGGGGGTGTCAACGATCAAATTACACTCTTAAGTAATTAATACTGTCTAAAGCTAATGTTCCAATGAATTCCAATGCTAAGTCCGTCACACAAATGCCTTTTTCATACTTCTCTATGATTGCCTTTTTGATCTCTGTTGTTGTTCTTACTGTTTTCCTTGGGACCCATGTTTTTTGTCTAAAACAGTACAAAAAAACAGCTTGGAGCACAGCCTCAAAATGGGTTAAAACCGAATGAACAACAACGCCAACTAGCGGCATGTGACCAAAGCACGAACTGTATTTTGTTTACAAAAGTTATGTGAGTTTTGTTCAGGCGCCGAGAATTTTTTTTTTTTTATTTTGCACCGAACTTCGAATATGTGGAGTACTGAGGTCGAGTTCCAGGGTTCTGATAAGCTAATTGCACTACATCATACTCTGTCATCATATTTGTATCATTTTTAGTTACAACTTTTCTTGTGTGTGTGTAGATTTGGGTTTTTTTGTTTTGGAAAATAATCAAAAATTGTTTGAAGAAATGTTTGTGTCTAAAATTATGTTCCACTTTTTCTCCTCAATAAAAAAAAAGAAAAAAAAACAGTCCAGGTCAAGTTGAAATAAGCATAAAGCAGGCAGAGGCACTAAAGGGGAAATCCAAAAGAGGAGAGAACAAGACCAACAGGACAACCCATGTAGAACAGATCAGAATAAATGCTCTGTGTGAAATGTCGGCAACACTTCGCAAAGAGTATACAGTCATGGCCAAAAGTTTTGACAATGATACATTTACTACATTGTTACATCCAGGGTGGACAGCAAAGTAGAAATTTCATTGTACAGGGAAGCTTGCTCTTTACTGTGCATATGCAATAAAGCTTTGAATCCTTGAATATTATTTTTTACAAAGTCTACTGCTTCAGTTTTTATAATGGCAATTTGCATATACTTCAGAATGTTATAAAGAGTGATCAGCTTAACAGCAATTAATTGCAAAGTCAATATTTGACTAGAAAATGAACTTTATCCCCCAAAACACATTTCAACTTCATTGCAGCCCTGCCTTAAAAGGACCAGCTAACATTGTTTCAGTGATTGCTCCATGAACACAGGTGTGGGTGTCAGTAGCGAACCGTGACCTTTAAACCTGGGCCCGCTACCCCCCCCTCCCCCCCGAATTTTTTTTTTTCCTTTCTTAATAAACTAAATAAAGAAAAACTGAGACGACAGTACAGCTTTAAAAACGCAATAAACAATAATATCTGTACTAGATAACATCTTAAGCAAAATAAGTTTCCAAACAAAATAAGGTTCACAGCTCCGTGGTTCTCGGAAGCGGAATATGTAAACAACGCGCACGAGGACGTCAAAGGGATGAATCGAAACTAGCTAGCGATGGTGCTAACGACAGCTAGCGTCGCCACAGCGGGCGGAAATTATCATACAGTTAAGCCCGCCCACTAAGAGAGAAGATATGATTGGTCAATTTTGCTGTCATTTGAAACTGGTATTGCGCTGAATTATAACTGCCAGGCCCTCTGTAAACGAACAGCGGGCATCACAGTCCTGATAGGGGGAGACACAGGCTCACAGGCTTCCACTCAACCCCTCACCTTCCAACACAGATTGAATAGACACGGGTGAATATTTTATTTGCTTATATTTTTGTAATTGTTTAGATGTCGAATGTCAAACTGTAAGTAGATAAAATAAAATTGGATAATTATATATATAATGCTTTAAGAATATTTTAGGCCCTCTGAGATGGCGTAGAGGGCCCTGACGGTTCCCCACTGGTGGGTGTTGAGGACAGGGCTGGAGATCAATCTGTCATGATTAAGTAAAAATGACACCACTGGACACTTTAAAAGGAGGCTGGTGCTTGGCATCATTGTTTCTCTTCTGTTAACCATGGTTATCTCTAAAGAAACACGTGCAGTCATCATGGCACTGCACAAAAATGGCCTAACAGGGAGAGTATCGCAGCTAGAAAGATTGCACCTCAGTCAACAATCTATCGCATCATCAAGAACTTCAAGGAGAGAGGTTCTATTGTTGCCAAAAAAAGCTCCAGGGCACCCAAGAAAGACCAGCAAGTGCCAGGACCGTCTCTTAAAAATGTTTCAGCTGCGGGATCAGGCTACCAGCAGTGCAGAGCTTGCTCAGGAATGGCAGCAGGCAGGTGTGAGTGCATCTGCACGCACTGTGAGGCGGAGACTCTTGGAGCAAGGCCTGGTCTCAAGGAGGGCAGCAAAGAAGCCACTTCTCTCCAGAAAAAACATCAGGGACAGACTGATATTCTGCAAAAGGTACAGGGACTGGACTGCTGAGGACTGGGGTAAAGTCATTTTCTCTGATGAATCCCCTTTCCGATTGTTTGGGACATCTGGAAAACAGCTTGTTTTGAGAAGACGAGGTGAGCGCTACCACCAGTCTTGTCTCATGCCAACTGTAAAGCATCCTGAAACCATTCATGTGTGGGGTTGCTTCTCAGCCAAGGGAATCGGCTCTCTCACAGTCTTGCCTAAAAACACAGCCATGAATAAAGAATGGTACCAGAATGTCCTCCGAGAGCAACTTCTCCCAACCATCCCAAGAGCAGTTTGGTGGACAAACAAAAACCTACACATTCTGACAAAATGCAAGCATTGATTGTGCAAGAATGGATTGCTACAACCCATCTCGCCCTTTGCGCTCCCAAAATGCTGGATTTCTCCTAGTTCCAAAAATTAGTAAAACTACAGCCAGAGGCAGAGCTTTCTCTTTTAAAGCCCCTCAATTATGGAATAGCCTTCCAGCTCCAATCCAAGATTTTGACACAGTTCCAATCTTTAAATCTAGACTTAAGACTCACCTGTTTAATCAATCCTTCAGTTAATATTTCCCTTGTAAGGTGTGGGGCTTGGAGGCCCCCAGACGTTGAGATTTCTGGTGATCTGAGATGTTGATGCTGTCATCCAACTGTGTCTTGGAATCACTCTATTCGTGACTATGACTTGACTGGAAAGCAATGTCTCAGTGAGCCCTCATGCCTGTGGTCACCTCTGAACCCCTCCCTTTAGTTATGCTGCTATAGATTAGTCTGCCGGAGCCACATGCTCATCACTGGCACGTGAGCTATGTACATTTAAATCAATGGTGGTTTAAATTCATGTCCACTCAGTCTGTATTATCTATCTTCTTGCATGGCTCTACCCAAGACGATTGGATACAGGTACCTGCAGGCACCTGGGGGATGGTCTGGCTGCCGGTGGTTCACCTGGGGAGTAACACTGCAGTCGGAGCCTACAATACCAGCATCACTGCTCCGACATGGAATGAAAGCCTGGCATTCATCAACAGACATTTACAGTGACAATATCAAAACCCAGAACTTTCAATTCTACCTTTTACCTAGTCTGATTGTGTGAATTGTGTGTGACTTGTGTATTTGTGTGTTAACGGGCCGCCCAATGGAGGATGGGTTCCCTTTTGAGTCTTGGTTCTCCCGAGGTTTCTTCCTATTCCCCACCATCATAGGGAGTTTTTCCTCGCCACTGTCGCCTTTGGCTTGCTCATTAGGGTTCTGGACCCATAGTATTGTTAACCTTGTAAATCCTGTAAAGCTGCTTTGCGACAACTTGAGTTGTTAAAAGCGCTATACAAATAAACTTTGATTGATTGATTGATTGATTGACTGCTATCAGTCAGGATTTGGTCCAGAAGTTGATTGAGAACGGAGAATTGCAGAGGTCCTGAAGAAGAACGGTCAACACTGCAAATATTGACTTGCTGCATTACCTCATTCTAACTGTCCATAAAAGCTTTTGTTTCTCATAATACGATTGCAATTATATTTCTGTATGTGATAAAAAACATCTGACAAATACACATAACAACCAGAGGGCAGCAGATCATGTGAAAATATAATATTTGTGTCATTCTCAAAACTTTTGGCCATGACTAGAGAAAGTATATATAATGGCTTCGTGATGAGAAACAGGTGAGGGCTAATACTGAGGGAAGGAGGAACGGGTCAGCTGACACAGAGAATTCTGGGAGTTGCAGTCTCCTGGGTTGAGCTGAATGACAACTAACCTGTTTCTCTTTCTCTAACCATCCAAGGAGAGTTTACTGAACAGCAGCTGATGTAGTCAACTCCCCTACCACTGGACTGCAGTCCTTAAAATGGGCCAAAACTAATTTTCAAAATTCACATCAGCAGTGTGAATGTGAAGGACTGGTGGTGTTTTCAATGTGGTGTGGGTGGATGTGAATGTGAAGGACGGGTGGTGTTCACTGTGGTGTGGGCGGATGTGAATATGAAGGACGGGTGGTGTTCACTGTGGTGTGGGTGGATGAAGCAGAGACAGGAGCACTGCTGAGAGACCAGATCCCCTTCAGCCTAGAGTCCTGCACCGGGTCGGGTATCCGCGGGTATGGGCAAATAGATGCCGAAACGGGTGGGTTTTACACATACCGCAATTTTACGGGTTGGTATGCGGGCGGGTAAGTTAAATACGGGTGGGTATGCGGGCGGGTAAGTTAAATAAGTGGTCATTTTTATTAGGCTTTTATTTGCTACGTAATGAACCCGGGCGGGTAACGGGTAGAATATTAACGGGTGTAGGGGTTTCACCTACTAATCCTTTAAAGTAGATATAATTTGTTTTACCTTAATTATTAATCAGTCTCATTAATTTAGAATCAGTCTCATATTCTAATTATACCAGAACCATAAGTTTAGTTATCAACTAAAGGTAATTAATGGTTTGGTATCTAAAGGATTTAACTATGAATTCTTTGGAGGTTTTGGCATCAACCACTTTTGAATGACATCAACACCAGACAATTTGGTGAAAATAAATGATACATTTATTTAAAACCAACTATTCTAAAACAAACAGCATCAACAAGGATCAGTACATTTACGGTGAAGACTGGGTATCTAGTGTGTGTGTGTGTGTGTGTGTGTAAAAAGTGGAGGAGAGTAATGTGTGCACGCGCTTGTGCGCATGTGAGGAGGCAGGAGTTGTAGTTTCAGTTCTCCTATAGAGAACAAAGCAACTAAAATGGCGCCGACTTTAAACAGTAGATCAGCATGACTGTATGTTAATGAGCTCAGCTGGTTTATAACAACGTGGTCAGAACAAAGAGTAATGGAGCTGGCTTAATAACTAAAAATTAATGTGATGTCTGAGAACGGGGAAAACTACAAGTTGTCAATTAATCAGATAAATAAAAGATGGTGGCATGCACAGCAAAGAACTTTAGATCCATCTAGCTCTTCACAGGTATTCTTGATAGAAGCCTTGTCCCTGAGACTGCTGTCAAAAAACTTTCACAAGCTTTTGATCGGTTTCTCCGAGATTGTCGGGATTGGTGTTCCTGCGATAGAGAAGCAGAACATCTCTACCACCGTGTCTCTCTTTAAGACTGTAGTGATATGGCCGTACCAGACAGTAATTCCGACTACGCCACCCCCGAGGGTATAAGCTACCGAGAGACAGTGGATTTTGATCCTCCAACCTCCCAAAATTAGTCCCAAATTACCCGGGTTCCCACACACTTCAGGTTCTTGCAATACACAGAGACAGGGTCAGAATAGAAATGTTTATTAATAACAATGTCAATTTATAAATCTATTTAAAACCCACACTCCCAAACACACACACCGACTCACTCACACATTGGGTATACTCAGCTCCAAATCACACAACTCCAAAATGGCAAATAACTCAAATAAAGAACAAAAGAAATATTATGGGTCTTATGTCTACCCTCCCCAGAGAATGACTGAGCACACCAAGCAGCAGCACGATAATCCCCCAAAACCCAGTGATCACACCCAAGAGTTTACACACTTGATACAGATAGTACACCCCAGCGGGCACCGCAGATATCACCCCCCAACAAGGGCACCACAAACGGCCCAACCACCCCCCAGGAGGAACCCAAGGCCCAACGAAAATGAAACCAAAGAAACAAAGCAAATCCACACAGCAAGAAATTAACCAAACCAAAGCAATAAACACAAGAACTGGATACCCACTTACACACACACGCACGCCCACACACACGCACCCGCACCTACACACACGCACACACACACACACATTGTCGTGCGCAGGGAACGACACTCGGCCCCGCTCACCGTAATGCCGCCGTTGGCGGGGTCAACACCATGTGCGAGTGCACTATAATAACACATAAAACTAGCAGCAGAACAACAGCCGGAGCGAAGCCCAGCACCGCGCGGCTGATGGTAGGTCCGGTAGAGAGAGAGAGAGAGAAGCTGGAACCACCCGGTAACCTATAACAAACCAAGCGACCAGATTAGCCAACCCCTCCATAATTACTGCGCCTGGTGCGGCGATATTAAAACGCTACTTACCCCAATCCAGTGTGACTAGACGCCCAACCCGAGTGCTAGTCTCGGAGGTAACAGGCACAAATATGGAGCCTACAGGGGAGGACGAAACGTTAGCCTCGACGCTATAAACGGTAGCATTTAGCGAATACGTGACCAAGTGATCACCTACCAAACCACGAGGAGCCCACGAATTAGATAACCCGCTGTAATGGGTTACCAGCGCGTAGCGCAGAACACGAGAACTTCTCAACGCCACGGCAGAAAGCTGGCCACTGAGTGAATCACCTGAACACACATAACGCTAGCATTAGCAAGTGATAACTAACCTAGCCTTCAATGCCCGGAGAAAGCAATTTACGTACCTCCAGAAAAGTGTAGTTTAAACGAGCCCAACACAGCCTCAGCAGAAATTGCCCACAGATGAACAAACAGCAAACTAATGCCGATGACCGGACAGAACGGCGTAGGGCAGCCAGAACGTGCATCTGGCAGTGTCGGCGCCCTGAATTTAAAGCCCAGCCCTACGTGGGATACCCGAGCAGCGCGATGACGCAACCAATGACGCGACGTGGCTGCAGCACCCGTAGTGGTGCCGAAGCACCACTACAAGACCAAGGATCTTGATTTGGATGGTTTGAATGACATCCTGGCCCATGTCATCAAACTCTCCAGTCCTGCTAAGAGCCATCTGCCTCCAGGCACAGACTCTGTGGTCACAGTCAGGTCGTCCATGAAGGCACGAATTGGTGGTTGGCAGACCCCAGACTTGGACTTTGGACCTCTGCACTCTGGCTCCTCAGCTTTCACAAGCATATTCATAGCCAGGGCAAACAGGATCACTGAGCCTGTGATGATTCCCTTCTCCAACCAATATAACAATAATACACATACAACAATATCATAATCTACAGTAAAAAACACTATGATTTAATAATCTGTCTTCAAACATCATACATTTTTCATACGTACCAACAGTTGAGCCGGTTACCATGAGTTACAAACAGACATCTACCACAAATTCACATCAATGATTAATGCTAAAGTCAAAGTCAAATTTATTTATATAGCATTTTTCACAACACATGTTGTCACAAAGCAGCTTTACAATCGTATGGGTCCAGATCCCTAATGAGCAAGCCAAAGGCGACAGTGGCGAGGAAAAACACCCTATAGGGTGGGGATTAGGAAGAAACCTCGGGAGGACCAAGACTTAAAAGGGAACCCATCTTCCATTGGGCGGCCCATTAGCACAAGTCCGTGGTCACAGGCTGGTTCCAAAGTTCCACAGCAACAGTCAAGGCTCCTGTTCCCCGGCCGGCATTAGCATGACCCCTCGTGGCAACGGCACATCCAAACCCGGCATCAGCACATCCACCGGCAAGCCAGACCATCTCCCAGGTGCCTGCAGGTGCCTGTATCCAATCGTCTTGGGTAGAGGCATGCAAAAAGATAGACAATACAGACTGAGTGGATATGAATTTAAACCACCATTGATTTAAATGTACATAGCTCACATGCCAGTGATGAGCATGTGGCTCTGGCAGGCTAATCTATAGCAGCATAACTAAAGGGATGGGTTCAGAGGTGACCACAGGCATGAGGGCTCACTGAGACATTGCTTTCCAGTCAAGTCATTGTCACAACTAGAGTGATGCCATGACACAGCTGGATGACAGGCGAGTGTTAGTGTAAGTAGTGTAGTGTAGGTGTAATAGTGTAAGTCTAGATTTAAAGATTGGAACTGTGTCAGAATCTCGGATTGGAGCTGGAAGGCTATTCCATAATTGAGGGGCTTTAAAAGAGAAAGCTCTGCCTCCGGCTGTAGTCTTACAAATTTTTGGAACTAGGAGAAATCCAGCATTTTGGGAGTGCAAAGGGCGAGATGGGTTGTAGTAAGCAATGAGTTCACTCATATTTGGGGCAAGACCATTTAACGCCTTATAGGTTAACAGAAGAACTTTAAATTCAATGCGAGATTTAATCGGAAGCCAATGTAATGCGGCCAGAGTGGGACTAATATGATCAAATTTCCTAGCCTTAGTTAGGACTCTAGCTGCAGCATTTTGTACAAGTTGTAGCTTCTTTATGGACTGTTTAGAGCATCCAATTAGAAGACTATTACAGTAGTCTAATCTCGACGAGACAAAAGCATGGACCAGCTTCTCTGCATCAGCTAATGAAAGTAAGTGTCTCAGCTTGGCAATATTACGTAAATGGAAAAAGGCAGCCTTAGTGACATTGCATACATGTGCTTCAAATGAAAGATCAGAATCAATAGTGACACCTAAACTTTTTGCAGTAGATTTTACTGAAAAACCATTTAGGGTAAGGGGAATATCAGCCCAATTGCTTCTAGCAGCTTTAGGTCCAAGAATCAGTACCTCAGTCTTGTCAGAATTTAGTTGAAGAAAATTAGATGCCATCAAGTTTTTAATGTCCTGGACGCAGTTCTCAATCTTGTTGTAGTGATATCATCTGGATTAGAAGATATATACAACTGAGTATCATCTGTGTAGCAATGGAAGCTAATACGATTCCTACGAATGATGGTGCCCAGTGGTAGCATATATAATGAGAATAATATGGGGCCCAGTACAGATCCTTGTGGGACACCATACTTTACCTTAGAATGCTCTATTAAAGAGAGGCTCCCCCATTTCTCTCTCTCCGGTTTTCTTTGAGAGCATACGAACTTTGATACGACTAACAGCAAACAGCTGAAAGTCATATTACTTCATTACCGAGCCAGAGTTATGGTGTAATCTACCAACCAACTTATCAACGTTACCACGGCAACAGATTCACCGAACTACTTCTATCAAGATCACTATCGTGGCCCACACGGACTGAAACGAAGGCGATCAATTCCCTGTTAAACCGTGAACGAGACTCACATTCCTGGACTTCATATCCAGAAGGCTGATTCCCAGCACACCTGGACAACGTCGCTTTTATCAACGAGGAGCCTGTGATGGAAATTCCCTCCTAATTCCAGGAGAATTCCGGGAGGACGACGACACTACCCAAAAATCCTCAACACGTGAGAGTCTAACCGCTGGGCATAGTTTATAGAAGGGCATAGTTACTTGACCTGTAGACTTATCTAAGTTTAACTAAAACCTTCTCAGTGTTTTTGTGTTCAACTTTGTTTAGATAGTCTTCATCAAGATTTGTATATACAACGTTCTCTTTGCTGTGCATGCCACCATCTTTTTATTTTACCTGATGGAGAGGTTATGGAGAGGTTGTAGCTGCAGACCACAGTCTTACTGTCAATGTAATGAAGCTGATATACTCAGAGTATCAAAAGCAGAGGTTGTCACACCTGCTACGTCTGCCAGCGTGAAACATAAGTGCAAACCTGAGTACAGCTAAAAGGCTGAAAAGACATCATCATAAATGTGTGAGGGCCCTACATATGGAGCAGGGATGGATGACTAGGTTGTAAACAGGACTGGGTGACTGATTGTGGATGAAGACAAAGGATCCCATCTGGGCTTTCAAATGAGTTGATGGCATCAAGGGGGTGAACCTGGGATTCACTTCTGAACCCTTTGGAGGCGTCGTGGGCTTATCAGCGAAACACTTATGAAGGAGGGCGCCCACTTGACAATCCAAAGGATGCCATCATTCAATTGACAATCCCACAGAGTCTCATTGGTGCCTCATGTATGTAACCAGGGATATTAACATCTAATCCTATACAGCAAAACTGCTGCTATAGATTAGCCTGATGGAGACACATTGTAATCACTGGCATGTGAGCTATGTATGTTTGTTTAAATCAATTGTTGTTTAAATTGATGTTCACATACTCAACCTGTATTTTATATCTTTCTTGCATGCTTCTACCTAAGACAATTCCATACAAGCACCTAAGAGATGGTTTGTGGATGTGCTGATGCAGGGGTTAGATGTGCCACTGCCGCAAGAGAACGCACTGATGCCAACTACTACGTGAGGCTCACCATCTGCACTGAAGGGACTGTGACTACTTGGCCTGGAATTAGAACTATAACTATAACTATATTTGAACTATAAATATGGACTTCTGCTAGCAGGCCACTCAATGAAGTATGGGTTCCCTTTTGAGTCTTGGTCCTCCCGAGGTTTCTTCCTAATCCCCACCATCATAGGGTATTTTTCCTTGCCAATGTCGCCTCTGGCTTTCTTATTATATTTTTGTGAACCCATACAATTGTAGAGCTGCTTTGTGACAACATGTGTTGTAAAAAGCGCTATATAAGGTTAGGTTAGTTTATTTGTACCCAAAGGTAAATTTGATTTACAGTATGTGAAGCAGCAGAAACAATTAAAAACAATTACAAAACAATTTAAAACAAACACAAACAAACCGTGAACCACATATACATATACAATTCCTTTGGTCTCTATGTCCTATTCATCCTATTTGCCTGAGTTATGGCTGTTGGAATAAAGCTCTCCTTATATTGTCTTGTTCTACATTTTGGTACTCTAAACCTTTGTCCAGATGGAAGAGACCTGAATTCACTGTACAGGGCATGAGTACTATCCCTTAAAATTGCACTCGTTATCCGCTTTACCTGTGTGCCATACAAAGTCTCCAAGTTGGGTAATGTCTTACCAATCAACTCACTTGCCCATTTTACAATCTGATTAAGGCCATTCCTCTTTTTTAAGTTACCAAACCATACAACCAAGGAGAATACTAAAACTGATTCTATAAAAGCCTGATAAAATAAAGTCATCATCGGTATACTGTAATATTAGGTCAGTTGTTCCGTGGGTAGCACGGTCGTGGATGAATGAAAGACAAGCACACAAACGAGCTCTTTCTTAATGCTTTTATCTCCTGCTTGGATCACAGAGCTAACATGTTCCACAGTCTCCGTTCCCGCTCTACCTCTCGACCCATCATCCCCAGCACTAACCAGGGAGAGCAATCAAATACAGCCTCTTAACGGCTGTGGATGCACACACATAAAAAGAGCATTTTAAACCACCATAAACATTCACTGTGCTCTTGAGTTTACAAAAGTAAAAACAAAATGATTTGAAAATAATAAAATATTTATAAAATACTAAAATATTTAAATAAAAATATATAAAATAAAATATTTATAAAATAATAAAATACTTCCCCTCTTTTGAATGTGTCCTGTGCCACGAGAGATGGGAATATTCTGGATCACTGTTATACTACTATTAAAAATGCCTACCGTGCTGTGACACGCGCAGCTCTCGGTCATTCCGACCACGCACTTCTCCACCTAATACATACATATAGGCAAACATTTAAAACTAACAAACCTGTCATAACTACAGTGAAGAAGTGGACCAGTGATGATATAGTGAAGCTACAGGGCTGCTTTGAGTCTACTGACTGGTCTGTCTTTGAAGATGCAACAGGGAGCTTAGGCGAATACACAGACACTGTAATGTCACATCAGTTTCTGTGAAGACAGCTGCATCTCAACCTCAACACGGGTGAAATTCAGCAACAACAAACCATGGTTCTCAGCAGAACTCAAACAACTTCGTAAGGAGAAGGAGGCTGCATTTAGAAGTGGGGACAGAACTCTCTTTCGAGAGGCCAAATACAGGCTGGAGAAAGGTGTTAAAGCAGCAAAAAAGGATTATTCAGCTAGGCTGAAAAACCAGTTTGCTGCCAACGACTCATCCTCAGTTTGGAAAAGCCTCCAAGAAATGACCAATTACAAGGTGAGAACATCCCCTCTCTTGAATGACCATCAACTCTCCAAAGACCTGAATGAGTTCTACTGCAGATTTGAACACACAAAAGGAACTGTTTGAGCTGCTACTATCAGCAATCAATCCTGCTCCCCCACACTGACTGTCTCACCTCAGCCCCCTGCTCACCTTATCATCAAAGAGCAGGACATCAAGAGGCTTTTCTGCAAAGAGAAGGTGAGTAAATCCCCCGACCCAGACCTTGTGTCTCCTTCCACACTAAAACACTGCTGTGACCAGTTAGCACCCATTTTCACACACACATTCAACAGATCACTGCAGCTCTGCTCTGTTCCCACCTGCCTCAAAACCTCCACCATTGTTCCGATCCCCACAAAAAGCGAACATAACTGAACTTAATGACTACAGGCCAGTTGCACTCACTTCTGCAGTCATGAAGGTATTTGAACGCCTGGTTCTAGCCCACCTGAAAAACACCACAAACCCACTGCTGGACCCCCTACAGTTTGCATACAGAGCAAACAGGTCGGTCGATGACACGGTCAACCTAGCCTTGCACTACATCCTACAGCACCTGGACAGCCCTGGAAGCTATGCAAGACCTCTGTTTGTGGACTTCAGCTCGGCATTCAACACAGTAGTGCCAGAGCTGCTACAGGCCAAACTGTCACAGCTGTCAGTGCCTGACACAGCAGGTGCGGCTTGGTAAACACACATCAGACATCCGAACCACAAGTATAGGAGTACCGAAAGGTTGCGTCCTCTCACCTCTCATATTCAGTTTGTACACAAACGACTGCGTCTCCAAAGACCAGTCTGTAAAAGTTTGCAGATGACACCAATGTGATTGGCCTCATAAACAACAGTGATGAGTCTGCTCACAGACATGAGGTTGATCAGCTGATCTCCTGGTGCAACAGTAACCACCTGCTGCTGAACACAGGAAAGACGGTGGAGATGGTGATAGACTTCAGACGCAACCCCTCCCCCCTTCCCCACTGATTGTCAACGGCTCTGAGGTCTCCATGGTGGAGTCACTAAAGTTCCTGGGGACCACCATATCCAGAGACCTGAAGTGGGAGAGGAACACAGTGACCATTGCCAAGAAAGCTCAGCAAAGAATGTACTTTCTGAGACAGCTGAAGAAATTCAACCTCCCGCAGAATCTGATGGTACAGTTCTACACAGCGATCATCGAAGCTGTACTGACTTCATCCATAACCATCTGGTTTGGCTCGTCCACCTCGCAGGAACGAACCAGACTGCAGCGCATAGTCAGGACAGCGGAGAAGATCATTGGTTGCAGCCTGCCATCACTTCAGGACATCTACCACAGCAGGGTAAATAGACGGACAAGGAAAATAACTTCTGACCCCTCTCATCCTGGACATCACATCTTCCAACCACTCCCCTCTGGCAGAAGATTCAGGGCCATCAAAACCAGCACAACCAGGCATGCAAACAGCTTTTTCCCCAGAGCTGTAGCACTCAGCAACAGAACCAGCCCCTCTGCACCTTAAACCCTTTATGCCACTTACTACACTCAATTTCTTCTCCACCTACCTCAATGGACATGAATGACATTTCTGTCAAACAGCATTGTGCAATACATTATACCACCCCTTGGCATTTTACTGTTAATTACTGTAAATACAACTGTACAACTGTCTATAGCATATTTATTACATATCTATTCTGTATATATCTCTTGTATAGTCTGTGTGTTGTCTTGTCGTCTAGTTTGTGTCAAGTCTTACTTGTGGGCCAACACCAAGACAAATTCCTTGTATGTGCAACATACTTGGCGAAATAAGGTGATTCTGATTCTGATGGAGCGCCCACTGTTAGCCAGACATGGTACTGCAATCAACAGCTCTATAACCACCACGGCATAGACAGTCTGAACCAGATAGATAACAATCTCTCAGTCAGATAACAGGTCAGCTATGGAGTCAGGACTAGACCACTCTGGACTAGACACGAGACAAAATGCTTTTGGAAATTTAAAAAGTTCATTAAAACAAGCAGAACATGCATGCAGTTATTCTCAAAACCTGTCAACAACCTACAAAACTAAACTGAAGGTGAACAGCAAACCTGATACCCAGGTACCGAAGAAACAGTCTGTATATTAAACATAACAATACTAATCTGAACAGTTAAATAAATCATTTAGTGAATCACTTTTTAAAATCTATTTGAATGCAGTATGTGTGAAAAGGGGGTTAGGTTTGCGTCTGGGCAAGCAGCCAACATTCTTCTGTCCAAAGGTGGAGGGTGTGTGTGTGGCCCTGGAGCAGGTCCCTGAGGCACTGTGGTCTAAAGACAAGTGTGACGTGGGCCTGATAAGAGGATGCGATCCGGTGAGAATCACGCTCAAGTCAGACTTTAGGCCTTGTAAACCACAGTATCCCTTGAAGCTGGAAGCTGTCAAGGGGACACGACCAGTCTTTGAGGCATTGTTGAAGGTGGGGGTAATTGTTCCGTGTTATACTTTACCAGTAAGGACCCCTATTTTTCCTGTGAAAAAGACTAGAGGGCCTGGTGAACCAGAAGAGTGGAGATTTGTACAGGACCTCCAGGCAGTAAACGCAGCAGTGGTACCCAGGGCACCTTTGGTGCCTAACCCTTACACACTTTTGTCTCAGGTCCCACCTGACAGTAAGTGGTTTTCAGTCGTTGATTTGGCCAATGCTTTTTTTCTGTAACGGTACATGCAGATACATCATTTTGTTTTGCTTTTGAATACAATGTTTGACCATACACTTTCACTCGCCTATGTCAAGGCTATTGTGAGTCTCCAACCATATACAATGAAGCACTGGGTCACAGCCTACAGTCACTGGAACTGTCTCCAGGTACAGCTTTACTTCAATATGTTGATGACTGTTTCTTATCTTCTCCATCACAGGAGCAGTGTAGATGAGACACCGTTAAGCTACTACAACACCTGGCAGATGAAGGACATTGAGGTAACAGGTCCAAATTACAAATTACAACGTACAGAAAGAGGTCAAATTCCTGGGTCACTTGATATCTAGTGCAGGTAAAAAGCTAGCGAACAACAGGATTGCTGCTATTCAGAATATTCCAAAACCCAGGACCAAAAAGCAATTACATTTACATTTACATTTATGGCATTTGGCAGACAATTGGCAAATAAAAGAAAAGAAGACATCCAGAAAGTCGCGATGTTGCGATTTGCAACTTCAACGCAACTTCAAGCAAACCCCGCGAATTCAGGGCGGTGTTGCAACTTCAGCCAATCACCGCAACTTTCCCGCAAATTTGACCAATCACTGATGTCGTATTGATGTGACGTCGACAAACTCCCGCCTTACTTCCGTATATACGTTCAAGAGGAGCAGACTGAAAGCAGCATGAAAATAACGGCAAAAAGATCGGGAAAAGCAGTATCCCGGTACACTACATGAAAGCGGGGGTAAACTGTCCAGATCCGACCCGCGAATTGATTATCTATGGCCCCCTGGATGATATTTAACTATTAGAACCGGCCCGCAGGCCACAGCCGCCCGATGGTGTTTTGCACGCACAAACACTACATTCCCCACAATGCAACGGTAGCCTGCGAAGTCACTGCAACGCACGCAAGCGGCGAGGGTCTGAGATAAAGTTTATAAGTTTAAACTTTAAACTGAGATAAAGTTTATTTATCTCTGATCCATATCTATGAGTTACTAGTTCGCTCTGGCGCCAACCACTGGCGATCGATGTCGATATAATACTTAATTTGTGTCCATTTTACAGGCCGCCCGGTTACAACTTACGTTCGCTAACCCCCCCCCCCCCTCCCCGTCAACAATTAATGTTCGCCACCCCCTCCAGGTTCAAATCTCACTCCAAGCGATCTTGAAAAGTTGGCAACCCTGATTAAATAGGTAAATAGATAATTAAAACGGACTACTAAATAGAGGAAACCATACAACATTTACTCCCTATTGTAATGTACTCACAAAAAAGCAAAAACACACCGCAACTTCCATCGCAATTTTTTTGAAAAACACCCGCAACATCAAACATTTTAGCCCGCAACAATCACAAAAAAGGCCCGCGAAATCCTGGTGGGACTGCTTTATCCATGACTACACATGCCTCAAGGCTCCATTGAGTGCAACAGCTCATGGACAGGGCCTACAGGCCCACAGTGCACTTATCTGGACACCGGATGAACGGGCCTTTGATACATTAAAAACAGCGCTGCAGCAGCCCCCCCACATTGGGCTTGCCTAATTATGAACTTCCCTTCACCCAAACAGTAGATGAGAAACATGGGTGTATGACCTCGGTCCTGTTACAGCCACATGGGGGGAAATTGTGCCCAGTAGCCTACTACTCTGCCAAATTGGACCCTGTAGCGGAAGGCCTTCCCCTCTGCCTTAGGGCGGTGGCGGTTGCTGAAAAGGCCGTAAATGCCAGCCGAACTGGTGGCTTTTGCTGAGGCTTGCAGGGTGGCTAAAGGTAAAAGGATTTACACTCAGTGAGGATTTACACTGACAGCTGATATGCCTTTGGGGTAGTACACGACTTCGGGGCAATCTGGAAACACAGGGGGTTGCTCACCTCCTCGGGGAAAATGATCACACATCACAAATTGATCGCTGAACTTCTTGATGCCATCCTCCACCTGAAGCAAATAGTTGTAACGCGGGGTGTACACCAGGCACGTAGGGAGAGGCAGACCAAAGCAGGCTAGAAATAATGCCAGTAAACCCAAAACTGTGTGTGAACAAAAACATGCACACAGGCAAACATAAAAACGAAACTTAAAGGACGCGGAAAACTCGATGCGCAAAATAAACAAAACCGTGAACACATGGGAAAGAAAATAACAAAGACAACGGAAAGAACGCGGAATAACTTCAACGCGTGACAAAGGAACTAAGGACGCCAGGGGAAGAGTGGCAGCAGGCGAACACCACAACAAAACAAAACCCTTCCCAAAATAAAAGAGTAACTGATAGGAAGAGAGATAGCTGGAGGAAAACTTGAGAGGGGTTAGTAAGAGGTGCAGGAGATAGACACTCGAATAAGTAAAAGGTAAAAGGTAGAGACGAGAGAGAGAGAGTGAACGGTGGCGAGACACCTTCACAAAGTGAGAGCAATGGCAGAACAGAGAAAGGGCTGAGAGCGTAACGGGCGAGCCACAACGAAACAGCAATGATCCGTCTCCACAAGCTTCCTTAAGAAGCCATGGCAATAGGTGAAACGGATCATTGCTAATTGCGCCGATTCAGTCTAGGACTGACTCGGGTGCCTAGATAAAAGGCGTGGCCCTTACAATGGCTGTGTATAAATGTAACGCTCACACTAACAACAAAGACTGTTTCTCTAGGAAACGAGTGGGCCGATATGGTTGCGAAGCAAGCAGCCAGACAGTCATTGGGACAGGATTTGGACACCATGTACACTATGTGTGCTGATAGCGCTGTTGTTTCCCCCACAGCAGAGGTAAGGGAGCTGCAGTCGACGGCAGTCGGCTCTGAGCTGTCTGCTTGGAAGTGAGCAGGTGCAGTGAGGAGGGGGGGTGTTTGGATGGGCCCCAATGACAAACCATGCCTTCCTCACAGCATGTTTTTTTCTTTTGTATGCAGAATTGGCACATGGGAAGCACCATGTGTCAAAAGGGGGGGGATGTATGATAGCACTGTGTAGCAGTGGTTTACAAAAGCTTTCATAAATTACTCCCAGAAGGAGGGGGATGAAGGCGCTTCAGAGCGCTCACCCAGCGCCTGATCTCTTTCCAGCACTTACAGATGGACTTTATTGAGTTAAGCCCAGCTGAGGGGAAGAAGTATTGTGTGGTCATAGTGGACATGTTCTCCAAATGGATTGAAGCCTTCCCCACGTCAAATCAAGATGCATCAGTGTGGCAAAGGCACTCCTCACAGAGATTATCCCCAGGTGGGGAATCCCCGAGAGGATAGGTACTGACAACGGCACCCCTTTTGTAAATAAAGCTCTAACACAATTAAGCGAACATCTGGGTTTTGATTTGAAACAGCACTGCGCCTATCACCCGGCGAGTGGTGGGGCAGTAGAAAGAGAGAACGGTATGTTAAAGAATAAGCTGGTGAAGTGTTGTGCTGACAACGGGTTGTCGTGGGTAAAAGCATTACCCTTGGTGTTATTCTACATGAGGACGAGGGGGAGAACGGGCCTGAGTCCGTTTGAGATCTTATTTGGCAGGCCGCCAAATACAGGCATCAGGAGAGAACAACCCTCTGCACCCACCACAAGTGAGTGCAATGATGTCATGTTGAATTATTGTGCAAACCTGTCCTCTGTCTTGTCACAAGTACACAGTGCGGTGAAGGAGGCGTTGCCTAAGCCACGGGAAGGTCTACAACACAACCTGAAAACCTGAGACTGGGTGGTTGTGAAAGACTTTAGGAGGAAGAACTGGAGGGCACAGAGGTGGAGAGGCCTGTTCCAGATCCTCCTAACAACCCCGACAGCAGTGAAGGTGGCCGAGAGGGCAACGTGGATTCACGCCAGCCATTGCAAGTACCTGGCAGTACCTGAGCAGCCAGAGGGCAGCCCTGATGACGGAGTGGAGAATCGCCCCAGCTAGAGACATAGTATACTGGCCAGTCATATACTTGGGGCAAGGTAGAGCACACAATTGAATTAAAGGCACTCCTAGATATCCTTCTTGCAGAGAAGGGAGGGTTATGTAGGGTACTAGATGTGTCTTGTTGCTTCTACATACCAGATTCACATGATCACATCTCTAACGTCATAGAACATATGAAACAAGTGGGTTTTACTCCACTGATAGCAGTGAGAGTTTGGGAAAACATAATCACAAACTGGAGAACCTGGCTGACGACTGTTTGCTCTCCAGCGATTATTGTGATACTACTGATATTTTTCTGTGTACCTTGTTTGCTGTCTCTCCTGAGGAGGTGTGTCTTGCAGGCTGAAGGCACGGCGCTAAAACCTGAGGACCTCACGATGAGGACAGATGTCAGGGATGCCAATCTGTCAAAATTTTCTGATGATGATTCTTTTTATCTGTTTGATGTTGATTCAGTTAACTAATCATACAAACAATGATGTAATGATGTAATGTGATTGACTATGCATAGACCTCCTGTAAGTGACGCTACGATTGAAAGCCTTCAAGGGAGTGATCGGTAGTTGATGTAAATTGTCCATAAAGGACAAAAGGTGGGAAATGTGGTGGAAATTTAAATATTTCCCTTTATGCTATGCTTTATTAGTATGTGCTAATCATAATAGTCACATGATAGATTTATAAGCTAGAGTTTTTTTTACCTATATATGTGTTAATCATGTAAGTAGAACACTGAAGCTATTCAGTGTCTGGTGTGATTTTGTAGGCCTTAGAATTGTATTGTCTTCCCTGGACGTCCTCGGCCCATTCCAAGAATTCGATGTTCCTAAACTGACCTCGCTGGAGACATCAGCTGGTCTCCTAGTCTCAACAAGGATGTGGCCACGTCGGCTCTCAGACCATCATGAGATCACCAAACGTGGATGGGGCGTGCAAGGGGAGGGGCCAATATACATTTGTCAAATCATGTGTGATTTATGTCAAGTTTATCCAATCATATTCATTTAATCACCTCATGTTTACCTCGTGAACACCGTGTGTGCTTATGAACTAAAGTATAAAAGATGAGAGTTCCAAGAGGGGAATTAGCTCTCTGTGACAGACGCCTTGTGCGTTTGTAACAGGGGTCTCTGGATTGATCCCTACTTGCTTAATTAATTTATTTTACTCTATTATTTTACCCAACTGCTTCTGACTGTTACTGTGCTTACCATTTAAGGGTTACAGAATACCACAACCACAATTTTCAACCATTTTTCTATTTTAAGTGCATCTTTACATAAGGAAGTTGGTATTGTCACACACCGATGGGCAGTAAGGTGTTAGAAGTAAAATGTTACTTGAAAAAAGTAATCAGATTACAGTAACAAGGGATTACAATAGCAAAAACAATCATTAGATTACTGTTACTTTCCTGCAAGCCAACTGCATTACTGCATTTCTAAACCGTGACTGATTTAGTGTCTCATGCCAATCAGGTATGAGAGGTGTGACATCAAACAACAGACACGTGTGTAAATCAACAAGAGAACATGGAGTGTGAGAGAGAGCAGGACCGTGCAGCATTAAAACCTAACCATAAGTGTGTTCAGAACGCTCTCGTTAAGTGTGTATGGAGTGCTATGGAGCTCTATAGTCAATGGTCGTGTGACTTTAGCGTACAGAACACTGCACTGTTCATATTATATTAGTTTGTGTAATGTTATCATGACCTTCAGTTTATACTTCAACAACCTCTGATCTGTCATGTCTAACAATATGGGTCTCTGCACTTCATACAGGTGTAATAACTGCTGGCTGGGTTAGGGTTAATGTCTCCATAATGGAGTAATAACATTTTTATTCTTGTGCGCACACACATACACACACACACACACACACACACACACACACACACACACACACACACACACACACACACACACACACACACACACACACACACACACACACACACACACACACACACACACACACAGTTAAAGCTCTAATCAGGTCAGTAATGAAAATACTCACTGTGCTTTTCTGCAGGCTTTGACCACTTTCTTCAGCTTCAGAAAACACTCCTCTGATGGGTCATATTTCCTCAGATCAAACACCTCCAGATCCTCTTCTGAAGTTAACAGTTTGTGTTCCACATATTCCCACTGAGCATCAGTGAAGTTCACCCAATGGAGACAACGTTCACCTTCTCTCTTCAGACACATGTCAGCTGCCCACACAAGAGAGAGTGATGGTTAAGTTCACACACACAAGAGAGAGTGATGGTTAAGTTCACACACACTGATGGGTCTGAACTACAGATTCTCTCACTGATGGACACACACACACTTGCTTGCTTATGGTTGTCCATTGAGTCCGATGATGACGTCCACTTCTATTCTTAACGGTGAGTTTTCTGATGGCTGTATAGTCCTATCCTGGACCTACATGTCCTGTTGCAGGTGGGACATGTAAATAAGGTGGTAGTGTTGCTGGCAACCATAGGTGCATTTCTCCTTCTGAGCCTCCTCTGTTGTCTCCTAGCTGTCCCTGGATCCTCTAGAACTTGGATCCCATCTGCACACATCTTCCTCCAGGTGTTGCGATCAGCCGCCAGGTGCTCCAGGTCTCCATATTTGATGTTACATTTCTTTAGGGCTACTTTCAGCTGGTCTTTATAGCGCTTCTTTTGGCCCCCAGCTGTGCGCTGTCCAAAGTCTAGTTGTCCATACAGCACTTTGCGAAGTAGCCGATTCTGGGACATTCTTATGACATGCCCCAGCCATCGCAATTGATGTTGGGTGATGGTTGCCTCAATACTAATACTAATACTGCTTTACTGAGGATCTCTGTGTATGGCACTCGATCCTGCCAAGTTATCCCCAAGATACACTGAATACAGGATATGTGGAAGTGTTCCATGGTCTTGATGTGTCTGCTGTAAGTGACCCAGGCTTCACAGCTGTAGAGAAGAGTGGTGATACAAACAGCTTGGTAGACACAGACTTTAGTATGAAGATGTAAATTTTTGTTCTGGAAGACCCGGCGCATGATTCTCCCAAAAGCAACTGATGCTTGATGGATTCGGTGTTGGACCTCGTTGTCAACGCAGGTGTCATCAGAGAGGATACTTCCCAGGTATCTAAAGGATTGGGGTACAGACAGATGTGTGCCTGAAAGAGTGAAGACGGGTGGTGTAGATGGGGTGGCAGCACTCCATTGACAGAGTACCTCTGTTTTGGTGATGTTATTGGTCAGCCCCAACCTGCTGTATGCCCTCAATGCTGCATCAAGTACCATCTGGAGGTCCTGTGGGGTGTGAATGAGAGCACAGTCATCTGCATATTGTAGCTCAAGGACCTTTACCCTGTGAAGCTTGGTAATTGCATGCAGCCTCCTGATGTTGAAAAGATTTCCATCTAGTCTGTAGGCTACTGTAATCCCACTGTTGTTCTCAATCTCTTTGTGGAGGAGCTGTGTGACGCATATAAGAAAAATGTTAAAAATGGGCTAATACACACCCCTGTCTGACTCCTGTTCGCACAGGGAAAGGAGAAGACTCTTGTCCTCCTATTATCACCCTGGAGGTCATCCCGTCATGAAATTGACGCAGTATGTTAACAAATTTGTTGGGGCATCCGATTCTAAGGAGAATATCCCACAGAAGATCTCTCTGCACTGTGTCAAAGGCTTTAGAGAGGTCAACAAAAGCCATAAACATGTTCTTATGTTGTTCCCTGCACTTTTCCTGAAGTTGTCGGGCTGTAAAGATCATGTCTACAGTGCTTCTGTTTCTTCTAAAACCACACTGTGACTCAGGCAGCATTGACTCCGTAATGTTATTAATCAGCCTCTGGAGCATCACTTTTGCTAGGACCTTGCCGGCCACAGCAAGCAGAGATATTCCTCTGTGGTTCAATCTTTATTAAAACATATTGAAATGATTGCACATAGCCTATTGAACCAAGACCTAACACAGTGTATATTATTTAATGCTTAAATGAATAAAGCAATATTTTCTTATGGATATGTCAGTAATTTCAAGTGAAAACATTTTTCAACAAGCAAACAGATAAAAACAAAATTCCTTCAAAGAAAACATGTCCTGTACATTAAATGAATAAAGTAATAAAGGTTTGAAAAGTGCTGGAATTTAGGCTAAAGTACTTGAAAATCTTTGAAATTGTAACTACTTCATTTCACAACAAATATCTGTCTGACTGAACAGTTCTCTTGTATTACGTTAACAAATACGAGCCTCTTGTAATTCCAGGATGAAACATGAGAGAACGTGAAGTTAAGATTGGGCATTTTGAAAATAAACCACCATTAAATAATGTGATTAAAAGAGAATTATTTTGAATCATTTCGAGTATACGTATAAATATTTAACTTAAGTTTAAGGTGCTGGGAAATATTGAAATGGACCTTGAAAGTGACCTACAAGTGCTTTATTTCCACCTTGTAAAGGTGTATGAACCCGGCAAACATGACTTTGTTCATTGCGCTGAAGCGCGGCGCGCGCGCGCGAAGTTACAAAATTCAAGAGGTGCACGACCTTTCGAATCAACAGCGCGTGAGGCCCTCCGCCACCGCGATTATATTAGAATATTCTCAAACTCTATTTCTATGCAATGTTTATATGTTTCTGCTATCCTCTGGCTCTCACCCTTTAAGCCAAGCCACCGTTTGACACTAATCCTGAATGTATCCCACCGCGTTCGTGAAAATGCAATGGCCTCTTCTTTCTTTAAAGATTTAAGATGCATATAACATTGTTTTGCACCCTTTTTAAGCACTTTTGAAGACTTTGTTGTCGTAAATTCTTCGTCTCCACTACTCTGTGTTGACAAAACGGGCGCAGACATGTTGGATTTCAGCTCCAAAATGCAGCCACCTGATTGGTCTAGAGGGAAGTAAGTCCGCGAATCCGTATCACTCATGAAGAAAAGACTACTACGCGAAGAAGGAACTATAGCCAATTTAAAACACGAATAAAAAAAACTGCAGGATTATACATGGAGAACTTTTACTATTGCGCTCTGCACCAATAGTTCATTTTATTAAAGAAAGAATTATTTAGTGCCCCATATATGGGAACGGGATTAAACGAAAAACGTGTTCACCTTATGGCCTATGTATACAACATCATATTGTGTTTATGCTTTATTTTGTGTGGTGTCAATTTCTGAAGTTTAAGGAAAAAATCTGCAAATTTGCAATATTCCATAGTGTAAATTCACACTTGAGTGTACTAAAGCATTAATACTTCTCTTATATGTTTAGGAACATGTATAGGTCAGTTTGAGATATATTTTAGGTTGTGAAAATGGAGATTAATTAAGTTACAAGCAAAACCAGCAGCATAGAAATTTCGTTTTTTTTATTCACATATATATACATTTATGCACTGTGACAAAAAACTGCAGGATATTTTACGGAGAACTTTTAACTCAAGGTCAATAAGGATATTGTCTATTCAAAAACACTTTTAAAAAGTAGTGCCCAGACGTGGGAACGAAAATCACTTTCTAAGCACTTTTTGCTGGTTCACCTTACGGCCTATAATGTCAGATGTACACAAGCACTTTACTGCATGTTTTCATGTGACGGTGCTTAAGTTTAATACTGTGTGTATTTTTGAAAAATGGTACAGCAGAATCTGTTTACATTTGCACTGTGGATAAACAAAGGCTACCCACTCTTGGATGGTAGTAGAATTTTTGGTCATTATAGGATAATTCACATAAATAGGAAACCACAGTCTCGGAATTAAACAGGCATTTAAACATCATTACAAATACAAGGACATAAATGTAGATTTGTTAAAAACATGTATAGGCTAACCCCTGCCCTGAACATTTGCAGCATTGCAATACTCTGTTATTGTGGTTGCCCTACAATAAACTTCAGACAAACATTACAACTATTTTGTTCAGTGTTTATTAAGCAATTGAAATACATTACTAATTGCGTTTAATGATGCAAGTAAATTACTTAAACCATTGAAGTATTTATGAATGTAGAAATGTGCATATCTACACCAAAGCTCTTTAAATAATAGTAAAGTGTTTATCTGTGCTTAGACAGCCTTAGTATGCGGTGAGCAGCAAAATACTGTAAAATGAAGCATATATGCGCAATTCGATTTAAGACGTGGTTGACTTGATCACGGTTCAAATTTGATGGTGAATTCTTAAATCCCATGAGCCTGTTTTTGCCCCTTACCTGTTGGTCGTGAAAGGTCGTGAAAGTATCATCATCACTAAAAGAAATCAAGAAAAATAATTGTGGCAACCAGTAACAGATTTTTAGAACAAGCACAGGGAATAAATTATGGAAATGGGAGGTCATTATTTTTCTAGATTTCTTTTAGTGTTTCTTAAAGCCAGAAATTTGCCATTTGAAATGCCTTTAGTTTTTTGTCATGTCTGTGATCTGCTTTTTTTCTACAAAATGAAACAACTGAAGGAACATCTTCAGACTGGTGAGTCCATCATTTTTGCCAGGGGTTGTATGTCAATAAAGTGATCAAATAGATCAATAAATAAATATAGTTCAGATTACAGTAACAAACCTGTTTTGGAAGTGTAGTGAGTATTTCTTTTGAATTAAAGTGAGTAGAAGTAAAAAAATATTAATTGAGAGAAATACTCGAGTAAAGTACAGATACATACTGTATGTACTTACGTACGTGTGTTTGTGGGTGTGTGTGGTTACGTTGTGTATCTCATATATAAGTAGGCCTATGTCTCGTGTATAAGTGTGTATCTGTATCTCGTATATAAGTGCATGTCTCGTCCTAACTGAGTCAGCACCACCAAACCTCAACTGTGTCTCTCACCCTAGCTGTAAAGATGGAGGTACAGTTTCCCTTTTTACGCTCCCTTCCAATACATGCAGCTCTTGAGGTGTATTTTCTTCTTTAGCAATGCTGTGATGATGAATGAAGAAGTCTCCGCCGACACTGTCTTAGTTGTCAATAATAAGTTTATTATAAAAAAGAACAGCATCAAATCAAGCACCTAGGTCTTGCTTGAGAGAGGTCTCGGGCCAATTGTGAATCTCCTCTCCCGAACACTGCCAGTCTACCCATATTTATATGCAAGTTAAACAAAGAAGTCGTAGAGTCCCTCACATCTGTAAACCATCATACATACTGTATTGATAAAGAAAGGCGAGTAGAGTGAGAAGGGCCTCAATACTTAGTCTAAACAGAGACAGGAAAAGGGCCCACCAGACCTTTGACCCTTGGACTAGGGTCCCTTTTCACCTAAACCAAACCCATATGTAAACCACATTCTTCAACCTCTTTGTCCTGCTCAACTGAACATAAGCAAGAAGAGAAATGAATTTTAGACCAGTTAGTTTAAACTTAAACACTACATAATGTATTACATAGGCACAGACACTACATATTTCCCCCCTTCGAGACTACGCAGAGTCTCGAAACCAAAAGACAATTCCATATTTGTTACATGTCATACATTTTTGTACCCATCACATTATAACAACTCTCCTATAGTGCTTCCTACAGCACACTTAACAATACAACATCTTGTGGAGTGTAAGAGCAAAAAACCTGTCAGGCAGATATCTTTCTTGAAATGTCCATCAAACAATCTAGACAGGAAAATTCTCTTACGGCCCCTCTGCCTAGGCGACCACATAAAGCACTCCAACCAATTTGAAAAAGGAAGATATTTCAAGCAAATGCAGTAGTTATATAGCTTAACAAATACATATAGAAACCTCAGAAAATAAAGTCAAAATGTTCAAATCCAGGCTGGTCGACCCATCGGACCTGAAATTCGAACCTTTCCTTACCTAGTTACCCCTTTCCCTAGCATCGAGAAAAAACAAAACATCTGAGGTCCCACATGTACTCATCCAACTAACAGAAACATCATTCTATATCACCATCAACCATCATATTTGCTCATAGAATACATTCAAAACACATGATTATACTTTATTCAGATTAATATTATCACACAATCTACTAGTATGCAGATGTATATACGAAGGAAACCATATTGATGTGTCACTCTGCAGCTCCTCAGCAGCTTGACTCTCAGTGTAGTGTCGACAGCCTGTGGACTCTGGACACCATCTCTCAGCATCCTTGTTCAGAGTCCTTCTGTATTGTCCATTTTTTAGCTCCTGAACCCCTCATAGCAGCCTTCCCCACTATTTGTTCTGGAGGGGAAGAAAAAACACAAACCAGTATCTTTGCAAAAACAACAGATGTATGTGAATTAAACATCAAACACAGACTTAATCCTATATGGAATACAAAATTCACCATATCATACTTTCACACTCCAAATTATAAGTCACTTGTTCCATTTCCCCCCTACACACACTCACACACTCTATTGTACTAAAAACTACTAGAATACTAAAAAACAACAACAAATGTCAAAACAATAAACGTGAATAACCATCAAAATGGATACTTTTCCACTAATTCACCTTCTATCACCACCTCCTCGTCATCACCTATATCAGACCTCTGCAACAACGGCATCTGAACTGAATCTCCAGGCATCACAACTCCAACCCATCTCAATATCATAGCCTTCGCAAAGGTCAACACCAGCGTACAACCGCAAAACATCACAAACAATGATAGGAGAACCGCTATCAAAATCTGAACCATCGCTGCTCCCATTGATCCTAATCTCTCTCGCAACCAGGCATTCGCAGACCATCCAGCTCCTTCAGATGGACCAAATGCATCCCTAATGTTCTTCAATGCATCAATAACACTAGTCATATTATCAGAATTATCAGGAATCAAAGTATAACAGGCATCTCCAGTTAAGTTCAAAGCTACACACAAACCTCCCTGTTTGGCCAAAAGATAATCAAGAGCCATGTCATGCTTCAGCAACGTCAGACGGTGACTCCTCTGAGTATTTGTCAAATGATCAAAACCCTTTATAGTTTCATCTGCAAAACCCTGTAGGGTATATGTAATATTATCAATATGATCTGCCAGAAATGTTACACCATACCATGGAAACAAACCTATACCCCACTTCTCTCCTAGACTTATCCTCCAATGGAAGGACTCAACCTCGTGAAATTGTGCTAGTTCTCTTCTTGGCCTATCTCCAGAAACAGCATCAGAGTGATCCTCATCAGATCTATTCCCTCTCTGAACAGAGAAAACCTCATACGGAAGCTTTAACGTTGCCATGTAACAGCATCCTGTCCATCCATGCGGCAAAAATATATATGCCTTATCACCACAAATCCACCAAATATCTCTGAAATTTCCTATGGTCACATTTACAGGCAAAACTTGATTCTTTACCATTAATGTCATACCCCGTCTATGATGTGGAACCTGAAAAGTTACTTTATGCAACTCATCTTTTGTCTTTCGTTTATAATTACTCAAATCCATCATATAATTATCACAGTCTGATATGCCCATAAACCTTCCCGGTATGTTATGCGTAGCATTAGAACAAAAACAGTCTTCAGCCGCTACCTGTTGCACATCCATAGCATCAGGAACCGCTGTCATCACACTATCATCCTCATCAAACCAATTCATATATGGCAACTCTTCCAGCCAAGAGCAATCATACCTAGGCTTAAACAAATACTTAGACAATGCCAGCATAGTAACTGTAGATGAACGTTGTTGAACTAACAACCATGATAGCGCAAAAAACTGACACTCAGCAAGTAGCGGTTCTGGTACTGTCTCCAAAATTGAAGGCCATGTGCTTGGCGTTGGCACTTTCACCACACATGGACATTTCAATCTCCTTACTGATTTTACAGAATGAGTTAATTGCTGAAACCATAAGTTCCTACCTGCCCATTTGTCTGCAATTCGTAACACTGAAGAATCAAATCCAAAAGCCTTCCACTTAGCCTCTCTCCTCTGTACTGTACGATACTGCTCAACCCAATCTAAATCGAGTGACTCATCTTCTATATCTAAATAAGCTTCCTGAGTTGAAATAGACAAATCAACATCAACTTCCTCTACATTACGGTCTCCAATGTCAGAAACACCTGTAACATTATTCTCTAACATAGACATCCGAGTCTCATTTACTTCCAATATCACATTTGGAGTCTGTGTCACATTTACAAACTTAGTAGGCAACATGAATGTTATTGCTGCCTTTATAATAGCACTCATCCCTGTTATAATCATAGCTAAAGTAGGAGTCTGAATCGATGTATTAAAACTCCTTGTTGCTTCTGGAGCTAAAGTAATATGCTTCAGTGTAGTATTCAATACTTCAGTAGTTGCTGTAGTTAAATTTAACCCATTTTTACTCACAGTAGCCTCTAGTAGCGGAAGAGTAGCATTACTTAGAGTTACATCTACTCTAGTCTTCGTAGCGTTTTGGTTTGACCTTTTTCCGAATTGGTCTTGGACTTCGTAATCTAACTGAATCTCTGACTTCATATTCTGCTGAGATTGGCTCTGCTGCTTCTGGGACATATTGGACATCGACATGACTAAATCTTCTTTCTTGTCCATCAGCTGCAGAGTCACCTCTGGCATCATCAGAAAAATGCTCAGAATCACCAACATTGTCCATGCTCCGGACAATTTCTTCATCTGGAATTTCTTCCACATTTTCTGCTGGCTCTCCTGAGCCTTCAACGTCTCCATTCTGTAAGTGTGGCACCTCGTCACTTGGCGCTTTAACACAATGTGACAAATGATACCAAGTTGGAGACCCCTTCACTTGGACTGCAGTTCCAGTACTGCGAACAACTTCAAATGGACCTTCACGTCGTTCGTTATACCACTTTCTTCTGAACACCTTCACAAATACCTTGTCTCCAGGTTGCACTGTACTCCTCTTTTGCTCATCAAGCCTCTCTTGCACCTCCTCTTTCCTTTGCCTGTCAGAAACGTACGCAGATATTCTTTTATGCAAATCAGCCATATATGTAACATATGCTCTCATTTCATCTTCCAGGAGAGACAAACTTGGACCTTTCCCACTTGTACGCAAACAAGGCGTCGGCATTCGCCTTCCTGTAACCAACTCATGCGGTGTCATATGCAAATCACGCAGCTCACTCGAGCGACACACCATCAGTGCCAACGGAAGCGCCGCTATCCAATTTAAACCAGTGTGCTGACAGATCTTAAGAATACGATTTTTCAACACACCATTCATCTTCTCACAAATGCCTTGACTTTGCGGATGATAAACTGCACCAAAACGCTGTTTAATTCCCAATTTTTGCAAAATCAATTTCACCGTCTTATCCACAAACTCCTTTCCGTTATCTGAGGATATCCGATCTGGAAGTCCCCATCTGCTTATAACCTCTCTACACAAAAATTTTGCAACCGACTGCGCATCCTTTCGCTTAGTTGGACAAGCCTCAGGCCATCTTGAGAATCTGTCCACAACAACCAGCATATATCTCTTCCCTTCAACTGGCTTTATCATGTCAACAAAATCCACAACTAACTCACGCATAGGACCTCTTGGAGTTGGAATGTAACCAGGAGGAACTATCACACCCCTCCGAACATTATTCTTCAGGCAGATAGTACACCTACCTATAACATAATCAATCTGTTCAAGCAGACATGGAGCCCAAAAACCATACTCCTTTGTAATCTTTCTTCTAACTTCCCCCCTTGCAACATGGGCCAACCCATGAGCCTCTTGAATCATCAAACCCAACAAATCTGGAGGTGCTATTATCAGCCCTTCATGGTTTCTCCAAAGACCAGTAGAGTCTTGTGTAGCTCCTCTATCTTGCCACAACTGCTTGTCTATTGTAGGAGCAGCTTCCTGCATTAAAATCACATCCTTAAGTGTAATGTTCTCCTCCAAGTCTACCTCATGAGTGACTAGAAAAACTTTAACCAATTTATCTGCTCCTGTAATTGCCTTTGCAGCTTCATCAGCTGCCTTATTCCCTTGTGTGATCTTAGATGCATCTATTCTATGTGCTGCACATTTAGCTATTGCTATTTCTTTAGGCTTCATCATAGCATGCAACAACTTCATTATCTGAGTATGATGTTGTATTGGAGAACCATCCGTTTTCTTAAACCCTCTGTTTTTCCACACAGATCCAAACAAATGACACACATTGTGTGCATAGGCAGAGTCAGTATATATTGTCACTCGCTTACCTTCTGCCAACAAACATGCTTCTGTTAACCCCACAAGTTCAGCAAGCTGTGCAGATGCAGGCTGTGGAACTATTCCAGCCTTCTCCACAACAAACCCAGCTCCTTGGGCTTTCACTATTGCATAACCAGCACTCAATTTATCTCCTACACGATAACAAGACCCATCAGTCCAATACTCTAGATCTGCCTCCTGCAATGGGAGGGCTTGCAGATCCGATCTAAGTCTTGAGTATTTCTCTGCTTCATGAACACAATCATGCGGCTCACCATCTTCAGGAGTCGGCAAGTTTTCTGCTGGATTCACTGTGACACATCTTGCTAGTGTGACATCCTCCTGCTCTAAAAGCCTATGATAGTCTCTAAGTCTAGACATAGTCAATGTATATTTGCCATAATTCAAAAGATTTCTAATGCTATGGTGGGTAAGAATTGTCACCGGATATCCCATTGTGACAGATGATGCCTTATCATACATCAAAGACACTCCTACCAGTGCTCTGTAGCATAGAGGTAGCCCCAACTCTACTTCTGAAAAACCAGTAGAATAGTAAGCAATAGGCTGCGGGCTTGTTCCTGTACCTGTTGGCTGACAAAGAACTGCACAGGCGTATTTGCCCCCAGTAGAGGTAGACACATACAACAAAAAGTTCTTAGAGTAATCTGGAAGTGCTAGTGCTGGAGCCTCTTGTAGCCTCTGTTTGATTGTCTCAAACGCCAAAAGGCCATCCTGTGTCCAGGTAAGATTACAATGTAGTTGAGCGTTCCCAGTATCTTTGATCATAGCTCTCAATGGCCCTGTTAGACTAGCATAATCCTCCACCCATGCTGAGGAATAGCCAGCAATACCAAGGAAAGTCATCATCTCTCTGACTGTTCTGGGCTTAGGAGCCTCACGAATAGCTTTTAAATGATTATCTGAAATACTTCTATGTCCCTGTGTTATTGTCTGACCCAAATAGACTACTTGCTCCTGACAATACTGCAGCTTCTTCTGAGAAGCCTTATGGCCTTTTTCGGCCAATATCTGTAACAACCTAATTGAGTCCTTATGACATGTCTCCTCATCTGGTGAACAAATAACAATGTCATCCATATACTGAATAACAGTGCTCTGTAAGAGCTGATCTATCCCAGCCAAATCATCCTTTAACACTTTATTAAAAATATGAGGACTATGTTTAAACCCCTGTGGTAATCTCTTATACTCATAGAACTGCCCATTATATGTGAACCCAAACAATCCTTGACTCTCTCCACTAAGTGGAACACTAAAAAATGCACCACATAGATCTAAAACTGTAAAACACTTAGCATCTGGAGGGATTTGGGCTAACAAAGTATGTGGATCTGGCACTTCTGCTGGATAATCAGCTACCACTTCATTTACTGCTCTTAAATCATGTACCAGACGATAAGAACCATCCGGCTTCTTCACAGGCAGCAAAGGCGTATTACTTTGAGGGTTCTGTGTTATCTTCAAAACTCCTGCTTTCAAAAGTCCTTCAATTTGTGGTCCAATTCCTAGAATTGCCTCTTGTTTCAGTGGATACTGATTCTTCCAAGGAGGTCTAGCTCCTGGTCGGAGCTCAACTTTCACTGGTTGGGCTGACTTCACAAAGCCAATATCAGTACTATGCCGAGACCACAGACATTCTGGCACCTGTTGCAGCATCTCCTCTCTTTTGGAGTTTGAGTCCAATTGAGCACTACAAATTGACTCATGTGTCATCTGTACAGCTTGTGGCTGTCCGTGTCCTTGAGCAGTGATCATAATCTTAATAAATCGCTGATCCTCACTCCTCCAGATTACAGGATTTTCTTTCAGAGGTATAAAAACAGCTTTCTCTGCTTCTGCCATCATTTCTCCTACATGCTTCTGCTCATAATCTTCAGACACCAATAGTGTTACATGTGGCACACTCTTCTCTACTTTAAATTCGTCCTGCAAATATTCATCTTTGTCTATTTTTATAGCTGCTCCTTGTGGTCCCAAAATAATGCAGCACGAACGAAGTTGAACTTGCTTTGGTTGACGACTTAACCATTCTTCTGAGTTTGATTGAGCAGCATTCTTGAAATACTTGAGCGTACAGTGAAATGGATATTCTGGAAGCTTTGCATCAGGCATGTTGGCTACAATAAACTTTTCCCACAGATTAGCGGGCTCTAAAAAATCTGCACTAAGGTCTCCAATCCAAAATACTGAAGAAGCTTCAGTTTCCGTTTTCATCAACAGTTGGTGAACTATTTCATTTGGCACTTCCACTAGACAGCCGTCTGGTGTGCATTTTATTGTACAGTTCAATCTGCACAAAGCATCTCTTCCCAGGAGTGCAATAGGCGTATGCTCTGAAACCAGTATAGGTATCTTTGTCTTCAAATTTTTATAGCAGAGCTCAATTGGTTCCGTGAGAGGAATCAGCTGTTTCACTCCCTCAAACCCGATTGTCCGAATCCATTGACCAGACATGGGGAGATGTATAGCATCTTCAGGTCGAATACAGGTGAAAGCAGCTCCGCTATCCGCCATCATTTCCAATGGTCGATTATTTACTTTCACTTCTATTGTTGGATCTCTCTCCGGCCCTGATGCTACCAGCTGACACCCCCCTTTCGGATTCTCTGGGCACCTCTAGAATCCTAATTCCGGACCCCTATAAGGGTTTACCGGTCCCCTAAATGGCCTTGGCTGGCCTCTGAATCCTCCTCTAAAATTTCCTCTGAAGTTTCCTCCTGGTCTGTTGCACTCACGGGCAAAGTGGCCAAACTGTCCACAATTATAGCATACATCTAACTGTTGAGAATTTGGATCGAATCTTCCTCCTCTTCCTCTTCCAAGGTTTCCTCGACCTCTTCCTCTCCAGGCCTGCACTGGACTATACCCTGGCTGTGGGTAAGGAACAACAGGAACCCCTGGTGATGGCTGGAGCACTTGAGTTTGAACCTGGTTTGGCTGCTGCTGTGACTGTGGTTGATTAATTGGAGGCTGACTTTGTATAACCAGAGCCTGCTTCTTCTCCTTCTTTTTGTTATCCAGCAGCTGTATTTGATTAAGTTTTCTTAGAATCTCTTGATCTTGTTCTTTCTGGTCATGGTCTTTCTTCCTGTATAGCTCCACGTGATGGGCTATATGATCTGTATAAACACCCTTGGTCATACTTCCAAGACCAACTACTTCTGCTAGTTTACTTCTTACTGGTAAGGGCAGCCCCTTCTGTATTTTTGCTCTCAGGATTGACTGCTCCATTTGATTCATATCTGGATCACGTCCTGTGACATTCCTCCACACTTGATGTGCTCTTGACACATAGGCTCTTGGGTTCTCTTCCTGTCCCAGTGGCTCAATGAGAATATTATCAGGATGTACGTTTGTCGGAAATGTATCTCTCAGTGCTCCCCACACTCGTCCTCTATTCGCAGAAAACAACTCAGGATCATTCACAGCAGTTCCCACATATCTATTCAGCCCAGCTTTCAGTATGATCTCTTCCATAGCTGGAACCCCTAGGAGATTAGCCAAAAGTCTCTTAATGTCTCCTATGGCAGGCTGCGTCCCCACCATGATCTCTTCCAACTTTGAAATCCACGGATGTGCTCCATCTTGAAGAGTAGGCAACTTCTCAAGTATGTCTGACATATCAGTATTCTGCCAGGGCTTGTACTCCATACTCTGCCCTCGAATGATGACTGGACACATCTTCTCAGGTCGCTTCCCTTTTCTTGAGCGCAATACATATTTCGCTTCTGATCTTAGGGAGCCTTGTCGCTCAACCTCCCTTGAGGCTCTCCTCTTGTCTTCTTTTGTCCCAGTACTAGATGCTGCCAGACAAGACCCTCTTGAATATGAAGAACTCCTACACTCAATATCTCCATCACTGTCTCCATTCTCACTTTCATTTGAACTTTCATCTTCTGAATCTTCTTTCCTCCACATTCTGTTTCCCTTCCTTTCCGCTCTTTCCAGCATTCTTCTGACCTCAGGGTCATATCCACCCCTGACTTCCTCCAGGTCACTTTCATCATCTTCAGAAACCATCTTCTTAACCTTCATTTTACCCTTAGTTTCCAGACTTACCATTTTCTTCTTGCTTTTAGAACTTGGATACATCTTGATAATTGTCTCTGCTTGTCCAGTTTCTATTATTTTATCATCTTCATCTCTGACATTATAGACGCCTTCTTGACTGATCACTGGGAGCTGAGGATAGATTTCCTTAAACTTCACTTCCTTCTCATAGGGAGGGGGCTTCTTTACCAGATCCGTGTGAGAGAAAGGTGTCTCTATTTCTGACATCAGCCGTTCAGTTTCTCTTTCACTTTTTGCTATATCTTCTGCACTTCTTTCTCTCTTTTCCTTTGCAACTTGTATCATCTTCTGTCCTTCCTTTTCAAACAACTGAAGAAACCCAAGCTCTGCATGTCTCTTCTCTTTGCGGTGTTTACCTTTCCTACCCTTCTTTTGTCCTGCCTTGTATGTAGACACAAGCACTTGCATTGTTTTGATCACATCCGGGTTAAGAGTCCCCTCCAGTGGCCATGGTTGATCTATATCAGGCCAACGCTTATTCCATTTCTCTGACATCTTTGCAATACCTTTAACTAAAGGATTATTCTTCTGTACTACATCAACAGGTGTAAGTACTTTTACTGCTTTACTGTCCTTATCCGACATTGCAACAGCTCCCTTGATTCCCTTATTATAAGTTAAACTGACTAAAAATACTGAGACTCCTTTAAAACTATTAAAAATTTACTGACTTCCTCCTTCTCTCTTTTGTCAAATTAATTTAATTTAATTATTTAAATTTATTTACGTACTTATTTATTAATCTTCCTTTTTTCAATAAGTATTTATAACTAATCAATTAACCAATCAATTTATTAAATTTATTTATCACTATTTTGCTGCAATCAAAGAGAAAAAGAACACAATTTGCCAACTCCAGAGGAATCAAACCACATTAATGTACATTCACAATACTGGTCACTCCCAATCACTCTATCAAACTGTAAAGAAAAGCACTTCAAATATCCTAGAAAGAAAAACAACCCCAAGGGAAAAGCATAGACTCCAGCTACAGACCAACTATCACCAAAGGTATTCTCATCATATAAACCATATAAACACAAATGGATCTCCAATACAACTCAAATAAGAAGTAACCATGCATAGAGATAAACTCTCACCTACAACTCCTTACAGAGTCTAAATCAAAGTAGCCTTCAGTAACTAAAGCATCAACTAGTCAATCTGTTGCCAAGGTTTGTTCTATAAAAAGACTACACAGCATGTAGTATCTTACATACACAGAAACAGGAGATGCATCTATTAAACCCCAAACTGAAATTTTTCCTTTAACAGCTTAAATGTGAAACTGGACTAGATATATCAACATTAGTGACTTTAAATGATTATACACATATATATTCAGGAAGCAGGTATTGATCAAAAAGTTTGTCAGTAGACACACTGGCCTTTGTCAGGCTGGAGTTAGCAGACCTCAAGCAGTGGCCCCTCCTCCTTCTCCTTCTCTGACACACACACCATGAACAAACAAAGGAACAGACCAGAGTTTTAATGTCTCAACACTCTGAGCAGCTTAACACAGTTCACGCCGAGTTATCTTCCAACACGCATATCATATGTCTACAAAATGTCCACCTCAATTAAAGTTCTATACCATACATGAAAAACTTCATTTTATTTTATTGTACTCCAAAAACAAAATGTTTCTCTATGCTTGTGCACACAAATGATCCTCCCTGATCTTTCTTTCAAAGAATAAATGTCCTTCTTTGGGGGCTCATATAATTTACTCAAATATCCTACGTCCACTCAAAAGAGGCTCATAGATTTTAACAAAGTCCCTGGAAAGAGGCTCATAAGTTCTCATCTTTATTCATAGTCCTCTTTCCGAAGGCTCATACATTTTTATTTATTTATTAATTTATTTATTTTTTAACAACTCAAGTCCCCCAAAAAGGCTCATACATTTTCTACATCATATATAACTCAACTACTAACATTTATATAGGCCTTTATTTAATATAAAATCATATAATCCATGGAAACCAACTCACTCAGCTTCTCACACACATCTGGCATTCCACCAAGATACGCACACACACAGAGACCAACTCAGCTCGCACACACACACAGACAGACACCCAGGCAAAAGGACAACTCTCCCTCTAAGCACAAAACAACTCTCAACTCTCAACTCTTTTTTTTTAAACCAGGCATAAACTTACAAAACACTAAATCTCAAACACTCAGAGTCGACTCATTCATACACTTCCCTATAGCATGCTTTATAGCCGCTCCTTTTCTCATTTTCCTTTTCTCTTACTTTTAAATTTTTGCTACCTTATGAGGTGTAGACAATTCAAATGTCAGGCTGCTTCGAACACAGCTCGTCAGCTAATGTTGAGTGGGAACCTACAATGAATCTTAATGCTACACGACCAGTTCCATTGAACTGACCTGAAACTCACCTAGTGACTTTCCAGGATTTTGGCCCATCTAACATCGCCTCCCAGAGGGCTTTAAACCAAATCTGCGGCTTTTCCTTTAACTTTTAACCTTTAACTCTTAAACTCATTTCTCATTATCTCTTTACCTTTTCCTCTTTAATCCTCTATTTATGCTTATTATTAGCCAATTGCCCTGGGCCCAGGGTTACCACTAGTCTCTTTACTTTTAACCAAATCAGACTATATCACAAAGCCAACTTTCATGCAGTGACTAATGTACACATGTCTTACTGTTAAGGAGTCAAGGGCCCAAACAACTTACTCTCGCATGGTGTTATTTAGCACACTGTTATCATTACTAGTTACGCTATTCTACACTTAAACCATTTCCTATTCTTTACTTCAACTTTAAACCTTTATCTTCACTATTTCCCATTCATCTCTATTCCCATATTTCAACATACGCACCACCATAATCCCCAAATTTAGAACCCAAATTTAAAACGGAGAGTTTCTCTAACAGCAACACAGCATGGCACATAAATGATTCTTCTCGGTGCAACTAGACAGCAACCACACAACAGCCCTTACGAATAAACCAACACCCAAAACACGTGAGAAACCAGCTCACCCGTTTGCCGGCTTGGTGCAGGAATAAGTGCGCAGAGGTCGTCAAGCAGCGCTGTCAGTCACAACACGGTCCCATCTGGGGTGCCAACTCTTGAGGTGTATTTTCTTCTTTAGCAATGCTGTGATGATGAATGAAGAAGTCTCCGCCGACACTGTCTTAGTTGTCAATAATAAGTTTATTATAAAAAAGAACAGCATCAAATCAAGCACCTAGGTCTTGCTTGAGAGAGGTCTCGGGCCAATTGTGAATCTCCTCTCCCGAACACTGCCAGTCTACCCATATTTATATGCAAGTTAAACAAAGAAGTCGTAGAGTCCCTCACATCTGTAAACCATCATACATACTGTATTGATAAAGAAAGGCGAGTAGAGTGAGAAGGGCCTCAATACTTAGTCTAAACAGAGACAGGAAAAGGGCCCACCAGACCTTTGACCCTTGGACTAGGGTCCCTTTTCACCTAAACCAAACCCATATGTAAACCACATTCTTCAACCTCTTTGTCCTGCTCAACTGAACATAAGCAAGAAGAGAAATGAATTTTAGACCAGTTAGTTTAAACTTAAACACTACATAATGTATTACATAGGCACAGACACTACACTCTCATTTTAGTTATTACGTCTTCTGTCTCCGTGCAGTTCTGAATGTTTACAACTTAATTACAAGAAAAGCAAGACAAAATTTTTCTCAATAAAAATTTTCTCAATAGCAACATCAACAGTAACATTAAGAATAGCAAAGTACTTTTTGCAGTGGTTGGTAATGTGACGCTGCTGCCGTGAGAGTCAGACGCAGAGAATTCAGGCAGCGTGCAGAGCAAAAGCTTTTAATAGCAGCAAAGTAACGTGCGGTTAACGCTTTAAACAGAAAATAGGACAGGCAACGGACAACACGGTCGTGGCACTACACTCCTCGACCTTGTCGTATTTTGTCGTGTTTTCTGTTTAAAGCGTTAACCGCACGTTACTTTGCTGCTATTAAAAACTTTTGCTTTTAATTAAACGAGATTTGTTTGTGAGTGATCTTGAAATAGCCAAATTAATCACTTTTGTGCGTTTCTCCAAACGCCGACACACATCATCCATGCATGTTTACCACAGTTACAGTATCTGAGATGTAGTGCCTGTTTGTTCTGTTACTGATGGGAGAGATGACGGATGCTGGGACCGTTTCTTTTGAAAGGCCTTTGCACGTGGACTTTATTTACGTTGCTCCAGTGTTGCACGTGCCTCTGTTGTGGTCTGACGCCCCCCGCTGCCACCTGCGTGCAACAGATCCTCGGTAGTCCGCCGGGCAGACTGAGGCCTTACGGCTGGTGTAATACAGAGAGGTGATGGTGTAGTTCCGTAAAATAAGGACTGAGTTAACAGTAATGCTATAACGTTTGACTGACGTTATGTGAATTATGATTATTTAAACTAAATTAGACATAGTATTACTGTAACCAGGTTGATCTGTCACTTGTATAATTACACAAAATGTACTGTATTTGTTTATCTGTTTATCTAGTTGTGAATATGTGGGATCCAGACTCCTCCCCTTTCTGTTTTCTTCTTTTGTGGTGTTTCCCCCCAAGTATAAATAGCGACCACCCATCTTAACTCCCCCCTTTTCATTTTAATATCGTGGGAGAGAGTGCTGGAGTGAGTTTGTCAGCACTGTTCAATACACTTGTTATGTATCAACAGGAGTGGCTGATCGAATAAAAAGAAGATCGCCTACAAAGATTGCATGTGGCGGATAATTTTTACACAACGCAGAAACACACCGGTCACACTTGGTGCCGTTCGACCCTCCACTTCGCAGACCTGCGTTCATCGGTTGGCGCGGACTGCTGCACCCCACCTGTCATCGCGGGTCGCACTTCTGGATCTTCCCTGCTGCTCTAGCTGCTGCTAGACGTGCCTTTGGACAGTGTTGCATTCATCAGGTTTTATTTTTCTTTCTCTTTTCTTTTCTCAAAGTTAGCGATCGCGCGGTTTGTTGCTGATATCGCAAGCGAGTGATTATCCGTTATTTTTGAATGTATATGTCCCGGTATATGTTATATTGATGGTCGTTGGTCCGACGAAAGTTTTATGTTTGATTTGGATTTTTATAATTTTTTTTCCTTCGTGTGTCGCATGCTATATTTGAGCGGGAAGTTTGTTTTTTTTTTCTCTTTCTCCTTCTCTCCCTCGCGACTGTACAGTACTCTAGCTTCACTCCTTTTAGCGCCATTTTGAGTTAGCCCGTTTCGCTTGCTGTTAAAAAAAAAAAAAAACGACTGCCGTTACTATGGCTGAACAGAATTTTAAGGAGCCTTCGGATGCACTTGGTTTGGGAAGGGGTAGGAAATTATTTTCTTTTGGTAGGGGCAGACCAGTAGCCGATAGCGAATATGAACACGATATTCACCATCCGGATATACCGACGTCGGACCCAGTGGCTAGTTCCACCCCTATTGTTAATACACGGACTCGGCCCACCCAGGTTATTTCGACTGAGGCGTTTAGCAGTATGATCGCAGATCTAGCTAAGGAAATTGGCGAGAATGTGGCTGCGAGTCTTGCCGCCATTGGCCTCCCTAGCCCTCCCACACAGAGGACTGCGAGCAGCCAATCAGGCCCTTCTGATCCATCCCAGTTGAAGATTGTGGTCCAATCAGAAACTAAAGCACCGCCATACTTTAGGGGAGATGGTACAGATGCATTCTGTATCCAAGAATGGGAGGATATGATGAAGTGCTACTTATCTAGGTCCAATTGTGAGACACATGCAGAGAGGTTTGATCTGACTATGTCCAGATTGTCAGGCAAGGCTAGAGACGTAGTGAAAGTATCTCTTCGTTGCTGACCGGAGCTAGGTGATGCTGACCTACTGGCTGCAGTGTTTGATATCCTCAGGCGCAACTTTAGCAAACTGGCCTACTCTAGTCTACCCATGAAGGATTTTTATAACACTTTGCCACAGCCCGGTGAATGTGCTATGGATTACTGGATCCGCTTGAACAAATCTATTGATGCAGCTAACGAGTGTCTCCGCAGGAGGGGTAAACTAGTTGAGGATGCTGGTGCTGAGGTTGCCATGATGTTCGTCACTCACTGTCCTGATCCCAACCTCTTTCTAACATTTCAACTAAAGCCACCAGAGGAATGGACTGCGGCCGAGGTACAGAGACGTCTGGACAACCATGTTGGACAGACTAGAGGTTTGATGGTTCAGTCCCAGCAAACTATGAGCATGGTCTGCCCTGCCCAGACTCAAATTAACCCCACTTGCCAATACACACGTGACTCCCCTGTAGCGGTTGGTGGGCCAGTGAATCATTTCAATTCCCCATCTGGTCCTGTTAGTGATCAGGGTCAGGTTCAGCCTGTAGTAGGTCAGCAGAGCCATCTTTCGCCCGGCACTCCCGTTATGCAAACGTCATGTGCTACTCCAGCACCGTCTGCGGCCGAGCATGCTACTCAGCAATTGGTGGGTGTATTTGACAGAGTTTTGTCTTTGTGCACTTCATCTGTTGGCAGCAACCCGCGTGCTCGTGAGCGGTTTGACCGATCTCAGGGCCGGCGAGACTGGCAGCAAGCTGCATGCAGAGTCTGTAAATCAGCAGAGCACACAACACACGCACATTGCAAGTTGTTTAGGTTGTGTCTTACCTGTTTCAAATCTGGCCACATGAAACGCGATTGCCCGTTAGTGGCTCAGCAGTCACCCAGACCCGTGCCTCTCCCATCTGATGCTGATTTAAACTAGCTAGCCCATGTGATGAGAGGGTAAACATGGACGGCATTAGGGACACCCTCACTGAAGTGCTGGACCCATTTTCTATATATATGAACTGTTGTGAAAGCTTTCCTAATGATAAAGTCATTTTTGAGGGCTCGCAGAAGCTTGGGGGAGCTAGTGAATTGTTCTATACTCCGGTTTTAGTAAATGGTCAGGTAAATCTGAGAGGGATGCTTGATTCTGGGAGCATGTCATGCACTATGAGTACTGAAGCGCTGAACAAAATAAGGGCCGCTGGTATAGTGTTGAATCCTCAGCCTGTCCCAGAGAGAGTAGTGTTTGTTGGCTGTGGTGGCCTCCTTACGCAACCAGATTGTATCTATGAGTTGGATATTGAAGTCTGTGGTGGTAAATTTACAGTGCCAACATTTCTAGTATCAGGGCAGCGGGATGAGTTGATTGTGGGCAGTAATGTACTCCGCCCTATTATCCAAATGATGAAATCTGATCCGAAATACTGGCAGTTAGTGTCCTCTAAGAGTACGGACCCAGAGTGTGAACAGTTCCTCCAGCTCCTGAGCTGTGTTTCCCAATGGCAGGGTTCAGATGAGCCAGACAAGATTGGCACAGTGAAATTGAGGCAAGCAGTCACCCTGCTGCCTCATCACGAACACATAGTGTGGGGCAAGCTGCCACCCTCGTCCCCTATGTCCCCGGGCAGCACGGTTATCGTTGAACCCTCTTCCACCCATTCCTCTCCGAGGAACATATTGGTTGGGCGGGTTGTGACACCTATGTGGGGAGACCGGTGGATCCCAGTGAAAATCTTAAATCCCACGCATGTGCCTGTGTTGTTGAAACGCAATACAAAAATTGCTGACGTCTTTGCATGTACTGCATTGGAGGACTTGCCTCTTTTTCAGGGCCTATGTGAAACTCGTTGTGTTCAGTCAGAGACGCCACTTGAACCATCGCGCTCTTTGTCTGATTATGTGCGACAACTTGAGGACTGTGGGCTATCTGATATTGACATCAGGGGTTGTGAGGTATCAGATGAGTGGCGGAAGAGACTAGCTGACCTAGTACTGTCTTATCAGGACATATTCTCCAGAGGCAAGCTGGACTGTGGTGAAGCGAAGGACTTTGTGCACCGCATTCATCTCACTGATGAACAACCCTTCCGGCTACCTTACCGCCGTGTGCCCCCAGCACATTATGAACACTTGAGGGAAGTGTTGAGTGACATGGAGATGAAGGGCATTATCAGTAAGTCCATCAGTGAATATGCTTCGCCTCTAGTCATGGTGTGGAAGAAGTCTGGTGACATGAGGATATGCACAGACTTCCGCCGGCTTAATGCAAAAACAGTTAAGGATGCCCACCCTCTGCCACATCAAGCTGACTGCTTGGCATCACTTGGTGGTAATGCATTCTTTTGTTCTATGGATTTAACGTCGGGGTTTTACAACATCCCCCTTCATAAATCTGACAGGCATTACACAGCTTTCACCACGCCTTTGGGTCTGTACGAATATAACCGTCTCCCACAAGGTTTGTGTAACAGCCCGGCGTCGTTTATGAGAATGATGCTCAGCATCTTTGGTGATCTAAATTTTTCCAGTCTGCTATGCTACCTTGATGACTTGTTGGTGTTTGCACCCTCCGAAGGGGAGGCCCTGGAAAGGCTGGAAATAGTTTTCCGCCGTTTGAGAGCCAATAATTTAAAATTGGCGCAGAAAAAATGTCACTTCCTCAGACGGTCGGTGCAGTTTTTGGGTCATGTGGTGGATGCGAGTGGAGTCTCTGTTGATCAAGGGAAAATTGAGGTCATTTCCAACTTCCGAAGGGAAGATCTCATGGATTCAGATGGCTGCACCCCGTCACAGCGGAAAGTGCGCTCCTTCCTTGGCATGGTGTTATTTTACCAGCACTTCATCCCGGGGTGTTCTCAGATTGCCAAACCACTGTATGCACTGACAGCGGGTCAGAAGAGGAGAATTAAAGGATATGGAGGCGGTAAGGCTGGTACATATCGGGTGTTGTGTCCTCATGACTGGACTCCGGAGTGCGAAAGAGCATTTGAGGAGCTTAAGTCTGCGCTTTTGAACTGCGTGGTCCTGGCTCATCCTGATTTTGGGAGGCCTTTCATTCTTTCAACTGATGCTTCGCTGCAAGGGTTGGGTGCAGTTTTGTCACAGGTTCCACCTGGCGGAGACAGGGCTAGGCCTGTTGCCTTCGCCAGCAAGTCTCTCAGTCGCAGCCAAACAAAATACCCAGCACATAGGCTCGAATTTTTGGCCTTGAAATGGGCTGTGTGCGAAAAATTCAGCCACTGGCTTAAGGGCCACAAATTTACTGTGTGGACCGATAATAACCCCTTAACTTATATTTTGACCAAGCCAAAACTGGACGCCTGTGAGCAACGGTGGGTTTCCAAACTCGCCCCGTACTGTTTTGACATCAAATACGTCCCTGGCAGACACAATGTGGTTGCGGACGCACTGAGTAGAGTTCCTTTTGTGAAGCCTCTGTCCCAACGCCTCCTGTCAGAACCGTACTGTGCATTGCTTGATCAGGTCTGTGATGTGGGAGACGAGAATGTGCAGAGTGCGTTTCATTTAACCTGTCAGCCTCAATCCCTGGAAAATCCACCTGACTTGAATGCTGGTGAAGTCACCATGTCAGAAGGTGAAACCTCTGCCTTAATGTCTTCTGTTAGAGACTGGGATGCAGGTCCCTCACAGCGTGCTGCGTCTCTGGTTGATCACCTGTCATCAGTGGCTCCACCTAGTCAGGACGTTTTCTCTGAGTTGCCTTTGACTGATCTCCTTTCCCATCAGGAGTCAGATCCTGTTGTTTCCAGGGTAGCCTTCTATGTTGGGAGGCGACGCCGACCTTCAAGGCGTGAGCGTTGTGGTGAATGTGTGCAGACCCTTAGGATTCTGAAACAGTGGGATAAACTCACATTTTTGGATGGCATACTCTACCGAGTCACGAGAAACCCTATGACTAAACACAAGAGGTTCCAGTTTGTTGTACCTAACTCCCTGAAATCGCTGGTCCTGTCTGGTGTTCATGACAACGCGGGTCACCAAGGTCAACCACGCACACTCTCATTAGCTCGCCAGCGCTTCTTCTGGTATGATATGGAGAGGGATATTCGTGACCATGTAAGAAACTGTCACAGATGTGTTCTCAGTAAAACTTTAGAGCCTGCAGCAAGAGCCCCTTTGGAGAGTATTAAGACCTGCGCTCCATTGGAACTTGTATGCATTGATTTTTGGTCAGCTGAGGACAGCAACAACAAGTCTGTAGATATTTTGGTGATCTCTGATCATTTCACTAAATTGGCACATGCGTTTCGATGTCAAGACCAAACTGCACGGACTGTTGCAAAGAAGCTTTGGGATGAATTTTTTTGTGTATACGGTTTCCCTCAGCGCATTCACTCCGACCAGGGAGCAAACTTTGAGAGCGAGCTAATCGCGGAGCTCCTTAATTTGTGTGGTGTTCAGAAATCTCACACGACTCCTTACCACCCTATGGGCAATGGACAAACGGAGAGGTTTAACCGTTCTCTCGGTAACATGTTGCGGTCTTTACCTCCAGGATCTAAACAGAAATGGCCGCAGATGATTCAGTCGATGACGTTTGCATACAACTGCACTGCCCATGAGACCACCGGATTTGCACCATTCTATTTAATGTTCGGTAGGGTTCCCAGGTTACCGGTTGACCTCCTGTTTAAAAATGTCCTTCATGATAGCGACGTCTGTGATTATAACGCCTATGTTACATCTCTGGTGGATAATTTGCGTTCTGCCATGCTTTTAGCGCAGCGTAACAGCATGAAAGAACAGAAACAGCAGTCTGACCAGTATAACAAAAAGACCAAGGGTCTTCCTCTCTCTCTTGGGGATCAAGTACTGGTAGCTAACAAAGGGGTTAAGGGGAAACGGAAGCTTTCTGATAAGTGGGAGCCAGTTCTTTACACGGTGGTAGCCTCAAAGCCTAATCTGCACGTTTACAAGATCAGGGACCGAGAGGGAAATGAACGTGTGGTGCACCGCAACCTACTTCTTGATGTGAGCTTCTTGCCTGTCACTACAGACACAGACGGTTGTGACTTTCACCCTGCTGGTGATTTTGCTAGTGATGTAACTGGCTCTGATGCACGTGAGACTGAAGTGACTGTTGTGGACACTGGAGCAGCCACTGCTGCATCTTCTCTAGCCGCTTCTCCCTCTTGGTGCAGTAATGATGACCGCACAGCATCATGGGTTCAACAGCAACCTTCTGCTGTGTCGAGCTATACTGTGGAATCAGATTCCTGTCCTGAGTCCTGGTCCTCTGTCCCTGAAGGGCCAGTTGATTCAGATGCTACTGTAGATCACCTGCCTGTTCTCCACTTCATTCGTCCTTCTGACGAGCACAGCACCGACTTGAGTAGTAGGTTCACCTCACGTTTTGGTAGGGTGCTCAGACCTGTTTGCCGTTTGATAGAGTCTATGACTCAAAGAGAGTCGCTATTTGACACTGAGAATGTTCGCTCACCTTTAATGAATGTGTGAATTTTTATTTATATATATATATTATTATTATTATTATTATTATATACTCTTTTCTCCACCTGCTGTTTGATGGATAGTTGTTTGCTTGTTTTTTTTTTTCTCATGTGTTTTTATTTCCACTTTATTGGAGGACAGCTCCTCCTAGGATTTCCCAGTAATTGTATGTGACATGCATTTTGAGGTGTAAATGGCACCTCTTTGTGTCTATGGGGTATCCTGGGGCCTTGCCGGGCGCCAGGCGGTCCTCAGGTCTCCTAGCCCTTCATTTGGGTAGCGTTTTGCTGACATATGTCACCGTTTTCTTACTGGTTCATGTAATATTGCTGAGTGTTTTTGTGCGTCTTGTGATTTTGTGTAATTCTGGGGGGTGAATGTAACCAGGTTGATCTGTCACTTGTATAATTACACAAAATGTACTGTATTTGTTTATCTGTTTATCTAGTTGTGAATATGTGGGATCCAGACTCCTCCCCTTTCTGTTTTCTTCTTTTGTGGTGTTTCCCCCCAAGTATAAATAGCGACCACCCATCTTAACTCCCCCCTTTTCATTTTAATATCGTGGGAGAGAGTGCTGGAGTGAGTTTGTCAGCACTGTTCAATGCACTTGTTATGTATCAACAGGAGTGGCTGATCGAATAAAAAGAAGATCGCCTACAAAGATTGCATGTGGCGGATAATTTTTACACAACGCAGAAACACACCGGTCACATTACTACGTATAAGAACTAATCTTTAAAAGATATAATACATTCATACTTAATATTACGTATTTAAAAATGAAGTATAAACGTCTCTTTTTGCAGTGTTGGGTGGTCTTCTTCCTTTAAAAGATGCACATCCACTTCCGTTGATGGGTTGATCAGTCATAGCGGAACGTGCATCCTTGTCAGCAGGGTTCATTCTGGGCAAAAGCGAAATTCAGCGGCAGTTGCTTCTTCACTAAATTGCTCCAAACCTAATGAACAGTTAAGAGTTCTCAAATTAGTTTGATTTTGCTGCCTGAACTCTTTGAAGGTTTTTTTGAATAAACTTTTTTTTTCCTTGAAGCAGAACTAGATTTGAAGAACGGGTGAGTTTGCTTCTTTTAAAAATGTTAAGATATTTATTCTATTTTTAACAAGTGGACTTGTAAATAAAAATGTGCCAAGCAGCTTTAATTAAAATAGACTTGATTCAAATTTAATAATCAGTTACGTGTTTTCGAGATTTTCCTGTCTGAATTTTTTGAAGAAGGTCTGCGAGGCAGAACTACATTTGAAGAACGGGTGTTTGCTATTTAAAAAATTCTTATTCAATTTTAAACACGTGGACTCATAATTTACATTTGCTGAGCTGCATTAATTTAAATGCACGTTAATAGCTAACTGGAGGTTTATTAATGGGTCCATATTGAGCTGCTGTTCCTAATGAAACGGCGCTGCTGTTTGGTATGGGTGCGTTAACACAGCGGTCCCCAACCTTTTTTGCGCCACGGACCGGTTACATGTCAGACAATATTTTCACGGATCGGGGTAAATACAACGAAATAAAATCCGGTCCGCAGCCCGGTGGTTGGTGACCGTTGCGTTAAGAACCTGCGGGATTGAACCGCGCACGGTGGAAACGCGTAACTGCGCAGTACATCTACAACCATAGTGGGAGATTAGCACCCGCCACTGGCCAAATACGGGTCAATTTATGAAGTGTCGGGTAATTTAATCAACTCACTAGCCACCGTTCCGGTTCTAATCGGGTAGTGACAGAGACTTTCACATATAAGTTGATTTCTTCTACTGTTACGACTTTTTAATCATTTTTTTAAACAGTGCTGTTTTTAAATTCACACAAACCACCACGATTTGTTTAATCTCCGTAACACTAGCTTGATGTTAACTACACTGTTTTGTCTAATTGGATGTAAACAGCCTTTTGCTGATAAATCCTAAATTTAAACAACACTCCTTACATTGGACTGCGCAGCTTGATTGAGCAATGTGACCCTGACCAATCCCAGGGTACAGTGGTTCTGTAAATACAGTGGACTTTGTGGAGAAGAGCATCCGTGACTCTGCAGGACAATGTTCCTGCCCTGTGGTTCACATACACGCCTATCTTACATGACGTTGACCGACATGAGTATAACAGGAGTTAGTGTTGTGCGTGAACGAGTTCAAAAGAACGCATTCATTTTTCCGTGAACGTTCAACTGAACGCAACACATTTTTAAATAAAGAACATGAACTTGAATTAGTTCACATTATGTGTCATGAACGGCAGACATCACTGTAAATGAACGTTGGAATTTGCTTTCCATTGAAAAGTGAGTGACATCTGTTTTCTCTTTTGAAACGCAATGAGAGAAAGTTCCTCCCTCCTGCATTCTCGCTGGTGCAGCTTAAACCACGTATCACCAGACAGAAACGGTTTTGACGTTGTGTGCGCAATGCATTGTGGGAAACGTAGTGTCCGGCTGAGAATAGTTAACATACTGGCTTCCGCACTACGTTACCCGTGATGAATTGCAGCAGAGCGGGGTAGGCATAGCAACGCAGCGTAATAGGCAACAACGAGAGCGCGGAGGGCTGGGGGGGGGGGGGGGGGGGGGGGGGTGGACCAATGATGAGAGTGAGAGAATGAACTAGTTCAGAATTAAGATTGTGAACTTTGAACGTGAACTCTTCACTTTGAGCATGTATGAACTGAACTTGAACTAGTTCAGAAAAGCTGTGAACTGGCACAACACTGTCAGGAGTAGCCTGTGTTGGGAATTTCTTCTCCGACCCAGACGGGCCCCAACACCGCCCCGATGAACCGACTGGTTTTTGACTGAGTGGTCCAAGCAAAGTCTTGACAACAAAAGTTCTTTTAAAATGATTTATATAGAATATTAATGAATGCAATATAATAGAAGTATACGTGGTACAAACTCTTCAGTGCACTGGTGCTAGTTGCCTAGGAATCTACCTAACCCAAGTGGATCTCAGCAGTGTCCAAGCGAAAAGCCTCTCGTGCTGGGCGATGTCCTTTCTTTCATACTCTCTGTCCATAAGTTTCGATTTGTTAAGTTTCGATAACTCCCCAATCCTGGCTGCTCTCCATGGAAAATCACCTGCTCCTCTTCTCCCAGCCTGTGTGCCTGGTTATCTAAAAACTGCTTGCTACACATCCTGCACTGAATAGGCGCCTTCTGTTCTCCTCAAGGCCACTGAGGCCTCCTTACTCCTGCTTTCCCACAGTCTTCCTGAAAAACACTAAATTGACACATCAAGTTATTAGCCTTTAATTTTCTTTTTTCTTACATTTGCACTGTAATGTCCAGGGCTGATTGTTATATCCAAATTTACAAAGCAAAGAATCTTTCTCTTGAATCCTTTATTTAAGACAGCTACAGAGCTGATATCTTCCCCTCTCCACCCCACCTCAAAATAACTTCATCTTGACACAGTTTCTTGACACAACAGCTGTGAGTCAAACCTCTTAGGCAGGTCAGGATACCGCTGGGCGTTCTGCTTTCTTCTGTCATAGCTGGCCTGTCGGGGGGCAGCAACAATTAATTAATTTCCAACACTGTCTACAACCACAACCAAACCCTAACCAAACTGCTGTTCAACACATGACGGCGTCTGACTGGAATGGACCAGAACAGCTGAACACTGTGCGGGGTGTTGAGGTGTCTGTGAATATGAACATGTGGAGTGGGGAAAGTTCAGATGTTTTACATCTTGCTGATGGATGCATTGGTAGTGCCATGAGTGGAGCTGCCCTGTTCAGTGTGAGGACGACACACAGAAACGTGTGGGGATCAGGTCCATGACCCACTGAAGAACATCTGAACAGTGATTCTAGAAAAATGTCTTCACTTACTTCAATTGAATTACTTCAGCAGCCTGAATAGTCTCCAGATCTTGTCCCTATGGAGAACAATCTAACCCAATGGAGGATTATCTAATCCTACAGATAATTATCTAATGTATACAGGTGCTGGTAAAAATATTTGAATATCATAAAAAAAGTTTATTTATTTCAGTAATTCCATTCAAAAGTGAAACTTGTATATTATATTAATTCATTACACACAGACTTAAATATTTGAATTTGATTATTATAACTAACAACTAATGAAAAACCCCAAATTCTGTATCTCAGAAAATTAGAATATTGTTAAAAGCTCCAATATTGAAGACACCTGGTACAACACTCTAAACAACTAATTCAAAACACCTGAAAAGGTCTTTTTAATGGTCTCTCAGTTTAGTTCTGTAGGCTACACAGTCATGGGGAAGACGGCTGACACCTTATGCAAGCAGGTCAAGACACAAAAGTATGAAATACTGAAAATACTGAAATACTCAGGCCACTAGGCAGATCAAACACAACAGTATACTCAAGGTAATGCAGGTAAGTAAAACAGCCACAGGCTTATGGCAGGTCCGGTGCAGAGCAGGCTGTCCCACGTAGTGAGGCGAAGGGTGCAGGCTGAATGGGCAAAGAGCCCGAGTCCAATTAGAGCCAGGTGCTAATACTCGGGTGATTGGGAGTGAGGGAGTGTCCGGGAGTGAGAGGGTGTGTGTGAGAGGAGTGTGTGTGCGCGCCCTCTGGTGGCATCTGGGCTGACCCACCGTGACACAGATAATAAAGTTAAATCAATAACCCAATCAGTTGAAGACCAGAGGTGTCAATTCCAGGTTCAGAAAGTAAAAGTCCTCACCAGGATTTTGCTCAGGCTTCCTGGATTGTGTTGATTCTACTAATTTTACCTGGATTGCACTAATTAGAAAATATAGCAAGTTTGAGCAAAATCCTGGTGAGGACTTTTACTTTCTGAACCTGGAATTGACACCTCTGTTGAAGACTCACAGTTGCTTCTTCCTTTTTTGTGCAAGTTCTTCATTCAAGGAAAATGTGAGTTATTCTTCTCACTAATTGCTGATCCATGCTTGCTTTTTGGTTAAGAATAAACAAATGTTGTAATTCTGAAACAAACTACTAGAGGCACAACAAGCTGACCGTGTGGGTCTGATCGCACAGTACTGTAGTTTCGGAGTTGATGCTCCTGTCTGTATGAGCTGTGTTTGTGTGTTTACAAGAAAATAAAAAATACCTAAATATATACTGCACTGTGCAAAAGCTGTAGGCTATTAGATTTGTATTTTAGTAATAGCATGATGACAATATGAAATATGCTCCCCCCCCCCCCCCCAAAAAAAAAAAAAACAAAAAAAAAAAACAACAACCAATTTTAGAACATTTTAATTCTTCGGCCGTTCAGTTATCTTAGATCATTTGAATTTTGTCTGAAAATTAAACAGGCTAATTTTGACGATGTCATAGAGATTAAGTGTTTTTGATTGGCTGTGTTTGTATGTTGCCCTGGGGCTTCATCAGAATTGTTGCCCTCAGGTCACGCTTGACTTGGCACAATCAGGAGGTGCAGCAGAGAGCTGTACAGAGAGAAACCAAACAGTGACACCTGCTGGTGACTTTGTGTTCAGGACAAAACTGCTTTCAGTATTCAACTCGGGTTATATGTAGGCACTTCACATACAGTTGTGAGTTAGTTGAATGTATTTTAACAGAAATGTCACTGTTGTTCTCTTACAGAGATGGAGTGTGTCTGGGTGATGATTCTGTTCCTCCAATGGTCTCTCTCAGGTACTGTAACCTCCATCATTAGACATTCTATCAAACTCCTCAATACCAAGAGTCAAGTACATATTAGAGACACATCACACAGGACACGTCACATGGGAATTTGATCTATGCACAGGCACACGCGCACACACACACTGTCTATAACAGTACTGGGTTAAACTGATCTGCACACACACACACACACACACACACACACACACACACACACAGTGTAGACATGCACTGGTTGATTCCTTGGCCAATTTCAGTTTCTGATTTGTTTTCATGTCTAGCTGATTCAGATTTTTTTCTTTTTAAGAATTATAAATGACATCATACAGAAACATTGTTTGTTTTTTCTGTTAAGAGAAACTTCTTACATCTTAACATAAAAATGTGAACTAGGTTATGTGTTCTCTACTAATGACTGTGAATGTCTTTATATGACAAACTTTTTCACACAAATCTCCAAGTAAGAAGCAAAATGTTTACTTTTGAAAACAACTGCACCAGGTAATACAAACGAGAAATCAAATCATTATGTTGTTATCGTATATAAGCCTAATGTAGTGACTGTGCTGTTCATTTGGCTATGTTTGTGCCACTGTCACCCCCGTGTGGTAACCAAGTGTAAATGTGACCAGCACAGAATCAGTTTATTGAGACTGACCAGCTGGTTACTGGTTATGACCGACCATGTGGGAAACCAGCTAGTTCCAGTTACCGGCTGATCGATCGGTGTATCTGAAACTGTTTATTTGTAGAGTTTTATATTTAACACATAACAGGAGCAGGATAAGAGACGGACTGTGTTTAATACAGTTATGAGAGTATTATGGGTATCATAAGTGTTGACTGTGTTTAATATAGTTATGAGAGTATTATGGTATCATAAGTGTTGGCTGTGTTTAATATAGTTATGAGAGTATTATGGTATCATAAGTGTTGACTGTGTTTAATATAGTTATGAGAGTATTCTCCTGTCAGAGAATCTGTCCACAGTCTCAGAGGTAAACTCCAGGAGATTGAAGAGGTTCTGCAACACTACAGTCTGCAGTCTTGTAGGAACTCACCTACTTCTCAGGTCTGACACACTGGAACCCATGCTCCTAGTCAGTGCTACATTCCAGTTATTTTAAATAGCCGGTGGCATGGCTCTCAGAATCGAAATAAAAATGTAATCAGAAGAAAACACAAGGGCACAAAACATTGTAACAAACAAAATTTGATTCCAGTGAAATGCACAAGTGATGTAAGTGATGCCGATCAAACACATCAAGTCTTCAAAGTCTCCTTACTAAACGTCCGTTCACTCACAAACAAGTCTTTTGTAATAGCTAAATTAATTGAAGATTATTGTCTGGACTTTCTTTTTCTAACAGAGACTTGGCTTGATAGCAATGGAGCAATAGTGCTAAATGAAGCTTCACCTCCCGACTTTAACTATTTTAATGTCTCCAGAGTAAATAAGAGAGGTGGTGGTGTTGCATGTTTTTACCATTAAGCATTCCGCTGTAAGCAGATCTCATTAGGGGAACATCCTACGTTTGAATATCTGGCAGTACAACTCAACAGTACTTATTCAGTTCTTTTGATTGTTATCTATCATCCTCCCAGACTACATGCAGATTTTCTTGAAGAGTTTGAAGAAATGCTTTCAAGGATTTTAATTGATTTTGATTATGTTTTAATTGCTGGGGATTTTAATATTCACATGGATATATCCACAAATCCAATCACTTCAGAATTCATGAGGATGCTTAACTCTTTTGATCTCATACAGCATGTATCAGGCCCAACTCATAAGCATGGCCACATTTTAGATTTGATCATTTCTAAAAGCATAGAGGTTAATAATACTGAAATTATTATGCAATCTCTGACCATTTTGGTGTATTTTTCAATATGTCATTATCTACTAGAACACTCAGTGAAAAGCGTACAATAACCAAGCGTTATCTCAGTGCTGGCAGTGCCGTGGCCTTAACAGACATGATACAGTCCCTCCCTCCCCTCTCAGAAAATGGGAATGAGCTAGTTGAAACATTCACACACAGAGTTAGGAACTGTATTGATGCTGTGGCACCAAAGGTAACTAAAATTCTCTGGTAAAATTAGGATGCCCTGGAGAAACACTCCTTCTATTGTAAAATTTAGGCAAGATTGTAGGCAGGCTGAGAGACGTTGGCGAAGGTCAAAATTGCAAGTATATTTTGATATTTATAAAACAACATTGCAGAATTACAACAGTGAAGTGAAATCAGCAAGGAAAAACTATTTCTCTACCTTAATCAATTCATCAAATAATAACTCGGCTGTCCTGTTCAGAAGTATTGATCAGCTAGTAAACCCCACCTCATGTGTCTTCCCTGAGACTGTTTCAGTTGAAAAATGTGAGGAGTTTGCTATATTTTTTAGGGACAAGATTACTAGTATAAGGCAGAACATAGCAACAAGCACTAATAGACTATCAAACCTTATATCAGTTACTCAGCCTAACTTTAATATGTATTATTTCCAAGAAGTTGGCATGGTAACACTACTTGATGTGATTTCATCACTAAAATCCTCTATTTGTGAACTGGACCCTTTACCTACATGCCTTTTCAAGCAGGTTCTGAGCTCATTAGCAAATGAAGTTCTAACGATTGTTAATCAGTCTCTGCAATTGGGTGAATTCCCTAACATTTTTAAAACAGCAATGGTTAAACCACTATTAAAGAACAGAAATCTTGATCCCACAATTCTCAATAATTATCGACCTATATCTAACCTTTCCTTTCTTAGCAAAATCATTGAAAAAGTTGTGTCAATCCAGTTGAATGATTATGTAAAAGTAAATCAAATAAATGACACTTTTCAATCTGGTTTCAGAGCTCTCCACAGCACTGAAACAGCCCTAGTTAAGGTAGTAAATGACTTGAGATTGAATAAGGATGCAGGCAAACTCTCAGTCCTTTTTCTGCTGGATTTAAGCGCCGCTTTTGACACGGTTGATCATGAAATTCTTCTTGATCGACTACAGAGTTGGGTAGGCCTTAGTGGCTTAGTCTTAGACTGATTTAGATCGTACCTAACTGGGCATGATTACTATGTAGCATTAGGTACCTCTTCCTCCACACGTCAAAAAATAACTTGTGGCGTCCCCCCAAGGATCAATTCTTGGGCCGTTACTATTCAACCTATATATGCTTCTGTTACCACATATCATTAATAAACATTGTATTAGTTATCATCAATATGCAGATGACACTCAACTTTACATTTCTCTAGAACCTAAGGCCCTAAAATCAATTTGCTCACTGTTTGACTGCATAGATGATATACAGACATGGATGTCTGACAATTTTCTGCAATTAAATAAAGAGAAGACAGAGGTTCTTGTTCTTGGCAGTGATTCACAAAGGAATGATGTCCAGACCTATTTAAATCAAATGAATCTGAATGCCAGTCAATGTGTTAAGAACCTGGGCGTCACCTTTGATAATGAGCTCAGCTTCAAATCACACATCATGACTACGTGCAAGACAGCTTATTTTCACCTTCAAAACATTGCTAAGGTCCAGGATATGCTCACTCCTGCTGACAGTGAAAAACTTGTCCATGCATTTATCACATCAAGGCTAGATTATTGTAACGCTGTTCTATCTGCTCTTCCAAAGAGCTCTATTTCACACCTACAGCGAGTTCAGAACGCGGCTGCAAGGGTTCTGACCCGCAGGAGAAAGAGAGATCATATTACACATGCACTCCACTCACTCCACTGGTTACCTGTCAGCTTTAGTATAGATTTTAAGGTTCTAGTCATGGTTTTTAAATGTCTTCATGGTCTTGCCCCTCTTTACCTCAGTGAAATGATGGTTAGATATGTTCCAGTCAGGTCTCTGAGGTCTTCGAACAGTAATCTACTGGTGATTCCTAAAAGCCGATTAAAGATTGGCGAGGGTGCTTTTAGCCACTATGGCCCAAAGCTCTGGAATTCTCTTCCTGAAGAGCTCAGAGGCATTTCATCCCTGAACAGTTTCAAGAACAGTCTCAAAACTTTCCTGTTTAGATCTGCTTTTAGTTAAGAAACTCTAGTCTATTATTAGTCTTTATTTAATTATTTCTTTTTATCTTTAATTTTAATATTTTATTTTTATCTTCTTATTTACTTATCTTAATTAGTTTTATTTACTTTACTTTTTTATTATATTGTTTACTTTTTTATAATTTTGTTATTTTACTTTAATTTCTTTTAACATTTTCTTTTTGTCTTCTCCTTTTTATGTTTCTTTTATTTATACTGTAAAGCACTTTGAGTTGCATGTATGTATGAAAGGTGCTATACAAATAAAGATTATTATTATTATTATTATTATCATAAGTGTTGACTGTGTTTAATATAGTTATGAGAGTATTATGGGTATCATAAGTGTTGACTGTGTTTAATATAGTTATGAGAGTATTATGGGTATCATAAGTGTTGACTGTGTTTAATATACTTATGAGAGTATTATGGTATCATACTGCTGGAGGATTTCAGGAACTGACCAGGACAAAATAATAAACAAAACAAAAGCAGTTAACTTGCCTACATACAGTGAATAAACAAACAAAGAAACAATAAAAACATTTGCCTGACCCCCTAAAACAAACACAGAGACAAAACGAGGTTAAATTAAATATCATCGAGTTCCCTACTTCCCATTACCATGACAACACATTAAATAACACACTGTAATACACTATGATACAATCACAACCCAGCTGACCACATGACCAAAGGATTTATGTTTCCTTAGGAAGACATTATACATACACACATGTATACACTGTTTACCTGCACATAACACTACAGTCTGAGTAATAACAGCTACATATCTGGTTCTGTTTACCTGTGACATCAGTGTTTACCTTTATAACACCTGGATCATGAGAATATTCACCCACATGTCCTTTAAACACACGGTGTGAAATCACCTCTATACATCAGACATGTTGATGTGTGTAATGTGTGGAGTGAATGTGAACATCCATCATGGTGGTGTTTCTCATTACAGGAGCTCAGAGGTTTGATCTGGAGGGTGGAGGTACAGTTGTTGCTGCTCCTGGTTCTGACGTCACTCTGCCGTGTTCACTTAAACCACGTATGAGTGCTGTGAACATGGAAGTGATGTGGACCAGAACAGACATGCATAACAGAGTAGTGCATCACTATAAGAATAAACAAGACCAGACTGGTGATCAGGATCCTTCATACAGAGGCAAAACATCTCTGTTTATAGAGGAACTACAGTATGGCAACACCTCACTGCTCCTGAAGAAAGTTCAAGTGTCTGATGGAGGACAGTACAGATGTCAGGTTGATTCTGCCCAATGGAGAGATCATATCAGTGTTCAGCTTAAAATTGAAGGTAAAAATCATTATAGTATAAACATAATAATTAAAGGTATCCTCCATCATACTTTATAATAAAAGGTCCAGTTTTAATAAGTGTGTATGTAAACAGAAACAGGATGATGCTGTGTGAGACTCTTTGGTTTTTTAACCCACAGCTGTTGGAGGAGCCCCAGAGATCACCGTCCTGGGTACTGGTGTCTCAGGTGGAGTTCTTCTACAGTGTGAATGTCGAGGCTGGTGGCCTGTTCCTGAACTCCAGTGGTTGAACAGTGAAGGAGCTGAACTGCCTGCTGTAACAGAGTCATGTGGAGATCATAAAGGTTTTAATGTGAGACTCCACCTCACTGCACACAAGAGTAACAACAACGTCTACATCTGCAGATTGAAACAGGGGCAGATTATGATGGAGAAACAGATCGACATCACTGGTAATTACTGAAAACATTCAGAAGTATCAAAGTAATGACCAACGTAGTCAGTATATTTATATTAGAGAATGTTTTTATTATTGCTTATACTGTGTTATATTTATACTTCTTTCTTGAAGGAGTCTTTGTCTACTCACATGGATCTTTAATCTGAATCTTTGTCATTGTGTTCAGATCACTTACCCAAACCTGACTACACAGCTGCCTTCACTGTTCCAATTATACTGTTCCTGCTGTCAGCACTCGTGGGAGGTGTCCTGTATTACAGATGGAGAGGTAAACCAGTATCTGTCTCTCACTATAATCCTACATCTCAGTCCTCATATCTGTCTGTACCAGGAGGGTCTCAGATTACGATCCAGTTCACCAGAACCTTAGAGCTGATCATTAAATGATGAAATGTGTCTGATTTATCCCTCAATGTACATGTGGGGCTGTGAAGAAGATTTAAAGACATGAATCCACTTTTAGATCATCAGGCTCACCCTGAAGGTGTTTTGATTAATACTGGAAGGTCATGATTGTTCTGAAACACATTCTAGAACACTGATGGAAGGTCATGAATGTTCTAGAACACATTCTAGAACATTGCTGGAAGGTCATGAGTGTTCTGGAACACATTCTAGAACACTACTGCTGGTGCTTCATTAGCTCCAGTTCCACCAGATCTGTCACGCCAAGCTCCGCCCTCCTCCCTTGTTCCGTCTTGTTTCCCCGTTACCATAGTTTCCTCTGTTTATCACGCCCCTGCCCTCAGTGTTCTCCAGCCGTGTCTCGTTCATGTTCCCTTATCTCAGTGTATTTAGTTTCCCCAGTCCTGTGCTTCCTTGTCCGTGATTGTCGTAAGTCCTCTCTGTTCCCTGCTTTCTTCCTCCTCTGTGTCCTGATTCCATGTTATGATATTCTCCTGTGATTTCGCTATTGTGTAATTTGTTTCCCTTAGTTCTCGCCCCTTATTCCTTTTTACGATAGTTTCGTGTGCTTCTGTAACCCATGTATTTAGTCTCCATATTCCGGTCGTATTCTATTTGAATTTCCCTACATAGCTTTCTTATCTGTATGTGCTTCCCTTATAGTCTACTCGTGCCCTGGTGTACTTGTTCTTCAGTCGTGTTGTTACTTGCTGTGTTTTTCTTATCCGTTGTGCCTGTTAGGTTGTTCTTTCGTACTCCGTAGTCTCCTCAATGAGTGCTGTCTATTTTGCTTAGTTCTTCTTTTTACCATGTTTGTTTTATTTGTATTCTGCTCACTACGTTTCGTTATATTTCACATGCATAACCTGATTCCTGTTGGTTTAGTTTAGTGTATTGTACTGACTACTTAGTTGTGTCTAGTCATTGTGTTTCCCTGTGTTTCGTATTGCCCCCGTACCTAGTGTTTAACATTCTAATTTATTTAAATAAATCTTACTTTTCTGCACTTGCATCATCCCTTCCTCAGTTAATTCATTACATGCTCATCTCCATGACGACATATTTACTGAAGTGTTACTGATTCTCCAGATCAGCATCACAGAACGTTGTGTTGGTTGTGAAGAGAAAAAGTGATACAGGAAACATTACAACAAATGAACCTGCTGGTTATGTGACATTAAACCACAAATATCAATATACAATACAATGTCATTAATCACGTGAAACAAGTTGTTGTCTGAGTGTGTGTGCATGAATGTGTGTGTGCTTGTGTGCCCAGTGGTGGATGGTGCTCTGTCACTAGGGTCTGTCCTCTCTCCCCTTCCTGCACCCCATTCAGTCCCCCAGGGGGCTGTGGATCCCGGTAGAGAGTACGCTGTGTGTGATTGGCTGCTGCTTCTTGCCGGTGTGTGATTGGTTGTCTGAGACGTAGCTGTGATAACAATTGTAAAGTGCCTTGGGTATCCTGAAAGGTGCTATATAAATTGAAACAATCATTCATTCATTCATTCATTCATTCATTCACATGTTAGACTAACCCACTATTAGAACATATAGCAGGTCATTTGTAGATACACTCTGTACATAAAATGAGTCATATATGAAAATTAACTGCCACACTTTATCTCACACATCAGCCTTCATCAGTAAGTCTGGAACTCATCTCTGTACCAGTGAGATCTTCAGTGGTTCTGTTATCTTCATATCAGTGGTCGCTCGGACTCCGTACTGTATCTGGTGATGGTTCTTGTGAACTTGCAAACCTTTTAAGAACGGACCCGTATTTCCACCGGTCTGAGAATCCATGAACTCAAACATTCATGAATGAACAGACTGCCCACACACCGCACTCAAACCAGTGCGGATCCTTATATCAGAACTCCAGTGGAAGAGACAGTGTAGATCATTATATAAGAACTCCAGTGGAAGGGACAGTGTGGATCCTTATAAAAGAATTCCAGTGTAAGAGACAGTGTAGATCCTTTTATAAGAACTCCAGTGTAAGAGACAGTGTAGATCATTTTATAAGAACTCCAGTGCAAGAGACAGTATAGATCCTTTTATAAGAACTCCAGTGTAAGAGACAGTATAGATCCTTTTATAAGAACTCCAGTGTAAGACAGTATAGATCCTTTTATAAGAACTCCAGTGTAAGAGACAGTATAGATCCTTTTATAAGAACTCCAGTGTAAGAGACAGTATAGATCTTTTTATAAGAACTCCAGTGTAAGAGACAGTGTAGATCCTTTTATAAGAAATCCAGTGTAAGAGACAGTATAGATCCTTTTATAAGAACTCCAGTGTAAGAGACAGTGTAGATCATTTTATAAGAACTCCAGTGCAAGAGACAGTGTGGATCCTTATATAAGAACTCCCTTAAACACAGCTTTGTAGAAACTCACCAACACAAACACTGGGTCAATGCATTTGTCCAAGTGCTAACATGTAGGTGATATGATGATTTAGACCAGGGCAGAACTCTAATGGCCTGTTTTTTGACTGTGATGGTCCGTGTCACTGACAGTAATGTTTAGAATATGACCGTAAAAAGTTTTTATATGATGACAATGTTTCACTCTTTCTTGTGGGCAGAGTGTGTGGAGAGAGGAGATGAAGATCATCTCCGTGGGATGAACTTCACTGAAGCTCAGTGGACACTTGTGGAATACACTATGCTCAAGTCAGAGAAGGATCAGAGACAAAGTCCATGGTAACGTTACCCAGCTGGTTCCTTATATAGAGACAGTTGGGTTCTTGCTATAAGGACTCCAGTCTTATCCCAGACTCCCTGTTAGCACAACCTCATCACCCATGAAGTGTCTGGTTCTTTTGAACCGTCACAGTCTGTTTTGAGATCAGGGGGTTTCAGACTTGTCCAGATGGATTAAGTGTATTCAACCATTACCCAATTCTATCTCTCTAGAGAACAGGTTAGTACTATGATCCACTGTCCAAATCAAAGTACATCTGTTTTCTTCCATACCTTTATAGTAATCTTTTTTGCAGTATTAGATCATAGCACATGAGTTGTTGGTGAGCTGTATTCAATCTTAGGACAGTTTCAGATTTTCCAGTATAATCAAGATTCCAAACGAGCCTTTTGCACCTCAATTTGGATCCAGAAATTGTGACATTTGGGACAGAATGAGTGTCACGGTGGGTCGTCCCAGGAGCCACCAGAGGGCGTGCACGAGCACTCACTCTCAACCACTCACGCCCACTCCCACACGTAGCACACCCTCTCACTCCAGACACTCCCAGCATCACTTTCCCCTCAGTACTGACACCTGTTCCTCATTACACACAGCGGTACTAAAGACCCACAGGTCATGTAGTCCAGTGCTGCACATTCACTGATCTTCCCCTCACAACGTTGGACGTAGCCTGTTCCTGCTCTCAAACCTCCTTTACCTGTGGACCTCCACCTTTACTTCCTTGAGTTCCTTTAGCATTACTATTGCCTATTGGCCCGAGTTCTTGTGTTTATTTGACTACGGACAATAAAGCATTCAGATTGCAGCCTCTGCTTCTCACCGCCTCTGTCCCTGCATCACAATGTGTAGAAATGTGAGAGCGTAGTCTATGTAGGACTTTAAACTAGATTATAAATAGTCTTTAAAACTGGATTAGACAAGACTGCAAGACTGCCATCTCGTATGTCATAAGATGTTTACATGTTGAATTATTTTCTCACACATTCTATAGTCTCCAGTAGGTTTGAAGGTTTGAGGACGACTGCACAGATGAGACACTGCACCATTAAACTTCTCAGCTTCACACTTTGGTCAAGACTGCAGGTCTGTCTAAGAGAATTAATGAATCTGCTCTGCCTGACTGAACTCGTATTAGGATCTACACTGTAACACTGAAGTTCTTATAAAATTATCTACACTGTTTCTTACACTGGAGTTCTTATATAAGGACTTACACTGTCTCCAACACTGGAGTTCTTGTATATGGATCCACACTGTCTCCAACACTGGAGTTCTTATATAAAGATCTACACTGTAAGACTGGGGTTCTGATATAAGGAATTCTGACACTCACTAAACAACAGGGAAAGAATTCCTTAGCACGCTGAGACCAACCTTAAACAGTCCTGTGTTGTCACACTCTGTATATAATGAGATTAAGATATTTTTCTGGGTATGAGGGGCTCGGTTACACAACTTCACAGGAAGCTAACAAGGCTCTTCTAGGGTGTTTTGAAGCCACGTACTGGAATGACATCAATTCCATGACAGATTGTGTAGCAGAGTGAATTAACATCTGTTTGGTCAACTCCAGTACATACTTAAATATATTTACAGTAGGGGAGACCAGGTATGGTTGTAACACTTTTTGCTTCAGCACCTGTAACTCACTGAATTTTTGAGCTAGACTTCTCAAACTTTTATACAAAGTACACCCGTTTATTTACTACAAATTGCACCAATTCAAACTTCAATTGAAATATCACAGCTGCCGTGAGTTGATGTCAAATACAAGGTGTTCCCTTGTTACACCGGGGTAGGTTGTAACCCATGCTGGGGTAAGTTGTAACAATTAGACAAAAGAAGCAAAAACAGAGCCCATACCATGCAAAATGCTTCAAAAATATATATATTTTTTTTTAATAAAACAACAATCCAGAACAATGTCTCTCTCTCTCTGTGACTAACCATAACTCATATCCACTTTCTGTTTTATTCAGAAGTGTGTGTGTGTGTGTGTGTGTGTGTGTGTGTGTGTGTGTGTGTGTGTGTGTGTGTGTTGGTGTGGGTGTGTAAATTAGTGTACTAGAACAAACTTATTTAACAATATGTATGCTTAATGAACACTAATAAAATTACCTGTGTAAAGAACATGTAGGTCAAATAATAAACATTGTTTGTGTGTGTGTGTGTGTGTTTGTGTGTGTGTGTTACATGGCAGATACCATGTGCCTTTGCAACTGATCTGACTGACTTGCCCTTATTTGTGACCTCATCAGATGCTTCTTTTAAAAACATTTGCAGGCACACCTCTGTCAGCCTTTCTTTAAAATTATTAAAAGTCCAGAAAGTTTTATTAGTTGTATGTAAGGTGATTGTTGTAAGCTGTGTTACACCCCACCCCTGTCAGCCATTGTTTAACTAACTGTATTAGCAAGGGGATTTGAAATTAACAGGGGATAAATGCATCACAATTTACCTGAGAAACTACAGTTTAATGTAATATAATTCATATGGTTTTATCTGCAATAGTATAAGAACTAAAGATATGATAGTCTTGATTCAGAAATTTACTTTCTCACCTCAAAATCAGTTTTTTCTCTATGGAATCTGCATGTGCCTGTTTACAGCCTTGATCTTCACCATGTGGGATCAGGGAGGAATTGGGTAAATACTGGAATGATCATATGACTCCTATCTTAACCGTGATGGGTGGAACTGATGGTTCTCCCCTACATCAAAAAAATATGTCTATTAAAGTGTACAAGTAAACACAAACACAGATTTTACATCCCTAATGTCATATTGGTCCACAACATGATTTTAAAAGTGACCACATTACTGGAGAGACACCACAGACAGTAATGGTTTAGTTTACTGCTGTGCAATTAAACCAGTTAAATCAGGAATTCATTTCTGCATTAAAAGCATATAATCTAAGCATAATAATAAAATAAAATTGTAAAATATGCCATATTTGTTAATTGTGATTTTCACCTCAATCGAAATTTGCCCTCCATATTTACCCATCTGTGCAGTCAACACACACACACACACACTAGTGATTACTAGGGGGCTGTGGTGCACACATGCCCAGAGCGGTGGGCAGCCCTACCCCGACACCTGGGGAGCATTTGGGGTTAGGTGCCTTGCTCAAGTCTGGTGGGTTTACCTCCAGCAATCCCTGATGTTTATATACACTCACTGGCCACTTGCTAGTATCGGGTTGGACCTCTTTTGCCTTCAGAACTGCCTTAAATCTTCGTGGCATAGATTCAACAAGGTACTGAAAACATTCCTCAAAGAGTCTGGTCCATATTGACATGATTGCAGCAACTGTGTGATGCTGATTTGTCAGCTGTACATCCATGATGTGAATCTCCCGTTCCACCACATCCCAAAGGTGCTCTATTGTACTGAGATCTGGTGACTGTGGAGGTCACTTGAGTACAGTGATCTCATTGTCGTGTTCAAGAAACCAGTCTGAGATGATTCACACTTTATGACATGGCACATTGTCCTGCTGGAAGTAGCCATCAAAAGATGGATACACTGTGGTCATAAAGGGATGGACATGGTCAACAACAATACTCAGGTAGACTGTGGCATAGACACGATGCTCAATTGGTACTAATGGGCCCAAAGTGTACCAGGAAAATATCCCCCACACAATTGCACCACCACCACCAGCCTGAACCATTGATACAGGGCAGGATGGATCCATGCTTTCATGTTGTTGACGTCAAATTCTGACCCTACCATCCAAATGTCACAGCAGAAACTGAGACTCATCAGATCAAACGTTTTTCCAATCTTCTATTGTCCAATTTTGGTGAGCCTGTGTGAATTGTAGCCTCAGTTTCCTGTTCTTAGCTGACAGGAGTGGCACCCGGTGTGTCTTCTGCTGCTGTAGCCCATCCACCTCAAGGTTTGACATGTTGAGAGTGTTCAGAGATGCTCTTCTACATGCCTCAGTTGTAACGACTGGTTATTTGAGTTACTGTTGCTGTTCTATCAACTCGAACCAGTCTGGCCATTCTCCTCTGACCTTGGGTATCAACAAGGCATTTGTGCTCACAGAACTGAGGCTCACTGTATATTTTCTCTTTTTCTGACCATTCTCTGTAAACCCTTGTTACGACTACTCTAGGCTATAGCCCTAACAGAGAATGAGTATATTATGAAAGAGAGACTGTGATAGATATGATGAAATTACAAATTTATTCAAATTATGGCCAAGGGATGTAACTCCAGGACACGACCCAATGCTCAAAATAACAAACAAAAACGTCTCTAACCAAAATAATATCAACTACCTAACCTGATGCATGTTTAAAGAAATGAAAGTAAATGACAATAACCTACCCTGACTACCTATGACAAAACAAAGAGAACGGGATAACCAAAAGAGCGTTGTGTCTAGGGCTGGGTATTGATTCAAATTCCAAGAATCGATTCCGATTTTTTTCGATTTAATCGATTCGATCCAATTCGGGGTTTAGTGTTATTTAAAATGTATTTGAGCTGTTTCCCGACTGTGTACAGAAGCAACATGTTAAAACTAGTATTATATAGATATTAATCAGCAAATAGTTACTGGTAGTTGGTAGTTACTGATGGCTGGAAGACTGGTGAAAAGGGTCATCATAAATCTACCTTCAAGAAAGGTAATCCAGGACAATAAACAGAGGACATCTTTGAGGTGTCTATATCTGCAACAGTGGGCTCCTACTGGGACACTAACCAGTGCATTATTATTATGATTGAAATAATTAAGAATTCACCCAAAAGCTGTTGCTACTGTCACGGTGAGGGGGCCGGGTCGCCACCAGAGGGCGCGCAACCCGGCCAGCAGCCGATCCCAGCACACACCCCCGCGCACGCAGCCACTCCCACAGTCGCAATCACCATCATACTGAGCACCTGTTCCTTGTTTACTTTGCCTTCTTTCGCCCGCAGGTCGTCTGGTCCAGTGCTGCACATTGCCGCTACACGAGCGTCTCTGGTTGACAGCACGTCCCTACCGTGTGTGTACGAGCTTCACCTTGCATCCACAGTGTATGCGCTACGTGCTTTACCTTGCATCTCCAGTGTATGCGTTACGAGCTTTACCTTGCATCTACAGTGTATGCGCTACGAGCTTTACCGTGCATTACGTGCTGTGTATGCGCTACGAGTGTTACTGGTTGCCATGGATAATAAACCACCTTCTGTCCAACCCACGTCTCCGGCTGCCTCTGTCCCGACGCCCCCGGTGTCACAGCTACCAAATGCATTTTTATTTTTAAAGTGCTCACACTTAATAAACTGAAAGTATAAAATGTAAACGTGTATTTTTCTTTAAAGTGAGAATATAAGAACAGAACTCTCACGTTACGGTCCCCGACCCCTCCGTTTTGGGCGTGTTAACGTCGTCTGCGTCTAATCGTCTACGTCGGTGTATCTCCGTGGGTGCGGGTGCGTCTTGTGATAGTCCTCACCTGTGGCTCGTCTCGTAATCACGTGGGGTTGATGTGGTTTGTCTATTTAATTTGCGCGCGCGCAGCGTCCTGTGCTCGTCGTTGTTTGAGTCACACATGTTCTATGTAAACGTGTTTTATGTGCGCTGTCTGCGCTTCGGTAAATGTAATAAACGTAACAATTTGGAAAGTGCAAAGGATTCTGTCTCGTCCATCGCCTTGCGCCCAACGTTACAAGAACATTTTTAAAACTGTAAAAACACTGGGTAAACGGTCAGTGACACGGACAAACTGTAAATAGTCACTGACACTGGATAAACTGTCCTTCTGTTTTTACATTTCCGATTTGACTATTGTCGTTACCGGCACTGTCCGACGCCAAGTCGTTATACAGTTAGTTAGACTGAGCACGCCTGCGTGAATTCAGTGACGAGGCGGGGGTAAAAGTTCACTAAAAAATCGATCTTTGGACGTACGAATCGATAATCAGATCATCATATGCGAATCGATCCTGAATCGGAAAATCGATTTTTTCAACACAGGCCTAGTTGTGTCCTTTCTTCCTGTCTGGGCCGAATTAACAAGCAGGATTATATACACAAATATTTACACTTACACACTATTTATATACATATACACATAAAACATACACCAGCTACCAAGACCAAAAGGGGCAATTCCAGACTCAAGTTTAGGGACGAAATAATTCAAAGTCAAAGAAACCAGAAAACCAACCACACAATCGAACGCTACTAAACCACACCAAACGCCAATACGGAGAAAGATCTCCTCGTCTTGCTGATTTATCGGTCTTTTAAAGGCGGGACTGTGGGTCTTGGGTGGAGAACAGCCAATCCACATCAACCAGGAAGAGGGAGAGTGACATGGTTGGAGGAGAGACACATCTGAACCTGTAGCGTCAGATACCAGCAACGCAACGACCAGCAGTGGTCGTAACAACCCTAGAGATGGTTGTGCATGAAAATCCCAGTAGATCAGCAGTTTCTGAAATACACAGACCAGCCCGTCTGGCACCAACAACCATGATAGGTTCAAAGTGTTGCACTGTTGATCTCCTCCTACCTAGCGCAGCATGTTCGCTGATGCAAAATGAAATAATAACCAGCACCATAACCAGAGGTGGGTAGAGTATTCAACAATTTTACTCAAGTAAAAGTACACTTACTTGAACCAAATGTTACTCAAGTAAAAGTAAAAGTATGCATCCCAAAAAATTACTTGAGTAAAAGTAAAAAAGTACTTTGATTAAAAGCTACTCAAGTAGTGAGTAAATGCATGAGTACTGTCTCGTGTCAGTAAATTACATCATGGGAAATTGAATTACGGGAAACAATGACTTTTAATGTGAAAGTAATTTATTATAAATAAATATTATATATATAAATTATTTATTATAAATAATATGTATTTTAGTTTGTTCCTAATTATTAGGCCTGTGTAACTTTAATGTGTTCCACAAAGGCACTAACTGATGAGACTGTCAGCCAATACGTGTAGCTACAACTTGACACCAACTGAATCAATTTGTAGCAGACTTAATGATCCTATATTGCTAGTGTGTGAAATCAGTGTGAGAACTGGTTTTTAGTATTGCACTGCGTTACATTTAATAATTACATCATACAAACGTTATGCCTCAGAGATATAGCATTAGGCTACACAAAATTATACATACAGCAAACGTATCGCATCGTGTTTCCTCATATTTGATGTTGAGTTCTTGTAGGCTGAAATGTCCACACGTTTGCAGACACAATTGGCAGCGCCAAGGTTGCAATTAACTCTCACGCATTGAGCGTGAGACACACGCATTTGACTGTCTTCACACGCTTACACGCCACACATCCGATTTCTCACGCCGAAAAAAATCTAGTTTATTTACCTCTGATCCACATCTATGATTCAATGAGTTACTAGTTCGCACTGGCGCCAACCACTGGCGATCGATTGATCGCGATATAATACTTAATTTGTGTCCATTTTACACCCCCCCCCCCCCCCCCGTCAACAATTTACGTTCACCACCCAAACCCCCACCCCCCACCCCGGTTTAAATCTCACAAAATGTGATCTTGAAAACTTGGCAACCCTGCAGCGCATTATATAACTGTCCTTTTACACGTTTGTAATGTAAACATTGGCTGTATGAGGTCAGGGATACTCGGTAGGTTTTTCTGTCACTTTCTTGCTACGGTGGAGAAAGTTTGCGTATGTGATCACGTGATTGACCGGCTTCATTTGATTGGTCACTCATACTCGGGTGACGAGACGTTGGTCAGTCTTCTCATAGACATATATACATGTATATATGCATATGTATATATGTCTATGAGTCTTCTCACTGAAAAGACGAATTATTTACAAAACGAAAGTAACGGTAGCGCGCGGCGCAAATCCGATTGTAACGGAGTAAAAGTCGCGTTTTTCTCACCACATATTTACTCAAGTAAAAGTAGAAGTCTTTCATATTAAAACTACTCCTACAAGTACATTTTTGTCCAAAAAGCTACTTGAGTAAATGTAACGGAGTAAATGTAACGCGTTCCTACCCACCTCTGACCATAACCAGTTAAAATACAGAGATCTGGAGAGTACACATCAAAATCCTAAACTACTCTACTCTGTGGTATTCATGTAGCTTTGTGTGTAGGTCTGAAAAACTGACTGTTTTCACCTCTTCTTTATAGTTGATCTGAGTGTGGCCCCCATCTTTTCTGCTTTACCATTTAATCTCCCTTTGTCTGAAAACTTGTCTGCCTGTCTCTCTAAATAACTGCCTGCCTGTCATTCTGCACTGACCGTTTTCACACCTCTGATACAGTTTCTTCCTCTTGCTCACAGGTGCTATTTTCTAAGTTCCTGTTTTCTATAACCCCCCATCTCTGCGTGTACCATAATATGCTCAGTAACTCTTTGCTATCTGTAAGGAATTGTAATGCAAAGCAATTGATTAGTAATGCAATACTAGTAAAATAATGCTACTAAAATGTAATGACATTAAAATGTAATTGTCCACAAAAGTCACTTAAATCCCCTTTCTTCCCCATTTTGATGCTCGGTTTGAACTGCAGCAGATCATCTTGGCCATGTCTACATGACTAAATGCATTGAGTAGTGTGGTGGAGTGTGGTGGAGTGTGGTGGAGTATTGAGGAGTGTGGTGGAGTATTGAGGAGTGCGGTAGGGTGTTGAGGAGTGCGGTAGGGTGTTGAGGAGTGCGGTAGGGTGTTGAGGAGTGCGGTAGGGTGTTGAGGAGTGTTGAGGACTGTGGTGGAGTGTTGAGGAGTGTTGAGGACTGTGGTGGAGTGTTGAGGAGTGTTGAGGACTGTGGTGGAGTGTTGAGGAGTGTTGAGGACTGTGGTGGAGTGTGGTGGAGTGCCTCCACCTTTGATAAGCCAGGAAGCTTAGAAGGATCTAAATTATGAAATTAAGAACATGAAATTACTATAAAAGATACAATTTATTTAATCCCAACACTTCATAAAAAATCATTACATATCCCTGTTATCTCACACACTACCAGAGACTGTTAAAAGATTTACCAGAGCTAGGAATTTGACACACACACACACACACACAAATATATATATGCACATCAACTCTACACGTCATTTAATGACCACCTCAAGGTGACCCCCCACTCAAGATCAGACATCCCACTTACACAGCACCACAACCACTTTAAACGGAGCACACCGATTACATATGAAATATTTCACACTAAAATATTACAAATTTCGGTTGCGGTGTAAAAATCACAATTGACAAAATATGGCACATTTACATTTACATTTTACCTAGCTCCATCTCAGTTATGAGAGACTCGTAGCTCTCTAGAGAGGAAAATAATAAAATCATAGGTTTCTAAAAATTGCTTGTACCAGACATATTGAGAGAAGGGAACTGGTTAGGAAGCTAAACATTCATAGGATATTTGACCATAAGAAAACACACTTAATTCTGACTCAGATTAAACAGGGAACAGGGGAAATGTACGCAGTCTGTCATCATAGGAGTCTGAGCAGGGATAGACTGACCCGGCTCAGTTGGGAAGTCCTCGCACTGGGCGCTTCAGCAAACGTCTTTCATTTAGCCGCGTCTCTCCATCCGTCCTGCGGCACGATCAGTTCTCGGTCCGATTACACCGTCGCTCAGCCAACAGCAGAAATGACCCCTGAACCCACAAAACAGCGTTCACGCGTTCACTCACGCTGTAAACTAATGATGTCAAACTCGAAACGCGGAATCGAACTGAATCGATTAATTTGAATCACGGTGTTCCGAAACACTGTTTCGAAGTCCGTATCAAAACGGGAAAGTCGGGTTTCGTTCCGTCACACAGTTTCAGCTGGTCTGAGATCAGAATGTTTACTGATTACTTGTAATCAGTTGTGATTGTGATTACTTATAATGTTTAATAAATAAAGGATTACACAAGCATTTCCCTACCTTACAATGTAAAATTAATAATGTCAGCTATATCAATCCACTGACTAAAAGTGTATCAATTATTATATAATTCATTCATAATACCACCCAAGAACGTTTTGGGAAACTCACCCCTGATCATTTTCTGAACGGTGCCTGTAGCATTTCACGTGCGACACTTTTTGCTTTCAGCCGGTGTTGTGGGGCATTCCGACAACCCTCGTTTATCCGCATAACGACGCTACAGATGATATTGTCGATTTATGTTTCTATACATAAATAAGAGCTAGGTTTTAATTATCCATCACAGCAAACTGCATTATCTATATCCAAAGCCACACTGGCTCAAGGGTGTTAATTATTTTAAATGTGGCAATAACTACGCCACCCCACTTTTATAGAGGGTAGGGGATCCCTGCAAGGCTTCTCAAATAAATGAGTTATAAGGCAGTTTAGCGAAAATATGTATATTTTATTTAATCCAAGCAATAGATAAAAACATCTTCACCACCCATCTCAGCGAATGCGGTACTCAGAGGGATAACACCGGTTAACAGTCAACCCTAGTCAGCACATGGAGATGGTAAATACAAATCCCACACAAGTAATAACCCTTTGTGGTCATACCCACAGGACAGAAGCAAAACAGCACAACAAACTTCGTAAAACAACCACAAATGTACCAAACGCAAAAAAAAAACAATATTACTCTACAAAGGAAATAACCAAATTGATAACCCCAAGAAAAAGAACCAAAGCCGCATACAAAACTCCAACCCCGGAGAACTCAAAATAATCTCACAATTGGGAGGCCTCGTAATGGGACAATTAAATGTGCTGAACTAACACCCCCTGAGTAGTGCACTTCTGGTACCGCCACCGGAAGGGGGCTCAGTCTTATGGTCCAATATGCAACAGAATCTAAAATCAACTCTACTTAAGTGGCTCAGCAGACGTCACTATCGGGAATCTAATATAAAAGGCACTGATATGAAAAGAAAACACAAAAACGCACTTCAGAAGGAAAACAGTGGCCTACAGGCAACTAAAAACGAAAAGCACCCCCCCCCCCCCCCAAAGCTGCAATAACATGCACTTATTGAATCTAGGAGCTGGTCAGTTGTTGCGTTAAAATAAAAATATTAAAAACACAACTCACCGTTACATGTATACCTCAGCCTTAACGGTGAAGTTAGTTGCGCAGTGGCCGCAACCAACCATATGCCTTGTAGCTCCATGAATGGGCCACCGAGCAAGCAAGGCGTGAACCGTGCTTACACTTGACGCAACTCGTTTCAACTTCAATTATAAAACACCTAAACAAATAATGATCCCACTGTCAGCATGCTTATCGACTATACATCGATTTCTAAACAAACAATCTTAACCTACCAAACGCAGCTTCCACGACACTGCCGCACGCCAAACCAGCCAGCTCCCCCCTTGTTGGTTGAGAGTAGAGAAGTCAAAAGCTGCCAATGACTCCAGAGTTTTTATAACCTTAATGAGCCCGCCCCACCCATAATTTATCCCAGCTGTACATCACGTCTTATTCTCACACCCATTATTAGCCATGCCACATTCACCCCCTCTTCCAAAGTTCACCGTCCCGGTGAACCAGTTAACTCACCAAAAGCCCTACTGCCAAGGCCGGAAAACATTAAGAACAGAGCTGGGTGTACCTGAGCTATAAACAGAATTTGACATAGCTGCACGAGGGAGATGAAAAGGATTTGGGTGCTGTCCTGCTGTACTACGGACGGACCGCCGCACTATAGGAATAGGTAAAGGCTCCTGTCCTTGACCCTCAAGCATCAGAGGCTCCTGAGGAGCTAAGGGGATAGATAACGCGCTGGCTGTATGCCCCTGCTCTCCCTGAGCAGGATTAACTACCTGGCCTGAACAAGGCTCCAACACCCTGGAAACACCAGCTGCAGGGGACCTTACACACAACAATACATCTCCCAACGTGCTCTCTTCTTCTGAGTCATCTAAACTTGCCTCTGGGTGCCCAGGTAGAACAGGTTCTACAATGCCCCTCTCCACTGACACCGGTGGGCTTGCTTCCATGGCCACCACCTTTAATTCTGACCGGTGTACCGTTTTACAGCCCCCCTCAATCCCCATCGGCCTAATCTTGTACAAGGTTCCCACCTGATCCAAACATTCAACTATCTCAAAGATGGTAGAACTCCAAAGATCCTGTACTTTATGCCTACCCTGAAAGTGGTTCCTACAACGTATCCGTGTACCTGGAGAGAGTATAAGTGCCGGTACATTATGATGACGCCTACGGTACGCTGCTGCCTCCTCCAAATGCCCTTTTGCCTTAGCATACACCTCAGCCAAATGCTCCCTATGTTGGGTCACCCAATCAGAGAGGTCAACGTTTTCCTCCCCCTCCTCATTAACATTCCCCAACAACCTGTCAATAGGCAGCTGCGGTTTCTGCCCAAACATCAACTCATATGGTGAATACTGGGTTGACTGATGTACAGTGGTATTATAGGCAAACACTAGCTGTGGTAACAGTTGTGGCCACTTCCTTTTCTTTTCTTGGGGCAATGTTCTAAGTAAATCATGCAATGTCCTATTAAATCTTTCGCATTGCCCGTTGCCCTCAGGATGGTATGGTGTGGTCCGGCTCTTTTCTACGCCATAGAGCTCACAAAGGCGTCGCAGCAACTCCCCCTCAAAGCTACGACCCTGATCTGAATGAATCCTTTGAGGTACCCCATACACATAGAACAACTTTTCAGTTAACACCTTTACCACTGTACTTGCTTTCTGGTCAGGCACAGGATATGCTTGGGTAAACTTTGAAAAGACATCAGTGATTACCAACACGTTCTCTTGTCCGCTACTAGCTCGTTCCAAAAGGGTAAAGTCGATGGCCACAATTTCTAGAGGTCGCGTGGCCAACAAACTGCCCATAAATGTTCTTACTTTAGGGCAGGTGGCCTTAGCCACTGAACATCGGCCACACTGGAGGCACCAATCCCTCACATCTTGCCACATCCTTGGCCAGTAACATCGTTGCCGCACAAGCTCAGTAGTGCGTTCTATGCCCTGGTGACCATGATGGTCATGCAGACTGGCGAGAACCTCACCCTGCAGTGCTTTTGGCAGCAACAACTGCAGCACTGGGCGGGTTGCTGATGGAAACTGGACTTGTCTATACAAAACACCCTCCCTCTCTGTAATCCTGGGCCATTGCCTAGCCAATTCTCTTAACCCCTCTATCTCCCTCTTTAATTCTACCCCTGTAGGCTTCTGCCCTCGCCTCCAATACTGCAAGAACGCAGAAACACATGGATCAGCTGCTTGTAACGCCTTAAGATCAGCCTTACTGCGACTAGGAACTGCATCTATGGCCTGAGACTCTGCCAACAAGTGGGGTTTCTCAGGGCCACCTACCTGAAAGACCACCTCTGGGGGAATAGAAAGCCCGCCCACCACCCCCAAAGAAGAAGGTTCAGGAGGTGCAGGCAATCTTGAAAGGGCGTCGGCATTACGATTAGCCGTGCCTGGACGATACCGGATCTCATAATCAAACAAGGCTAGCTGAGAGGCCCACCGTTGTTCTACCGCCCCCAATTTTGCAGACTGTAAGTGGCTCAATGGGTTGTTATCAGTATAGACGACAAATTTATTGCCCAACAGATACTCCCGAAATTTTTCCGTTACCGCCCACTTTAAAGCTAGCAGCTCCAATTTCATAGTACTGTAGTTCGACATGTTTCGTTCAGTAGGTCGCAACCCACGACTGGCATATGCAATAGGTCGGCGCTGCCCATCCACATCCTGAGACAGCACAGCTCCCAGCCCTGCATGACTCGCATCAATTTCCACGTGGAAAGGGCGAGTAAAATCAGCATATCCCAGCACTGGTGCCCTCACTAATCGCTCTTTAAGGCCTAAGAAGCTCTTTTCACAGGTTTCATCCCAATGCTGCCCGAGAGGGCCCTGGATTCTAGGCCTAGGTTGCTTCCGCGAGCCCTGTAACGCACTCACCAGTTGGTGAAGGGGAGCCGCCAATTGGGCAAACCCCTCCACGAACCGCCTGTAATATGAGGCGAAACCTAGAAAGGACCGCAACTCTTTAACCGTTGAAGGCCTTTTCCCGCAGCGGAAATAACATGACCCAAATAACCCATCTCTGTCTGAAAAAACTTACATTTCTGTAGCTTTAACTTTAGATTATGCTGTTGCAACCTGCCCAGCACCATATCCAATCGTTGGAGATGCTGCGGGACAGTTTGAGAGAAAATAACAACATCATCCAAATATAACAACAGTGAATGGAAACTCTGGTCACCAAAGATCCGTTCCATTAGCCGCTGGAATGTGCTCGGCGCATTACATAATCCAAACGGCATACGATTGAACTCGAACAAGCCGAACGGCGTGCAAAAAGCAGTTTTCTCTCTATCTGGTTCAGCTACTGCCACCTGGTTGTACCCACTGGCCAAATCCAATGTGCTAAACCATTTGGCACCACCCAACGCATCTAAGGATTCTTCAATTCTAGGCAAAGGAAAGGCGTCTTTGCGCGTTTTAGCATTGAGCTGACGATAGTCAACACACAGTCGAATAGACCCATCCTTCTTTTGAACAACCACGATAGGCGATGCGTAGGGGCTTGTACTAGGGCTTGCTACATTACGATCTACCAACTCCTGTATATGAGCTTTCACTAACTCATACTGGGACGGTGCAAGACGCCGATACCGCTGCCTCACTGGAGTAGAGTCCACAAGAGGGATGGTATGCTGAACCAATGTAGTACATCCCAAGTCACCATCATGCTGGCTAAAAGCGTCACGATACTTCTCCAAGGTATTCCTAACTTGGTCCTGTTCTTGAACTGAGAGAGACTGCCAGGTAAATTGGGAAAAATCAATACCACACCCACTATCCCCTTGGACAGACTGAATCGTCACTACCTGCTGCTGCTCATCTCTATGGACTTGCACGGTACTACCACTAGACCAGCCTTGGGGTACATGAAGTTCCCCCAACACCACTTTAGACTGAAGCCACCTATCCTGATAGGTGGGCACCAACTTCATAGTACCAGCTGGTATTCGAACGGCAGGGCCACGCTGTGTCCTCACCAGGCCCACTCTACCCCTTCGACAGGTACGTTCCCAATGCTGACATTGAGAAAAGGCACGTTGCCACACCTTACCATCCCATTGAACATCTGGGGAACGGAACAAGGCTGGCCCATGGTGCAGAAACAGTTCGTTGTAGCAACGGCTAATTATATTCATTCCCAGTAAACCGGGAATAGACTCCTTAGCAAGATGAGCAGTAGAATTACAAGAACTTTTAGTAACCAATATGCCCATGCAGGGCAAAACCTTGCCCAAAACACAGACATTGGCTTCCAGATACCCCAAATATGGAATCTCTAATCCATTAGCAGCCTTCAACTGCAACCATGGACAAGACTGCAAGGATGACTGCAAACGACCCTGTAGATGCTGACAAAAGAACTCCTCTGTAACTGTGCTTACCATAGACCCAGTATCCAATAAGCATGCCACTGTCACCCCCCCAATCTCAATCTCCACTGTAGGACATGTGCCAATCAATCTAGTTGCACTTGAGAATCCAAAGCCCCTTTCCTCCCCTTCCGACGCCTGGGCGATAGCATCGGGGGGCACTAGTTTTCCTGTTGCTGAACAGTAGCGCTACCTACCACCCCTCCAGCTTCCAAAGCCGCCCTTCCGTCTACCTTACACCAACGAGCAATATGCCCAGGCTTACCGCAACGTAGACATATCGGTTTGCCATCAGCCTGAAACCGATAGCGAGAATCACGGTTGAGAGAGTGACTTGGAGGGCCAGTAGTTACTGGAGATGAATCAAGACGTCGCATGATAGCGTCCAGCTGGGCTTGTTGCTTCCGCAGGCCCTCCTTTAAAACAGCCAACTCATCAGAGCGATTAACTAAAACGGCATTCACATCTCCCTCCCGCTCGGCTATTGAATGGGTATTGCAAGAATGTACACGGGAGCGATGGCCAAGGGACTCACCCTCCTCAACCCAACGAATAGCCTCACTACGAATCTCCAAAAAGGACACCTCAGGATGCACACGAACTTGCCGCCTAAGCTCTCTTCGCAGTAAGCCATCACGTATGTGCTCAATAAACTGATTGCGCAAGGTAATGTCAGGGCTGGCGAAACAAGAAGGATCCCTACCGCTGAAAGAACTGAGTCTGGAGGCTAATATACGACTGTGAACACCCATACACACTAGTTAAAATACTAAAAATACCTTCTGCCTCTTCCGTCTCCGAAGCCGGACGAAACTTAACTTCCGCTTTCGCTTCGCCATCCAACAAATCAAATACAACTAGTGCCTGCTCCCCCCTAGACCCAGGACGTAATGCCAAATACCTCCGCACTTCCTCCACCCACTCTTCCACCTTCAGGGAATCTACAGCTAGGTTTCCTGAAAACCTGGGACATTTTCGGTCCCTAGGCAGATAAACATAACGATCTACCGCCCCACCCACCATAGAAGAATTCCCTTGAACCAGCCTGGGGGTGGAGGAGTTTATTGAAGTACCTTCTACTGCATCGTCTACTCCGGCAGCTACAGGCGCCTGAGCTACCTCCTCCCGAAGTCTAGTATTCTCCGTCCTAAGCTGCTGAACCAACTCGGTAAGAGCCTTAAGCTGGTCTGCCAAATTTTCATCTGCCATTATAAAAAGGGGAAGAAGAGAGAAGAAAAAAAAAAGGAGAAAAAAAAAATTACTCCCCACAACAATAAACAAAATCAATAATCACACACACACACACTTCCCCACCCCCCTAAAAAATAATAATAAATAAATAAATCTGCAACTGGAAGTGGCTCGGTCACAATTCCCTGGGTCCCCAGTCTTCTCCTGGATGCCGAAGTTCTTCTGTTGCCGTCTACTCTTCAGTCCACCTGTGACCACTGTCTTCCTTCTTTCTGTGCCTTTCCCCAACTCTTCTTATTACTAATCCGAATACTGAGCCACTATAACTTTGACCACCAATCGGTTAAACAGCCTTCATCTAATCACCGATCCTGCCGACTACGCCAAAATGTGGCAATAACTACGCCACCCCACTTTTATAGAGGGTAGGGGATCCCTGCAAGGCTTCTCAAATAAATGAGTTATAAGGCAGTTTAGCGAAAATATGTATATTTTATTTAATCCAAGCAATAGATAAAAACATCTTCACCACCCATCTCAGCGAATGCGGTACTCAGAGGGATAACACCGGTTAACAGTGAACCCTAGTCAGCACATGGAGATGGTAAATACAAATCCCACACAAGTAATAACCCTTTGTGGTCATACCCACAGGACAGAAGCAAAACAGCACAACAAACTTCGTAAAACAACCACAAATGTACCAAACGCAAAAAAAAACATTACTCTACAAAGGAAATAACCAAATTGATAACCCCAAGAAAAAGAACCAAAGCCGCATACAAAACTCCAACCCCGGAGAACTCAAAATAATCTCACAATTGGGAGGCCTCGTAATGGGACAATTAAATGTGCTGAACTAACACCCCCTGAGTAGTGCACTTCTGGTACCGCCACCAGAAGGGGGCTCAGTCTTATGGTCCAATATGCAACAGAATCTAAAATCAACTCTACTTAAGTGGCTCAGCAGACGTCACTATCGGGAATCTAATATAAAAGGCACTGATATGAAAAGAAAACACAAAAACGCACTTCAGAAGGAAAACAGTGGCCTACAGGCAATTACGCCTCCTGTTTGGAAGAAGCAGACCACAAGCAGATAACGTTAAATGCATTCAACTGGCTGCATTTAAATCCAACAGTACCGGCAGAGCAGTCTCGTTAGTAATAAAAACATTCGCGAATGTACTAAAAACGAAAAGCACCCCCCCCCAAAGCTGCAATAACATGCACTTATTGGATCTAGGAGCTGGTCAGTTGTTGCGTTAAAATAAAAATATTAAAAACACAACTCACCGTTACATGTATACCTCAGCCTTAACGGCGAAGTTAGTTGCGCAGTGGCCGCAACCAACCATATGCCTTGTAGCTCCCTGAATGGGCCACCGAGCAAGCAAGGCGTGAACCGTGCTTACACTTGACGCAACTCGTTTCAACTTCAATTATAAAACACCTAAACAAATAATGATCCCACTGTCAGCATGCTTATCGACTATACATCGATTTCTAAACAAACAATCTTAACCTACCAAACGCAGCTTCCACGACACTGCCGCACGCCAAACCAGCCAGCTCCCCCCTTGTTGGTTGAGAGTAGAAAAGTCAAAAGCTGCCAATGACTCCAGAGTTTTTATAACCTTAATGAGCCCGCCCCACCCATAATTTATCCCAGCTGTACATCACGTCTTATTCTCACACCCATTATTAGCCATGCCACATAAATAAAATACACACCGGCTATACCGAAGTTCACCTCTGACCACGACATCGCAGTATTACAGCAGTATTATGTCTAAATGTCTAGTTGGGACAAAACTAGAGTGCTCAATGAACTAAGTTATAATCACTGTAACTCCCGAATATCATCTGTAGCGTCTTTATGCGTGTGCAAACGAGGGGAGTCGAAATTCGGCACAACACGTTCGTTTGAAAACATTTCTCCGTCGTGCCTGCTGCTTGCATGTGCTAAATGAAATTGAGCATTGAGTATTATTACCGATTACAAAACGCAACAGGCTCTCAACAGGCTGACTGTTACGTCAAATGCTAGGTTTTTAGTAGTTCGCCAACTCCTGGCGATCGGTTCCCCCCCCAAACGCTTAACAACTTACGATCATATCACTCTGCAATTTACATATGTTCAGTATAAATAATGTAAATGTGTGGTTAACTTAATGGTGCAAAAAGGAAATGGACACAGACAACTACCTTACCAAGATTTTCATACAGGTGATACAAATAAGGCTATAAAAAGAGCAGCTAACAGTGAAGGCTGAAGGCTGATTGACCATGGCATGCCCATTTGTAGAAAATCCAGTAGATGAGGGAGCGTGTGTAGCATGGACGTAATTTTGATTTCAAAAGTGGGGGGACATGGATTCGTCGCTATTTAAATATTTGGTTTTAACCATAAAAACTGGGGGGGACCAAAACCGGCTTTTGAAAAAGTGGGGGGGACATGTCCCCCCCGTCCTCCCCCAAAATTACGTCCGTGGTGTGTAGTGTGCAGAACATTCATGCTACCAGCTCCAAGGTCATTCCAGGACAGGACAGATCCACTTGGCTTTCCAGATGACTACTTATTTGAGCACTACAGGTTCTGAAGACACAGTATTATATATCTTTGTAAATTACTGGGGCCATATATTGAGAAGAACACTAGACGTAGTAAAGCTCTTACCAAACCCCAAACAGTCTGTATCGCTTTGCACTTCTTTGCCAGTCATGCATTTCTGTACAGCATTGGGGATGCAGAATATCTTAGTAAGGCAACTGTCTGCCGCGAAATTCGAAAGGTTTACCTTGCGCTTAAGCATTTCTTTAATATATTCATCAAATTCCCTGGTCAGAGAGGCATCCTTCCCAACCTTTTTCAGAACAGCTGGTATGTATTCATGAGAATTAGTGTTGGTTTGATCAGTAACTTGGAGTTAAATGTATATGACTTTAACAGACGCTCTTATCCAGTGCACTTACCGAAGTGCTTTGTATTCATCTTAATCAACTATTTCATGCTAAAATTCATTCAATTCAAAATAAATTGAATTCTCCAGGATTTCCAAATGTCATTGGTGCTATAGACTGCACTCACATCAGGATAAAGGCTCCATCTGGACCCATGGAAGCAGACTATGTGAACTGAAAATCATTTCACAGCATCAATGTACAGGTACATGCAAGTTTTGCCTACCCAACAGAAATTGTATAGCATGTCGCTCCATCGGTTTGAACAACTTTCACCCTTTGTCACTTTTGCCATTGTTCTAGATGGTTTGCATCAGCCAATTTCTATTCTCCAACATTGAGGCAAAATGGCCCGGCTTGGTGCACAATATTTCGTGCCTCCTCACTGGCACAGAGGTTTGCCCAAGGTAAGAATACTCCAACCACACAAAATAGTGCAGATTTGGCCTCAGTGTTTAACTCTTCTCCTTATAATCGTAGATGCTTTTCCTGGCTAACTGCTTGGGGATAGGGGTTACCCCTGCCAACCTTTTCTCCTTACCCCATATGCAGACCCTACAACAGATGCAGAGAGGAGGTTCATGCACATTCAAAGACAAGGGCATGCATTGAGATGGCATTTGGACAGTTAAAGAGCAGATTTAACTGCTTGCGCCATCTCAGAGTGACCCCTGAGAGAGCCTGTGACATTAAAGCAGCCTGTGCAGTTTTGCACAATGTGGCAATACTGCAAAAAGGAGTAATGCCAAGAGTGGAGTTGGAGCAATGGGAAGAAGACATTTTAATTGCAGACCACATGGATGGTAGAGCTATGAGGGACATGTATGCAAACACTTACTTTAGTTAAGGGAATATTTTGTTTGCATTTGTTCATTAACACAAAACAAGACACCTTTTTTTTGGAAAGAGAAATTTATTGATTGTCTTGCTGAGCCTGTGGACAGAAGAAACTTTGATTTACTTGGCTGGCTAAAACAAATCAAAATCAAATCAAATTTTATTTATATAGCGCTTTTTACAACAGTTGTTGTCACAAAGCAGCTTTACAAGTGCCGAGTCCTAGCCCCCAGTGAGCAAGCCAAAGGCGACAAGCATATTAAAGTGAGACATTTTTGCAAATACATCTTTTTAAGTACCTTTTGTAGATCTCACTAATCTTAGGTTCCTTCAAGACAGAAGTATAGTCAAGATTGAGAAGTATTTATTCATGTTGAACTGCATAACTACTACTCACGTGTTCTCTTGAGAGGTGTGAGCTCTGGACAACACAACACAAATCATGAGATCACACAGCACATTAACAGACAGATACATAGACACACACGCCTTACAGCTGGCCTTTCTGAACAGGCAGACACTGTACCATCCTGGATGGTCCAGCAATCTCCCCCTGCAAACAACAAATTAAGACACATAAATGTTAACGGTCCTCAGGGTTCAGCTATCATTATTGTCAAATACAGGAGGGTCCAAAAGAGTCAGCACACCCCCCACGACTGTAAAATTTTAGTCATCAAGTATACAATAATACTACGATGTAGCCTGTAAGAACAAAAATGTAAAATCTGAGAAACAACTGAACCTACCTTTAACATAAGGCTGTGTATCATGAGGACAGACGGGATCAGATGATGTTCCTCCTTCAATTCCCACAATGATGGGGCGTCCGCTGTTTTGCTCCAAAGCAAGGTCTTCTGCAGGAGTGAGGGCTGCTACAGGAGCCCCACCACCAGTAGCAGCTTATCTGACTTTATAAATACAGGACGTGTTGCCTTTCTTCGTAATAATGTATTTATATTCCTCATACAGACGTATAAGTAGCTCATGTTAAGCAGAAGAAGCAAAAAAGCTGCTCGTTCCTTCAGCTCTTTCGACATTTTCTTGCCTTTTCGAATATCGATTAGTGAGGCTGTGTAAATACTGTGTGCACGCGCATGATCGCCGATTTCAAAAGCCGGGCTTGAATTAGCGGGAACAGGTTGTCTGGATTTCGTTAGTGGAACGGAACTAGACGGAAGTGAACTGTTTGGCTAACTCAAGCGAGGCTCACTCTAATAAGCGCCGCTTTCATAAGCTTGCTTCGTGGAATAGCCCCCTGGTCGCCCACTAGATGTCACCGTGGCGTGTGATGATTCAAACGTTTCACAAGATCGAATCATTTCCCGAATCAATTGGTTCATTTGATTCAATCTCCCAAAAGCTCCACTTTTACCATCACTGCTGTAAACACACTCAGCGTCCAACACCCCCGAACTCTCACTCACTTACTTCCTTTAAAAGGAAAAACCCCACATCTTGTCTCGAATGGTCCTTTACATGTGCTTTACGACTAAATCGGTATTATGGATAATACTGTGTACAGTATGTTCATACTGTATTGCTAAAGTATGTGATATTTGTGGCGCGTCTGACTGACCCGAAAGTGGTTCAAGAGTGAGTGATCTAGACTCCTAGAAACTCTCGGACTGACCCGGAAATGGTTCCAGAGTGAGTGATCTAGACTCCTAGAAACTCTCTGACTCCTAAAGTGAAAGTACGACGTTCACTCTGTTCAAAACAGAAACATAGCGGTTGGTTTTCCTTCACTATAACAGTCGGAGTTTTCATAAGATAAATACAATTTTAAACAGTTCAGCGTTTTCAAGGTAATTTGCGAGGTTACAGGTTTATTTTGACTGAACTCCTTGAAAGTTTCTCTGTTCCTGGCGACGCAGAGTTGGGTGAGTTCACCTCCATGTTTCATTTTCTTCGACATTTTTATTTCATTTTTAACAACAAAATATAAATCGGAGTCACATAACTGTCATTAATTACAGTTCACGTTAATGTGTAACGGAGGTGTGATACGTTAGTTTATAGATCCATATTGATACCGCGGCTGGAGTTTGAGGGACATTAACCGCGTTTAGACCAAATGTTCCTTAATCACAGAATATTAATTATGGTTCTGAACTCAGAAAAGCGACTTTAACGGGGTTGTTGTTTAAACAGGGATGTTGTTTGGTATCTTGTAATGGTCATTATTAATCAATATGATTAAATACATTTACTGTCGTGTAGAGTAACGGGCGTTACGCGTTTGTAAATGTAACGGAAACTGGGTGCGGTCACGCGCTGCACGAGCGGCTGAGTGGCGAAGATGATGCGCGTGCTGCAACATCTCAGTTCATCGTGCATTTATAACTGTGCGATGTGAACAGAGCAAAACGGTAATAAATATCCACACGCAGGAGAAGACAACACATTACAACCGAATACTGCAGTCATGGTCTGGTGGTTAGGGAACTGGTCTTGTGACCGCCCGGTCGTGGGTTTCATTCCCAGACCTGAGGCCATGACTCAGGTGCCACTGATCAAGGCCCTTAACCCTCAATTGCTCACTTGTATAACAATGAGATAAAAATGTAAGTCGCTCTGGATAAGGGCGTCTGCCAAATTCCATAAATGTAAATGTAAAATGAATAGAATCTAAGCTGCAGGAAGTTATAAAGTTCATCTCTCTACCCGGTTTGGTAACTACAAGTGAAAGATGGGGGGGGGGGGGGGGGGGTTATCTCTGTGTTTCTCCTTCCCACTCGCGATTAGAGAAAAAATCGTGTGCGCGTTTGTGTGGGTCACTCGTTCTGAATTCCGGGAGATTATATGTTACTCGCGGGTATCAGGGAGACACTACCGAAATGCGGGAGACTCCCTCAGCTTCCGGGAGACTTGGGATGTCTGAATTTGCTTTGTTAACTTTAACTTGTGTGTGTGTGTGTGTGTGTGTGTGTGTGTGTGTGTGTGTGTGTGTGTGTGTGTGTGGCAGACGTTTTGGAAGAAAACTAGAATACTAGGTTGTAATGCACAAGTATCCTAGAAACTGTAGAAACAAAAATGCACACTAAACACTAAAATGTACACTAAAACGAATGCACACTAAAACAAAAATGTACACTATAGCCTAATACAAAAACTTAGGGCTGGTCCAGATACTCATTTCAGATGGATGAAGCATTTTTGACAAGTACGTCATACGAGTAAAACATGTCAATATCTGTGCTCGTGCTAAAGGACAATTCTCATTGAGTCTTCACGATCTGTGATTGGCCAGTCCCTTCCTACAGAGGCCAGAGCTGTGCTCCTCTCTCTCTCTCTCTCTCTCTCTCTCTCTCTCTCTCTCTCTCTCTCTCTCTCTCTCTCTCTCTCACACACACACACACACAGTGACTGATCTCTGTGTGCTGGGCTCCAGCACACATAGCGTCAGTACTCCTCAGGTTTTCTTCAGCTCTCCTCTATTTCAGTGTGGATGATATTATTATATCATATATATATATTATATCATATATATATTATATCACGTTTCTTAGTCAACTGGCAGGGAACCCGCGGGTCGTTAAAAAGTCTTAAAATGTCTTAAATTTAGTTTTACATATTCAAGGTCTTAAAATGTCTGGAATGTTAGGAGGGGAGGCATTAAATAAGTGTGTTGCTCAGTTTTTCTGTTTTATTTTACCGATGTATATCCCACAATAATTATCATTCCGCCACGGCCGTATACTCCGCCTAATGGCAGTAGTACGTCACCTAACAGGTGGAAACAGCAGACGATGCTTTAGCTGCACAAGCTGCTTTTCTTATTTGAGGGCTGCGGCGGGAACAACAATACAAGGATGCAGACATGGGTAAATGTCTATTCAGTGAAGTGGCTGGAGGATGAAAACATATTGTGGCTGGCTGAAACCTTCCAGTGATTCGTATGAGGCGCGATGTGAACTTGCCGAAAAACATTCAAACTTGGTACAATGGGCTGTAAAGCGTTGGATTCTCATATGAAATCTGAAAAACACAAGCGATATGATAGCACTCGTAATAGTAATATGCATATCGAGTCATTCACTGCTAACTGCCTAAGAAGGAGAGTACTAATTTAGTTTTTCCAATAATTACTGTGTGTAAACCTAGGACCAGCACTTTACAAAAACACAAAGAGAAAGATCATTTTAACAATTTTATCAATACAAACAACTTAATTTACGTAGAGCTTTCTCCACTCCCATTGTGTCCCCTTACTAAATCCTCAATAGCCCCTTTTAATGATCTTAACAGTTTTAAAAATAGAAAAGGTCTTGGAATTCTCCACTTAAATATAAGAAGCCTTCTTCAGAAAAATAAAATGGATCAATTGAAAATTCTTATTGCTCAGGCTGATCCTGATATTTTAATCCTAACAGAAACCTGGCTCAGGCAAACTGTAAGTGACACAGAAGTAGCAATACAAAACTTCACTTTATACAGAATAGATAGAAAATCAAGGGGAGGTGGAGTAGCCGTTTTTATGAAAAATAGCATTGAAGTGGAAGTTTTAAAGACTATGTCTAAAGAAAAGTGTTTTGAGTTTTTAGCATTAAAGGTATCCCCAGGAAAAAATGACTCTTTTATTTTAATAGGGATTTACAGGCCTCCTTCTGCGCCATCCTCTGCAACAGATGATTTAGCAGAGCTTTTATCACACTATACAACCTCTGAAATGCTGGTCCTAGGGGATTTTAATCTGAACTGGTTCTCTAATGCATCCGATCATTTAAAAGAAGTTTGTGGCAATCTTATCCTCTCACAGCTGATCACTGAGTCAACTCGTCCAAACCTAAAGGACCCTCTCAAATCTACTCTGATCGACTTAGCTTTTTTGAATAGAAAGAAAAAAATCACTGCCTCTGGAGTTTTGGAGCTTGGTTTCAGTGATCATTGCCCGATCGGATGCATTAGAAACAGTTCAAAGATACAAACAGGCTCTCGGATGGTGGTTAGAAGATATTTTAAACATTTTAATGAACAGGCTTTTCTTTCTGACTTAGCAGTGAGCAATATCCACTCAACTTTCAAAAGTTCAGATGTGGATGAAGCTCTGGAACATTTTAGAAATTCCTTCCTCTCAGTGGCAAATAAACATGCACCCTACAAAAAACTGCAAATAAGAGATAGATCTAGTCCCTGGTTTACAGGTGAAATTTCCTCACTGCTACAGTCAAGAAACAAAGCCTGGTCTATTGCCAGATGCACAGGAGAAAGTGAAAAATGGCTTACTTTTAGGAAACCGAGAAACAAATGCACTTTTGAAACCAGAAAAGCTAAATCAGAGTATTTTGTCAGCCAAATATCTATCTCCACAAACCCACGGGATTTCTGGAAAGCGGTTAACTCACTCAAGCATAACTCCAAACAAAATCCAACTAAAATTCTAGTTAACAATAACATGATCTCTGACCAACAAGAACTGTGTCAAGCTTTTAATGTACACTTTGCTGTAGCTGGTCAGATTTTAAGAAACATTGACATAAACGTGCCTGTGGATCAGCCTACTGTCACTACTATTGCTTCCCAGAATCACCATATCTTCACTCTCCAGACCTGCTCCCCTTATGTAATAGCTAAAGCCCTTTCTTCTATTAATCCCCGAAAAACAATAGGTGAGGACGGTCTGGATCCCTACTAGGGGTGGGCGATATGGGGAAAAAAATAGTATCACGATTTTTTTCATAAAATCACGATTTTGATTTTTTATCACAATCTTCCATCCAAAAAAAAATTGGGGCTACAAAGCTTTCTTTTTAAGCAGATTTAAATGAATGATATTGCAATTTTCCATGTGCAAACATTGTAAACAAAAAATGTAAACAACACACGTGACACTGTCATGTAGGGCTACGCCCCCCTCTCCTAGCTGTCACTCCGTTTCCCTGTTCCTCGTGTCTGTTGTTCCCTGCTCCTTGAGCCCGCCTTGTTGTGTGTTTCTATGGTTTCCCCACGTCTGCCACGCCCATGTCGTTATTGTCTTCACCTGTTTCCATAGTTGCCAGGTTTGCGTTTTTCACGCCAAATTGGGCTTGTTTGAAAATCCAGCCGCGGGTAAAAATTCTGGGGTCGCGGGGTGCGGTTTTTTGGGCAACTTTTGAGTTGGGCCACCACGGGGGTTACAAGTCAACACAAAGAATCGATCGCGATATAATACTTAATTTGTCTCCATTTTAAACACTCGCCACCCCCCCACCCCCCCCAACTACTTTGGGCTAGTTTAGGCTGCTGAAGGGCGGGTTTTACACTGACTTTGTGCGGGATATTTTTGTAGGACCTGGCAACCCTGCCTGTTTCTAGTCTGGTTCAATGTATTTTTAGTCCCCGTGTCTCCCATGTCGGTATCGGTTATTTTGTGCTACTTACCTGTTTATTCTCTTGCCTCGTTCGTGCTCTAGTGGATTTAACTGTTTCTGTTTCGTCTTCGTCGTAAGTATATTCAGCCTAGTCTTTGTTTCCCCTGCCTTGTTTTGTTCTTTGTGCCACCATGCCCGTTTATATTTCATGTTCGGACTGCCTACCTGTTATGACCCCTGTCCGGTATTTATCTGTCCATTCAATAAATCTCGCTCTCCTCAGCGTTTGTGTCCGCCTCCCTGCTCTGCGTCACGCAGTTCCTTACACTGTTAAAGTGCACTATTGTACTAAATATTTCCCAGCACATTAAACTTAAAGGTAAATATTTATACATATAGTCGAAATGATTCGATATAAAATAAAAAAAATTTTTTTTTAATCACATTATTTAATGGTGGTTTATTTTCAAAACGCCCAATCTTAACGTCTTCACGTTCTCTCATGTTTCGTCCTGGAATTATAACGTAATACAAGAGAACTGTTCAGTCAAATAGATATTTGTTGTGAAACGAAGTAGTTACAATTTCAACCATTTTCAAGTACTTTAGCCTAAATTCCAGCACTTTTCAAATGCGAAACACAAAGCAACATTAAACTTCGTCAAGTAAATGTTCCTTCCCCTGTTTTTGAGGGATGTTTCTTTATACTACCACATATCGTTCGCGCGAGGTGTGGCCGAGTCGCGCACTATGGTCACTTGTGAGGCGGCTGCCTGCATTGTTTCACTTTCGGCATATTACTTGGGTTGTCTACGTCTAGTGATTGAATAAATTTGTTGTACTGGGATCGGACGTTTTCACGTGTTCTTTGCTCACTTTACATATCACTCTAGTTTGGTCTTGGTCAGTGGAAGAAAAACCGAATCAATTTCAGATTACAGAGGTGGATTTCCTCTTTGTTACCAGCTCCTCGGTTTGGCTTTCAGCCGTCGTTGTCCACGCAGTTTTTAGTTTTTACAAACACAACATGGAGGCGTGGAAGACGCACAGTTCGCTGTGACTGGTCAGTCATACGCCCTACGTCTGACGCATCGGTGGGAACCAGTATAAAAAAGTCATTGCGCTGATTGGCAAAGGCGATCTATACGATTTCTCTAATTTGGTAGATCGCCTGCGATTCTCCGCTAGTTATCGCCATTCACGATTTTATATCGTCATATCGTGCACCACTAACCCCTACCTATTGCGTCTGGCAACCCCAGTCATTTTAGAGCATATTACATATATTTTAAATCTCTCTCTTTTATCTTGCAGAATTCCCAGTATCTGGAAAACAGCACATGTTGTTCCTCTGCATAAAGGTGGTGAGGTGACAGATCTTAATAATTACAGACCAATCTCAAAACTGTGTTGTTTATCTAAAATTTTAGAATCCCTAGTGAATAACCAGCTCAAGTCTTATCTATATGAAAACTCTGTCCTGTCCAGCTATCAATCCGGCTTCAGAGAAAAACACAGCACCATCTCTGCAACCACGCTGGTTTTAAATGATCTTTACTTGGCCTTAGACAGAAAAAAGTACTGTGCTGCTATTTTTATTGATCTCACTAAAGCCTTTGATACTGTAGATCATGATTTACTAATAGCTTCCTTACACAAGATTGGTTTTAGTAATGATGCATCCCTGTGGGCCCAGGATTACCTTTCTGGCAGGAAGCAATGTGTGTCTCTCGGTAACCAAAAATCAGACCTACAGTCTATAACAAAAGGTGTCCCACAGGGCTCAATTTTGGGCCCAGTATTATTTTATATTTTTATCAATGACCTTGCCGCCTCTACCTTAGACTGCAAATTACACCTTTATGCAGATGACTCAATTTTATACTGCTCAGCAGATTCTGCAAATGCTGCACTAGAAAAACTTCAACATTCTTTTAACACCTTACAGATTGCTCTTTTTAAACTCAAGTTGATTTTAAATGCTAATAAAACTAAGTTTATGCTGTTTTTCAAATTTTCAAATAAGGTTTTAAATTTTAAAACTATTTCTACCCTGACAGGATCCAGTATTGATCATGTCAGTGAATATAAATATCTCAGCATCTGGCTGGATGAAAAACTTTCTTTTAAATCCCATATTAACAAACTCTCCATTAAATGCAGACAAAAGCTTGGATTCCTTTACAGAAAAAAATCATGTCTGCCCATGCACGCTAGGTAAAGAATAGTGGAGGCAACCATACTGTCAGTCCTGGATTATGGTGATGTAATTTATAGAAAAGTGTCCGCCAGCGCTCTTAAAACCCTATCATTCTGCTCTGAGGTTTATTACTGGTGACCCGTATAATACTCACCACTGCAGACTATATGATAGAGTTGGTTGGTCCTCTCTAGCTGCACGAAGAGAATCACATTGGCTAATTTTTATTTTTAAATCACTGTCTTGCCACTTGCCAGCTTATATATCTTCTCTGATTTTCATAAATAACAATAATTATCAGACTTGCTCCAGTGACTGGATCACCTATAATAACAATAATACATTTTATTTCAAGCGCCTTTCAGGACACCCAGGGACACTTTCCAAGAAATTAGAAAACATGCAGCACATACTAGGGTTGTCCCGATCCGATATTTGGATCGGATCGGCCGCCGATATTAGCAAAAAATGCGTATCGGTATCGGATCGGCGGGCACGAGAAAATGTCGATCCAGACTCCCGATCCAGTTTTTTTTTTTTTAGTCCAATCCAGGTTTTCCAGCGCACCCATTTAGATAATCCATTCCAGTTTTTGCTGTGGTTTTGCCAGTGAGAGTAAAATCCGGTCTGCATTTTCCAGTACACCTTCAGCACACGAGCATAGCGTCTCCCCAATTTAGCTCCTAACCGTTAGGACCGCCGTGTAAATTTGAAGTTATCGGTAAAAATGTCAGTGTGTGGGATTATTTTACCTTAAAGGATGACAAAGACGAAGAGGTAGAGTGCAACATATGCCACAGTAAAGTCAAGCGTGGTGGTAAAGCTGTAAGAACTTTTAATACAACCAATCTAATCAAGCATTTAGCGAAATACCACCATAAACAACATGACGAGTTTCTAAAGAAAACCGAAGACAAAAAGAAAGGTCCTACACAACTAACACTGGCAGAAACGTTTGAATTGAAGGGAGTGTATAGATGGGGATGGAGCAGCAAAGTGTGGAGTAGAAGGCATTTTGCTTTTAATTAGTTTACGATATGTGCACGGATTTTTTAAAGCTTTGGTTTACACTTGTTCAAGAGCACTGATGGATGTTAATGTTAATAGACTATTTGTTAATAGACTATTTTCCACTCAGGTTGTGTGTTTTGCTTTTTTAATATAATTTACAATATTATTTGCACTTGTGGCTTTTTAATCTTTGGTTTACTGATGCTATTTCTGTTTGTTATTTAATAGTTTTTGAGTTTATTAATTGCTAAATAAACAGGTCAGTTTCTCCTTACCAACCATTGTGTATTATTCAAACACACCTAATTCAGCTGGCTACTTGTTATCAAGAGTAAAACGCTTTTCAACATGAGTTTGACAACAAAGTAAGTTGGCTAAATAACTTTAAACTTTAATACATGCTCGGATAGGCCGGTATTGGTATCGGCCGATATCGGTATCGGATCGGAAGTGCAAATAAATATCGGTATCGGATCGGAAGTTCAAAAAGCTGGATCGGGACATCCCTAGCACATACAGTACCAAAACAACACATACCTAAACAAAAAACAGACAAAGAGGTCATTGGGAGTAAGCGATGTTGAACAGGTGAGTTTTAAGTCGTGTTTTGAAAAGAGGGAGTGAATCTATATTGCGGATGTCTGGCGGGAGAGCGTTCCAGAGTTTGGGAGCAGAGCGGCTGAAAGCTCTGTACCCCATAGTACTCAAACGAGCAGGTGGCACAGATAGATGAGTGGAGGAGGAGGATCTGAGGGAGCGGGAGGAAGATGTGATAGTGAGGAGGTTTGAGAGATATGGTGGAGCCAGATTGTGGAGTGCCTTGAATGTATATAAGAGGATTTTAAAATGTATTCTGAATCTAACCGGTAGCCAGTGGAGTTGTTTGAGGATAGGTGAGATGTGGTGAGATGAGGGCGTTCTAAAGATAATACATGCGGCTGCATTCTGAACCAGTTGAAGTTTATTGAGGGACTTTTGAGGAAGGCCATAAAGGAGAGAGTTGCAGTAATCAATACGGGAGGTAACGAGGCTGTGAACAAGAATAGAGGCAGTGTGTGGGGTGAGGGAGGGACGTAGACGATTGATGTTGCGGAGATGAAAGTACGCAGCCCGGGTTATATTGCTAATGTGGGAGTGAAATGAAAGAGTGCTGTCTAAGATGACACCCAGACTCTTAACCTGTGGTGAAGGGGAGACTATGGAGCTGTCAATCAGGATAGAGGAACTGTGAACTTTGGATAGTGTGCATTTTGTACCGCAGAGCAATATTTCTGTTTTATCAGAGTTTAGTTTAAGGAAATTAGAGGAGAACCAGGTTTTTATTTCAGACAGACAATTGGAGAGGGATGAGGGAGGGAATGGAGAGCTAGGCTCTTACTATGTAGAGCTGGGTGTCATCCGCATAGCAGTGGAAATCAATGTTAAATGTGCGAAATATATTTCCAAGGGGTAGCAGATAGATGATGAAAAGGAGGGGCCCCAGGACAGACCCCTGGGGTACACCAGAAGAAACCGGAGAGGACTGAGACCTGAAGGATTTAAGTTGTATGAACTGTGTGCGGCCAGAGAGATAAGAGTGAAACCAGTTGAGTGTGATATGGTTAATGCCTACGGAAGATAATCTATTTAAAAGGATGGTGTGGGAAATGGTGTCAAAAGCTGCAGTCAGATCAAGGAGAATCAAAATGGAGAAAGAATTAGAGTCAGCAGTCATAAGGAGGTCATTTGTGATTTTGATAAGGGCAGTCTCCGTGCTGTGGAGGGGGCGAAAACCAGACTGGAATTTTTCATATAGGTGATTTAGGGAAAGATAAGAGTTGAGTTGTGTTGCAACAATTTTTTCCAAAATTTTGGAGAGGAAGGGGAGGTTAGAAATGGGGCGGAGGTTATTAAAGTTATTGGGATCTAAGCCGGGTTTTTTCAAAATTGGAGTAATTATTGCTGTTTTGAAAAGTGAAGGGACAATACCAGATTTAAGTGAGTGAATGTATAATAGCAGTAATGAGGGGGAGCAGAGAGGAGATACAGGACTTGACTAAGACTGTGGGGAGGGGATCCAGCTGGGATGAGGATGGTTTAGAATAATAGCATCAGAAATATAGGCTGAGTCAGGGAGTTGAAAACAGGAAAGAGAGAGTGACTGTGAGAGTGGTGTAGGGGGTGGAGGTGGAGGAGATAGAGGATTAATGATGTGGTGGTGGATTTTACAATTTTTTTCATGGAAAAATGTCATTAGTGAATTACAGGAGGCTGTTGAATAAAAGTGTGGGGGTAGGGGGGCTGTAGGTTGGAGACATGTGTTGACTAGGTGAAACAATGTTTTAGTGTTCCCTTTGTTAGTATCAATTAAACCTGAGTAGTATGTAGATTTTGCTTGGGAGATTTTGTCCTTGTAATATATAATGTGGGTTTTGTGCATTTCCTTATGTATAGTGAGACCGGATCTTTTATAGAGTCTTTCGAGCTGACGGGCTTTAGCTTTCAGTGATCGGAGTTCAGGGGTGAACCATGGGGCAGAGTGAGTGAAAGAAACTGTCCGGGTGTTCACTGGGGCCAGACAGTCCAGGATGCTGGTTAAAGTGTAATTGTAGTGAGTAGTCAATTCATCGGGTGGGGATGAAAAGACTGGGTGTTGAATGTTGTCGAGGCTGGTGGTGAGAACATCTGAATTAATGTTTTTGATATTCCTGAAGGCAATGTAACGTGATGGTTTGGATTTGGACAGACAGAGTGAAAAGTTACAAGTAAGTAGGAAATGGTCAGTTATATGGAGATCAGCAGCTGCGCAGTTAGAAGGGATGAGACCAGAACAACATATTAAGTCCAGTGTATGTCCTTTTGTGTGGGTAGGAAAATTTATGTATTGACTGAAACTGAAATTTTCGAGGCAAGAGGAGAAGTCTTTAGTTAGAGGAAGATGACTGCAGTCCATGTGTATGTTAAAATCCCCCAACAATATCACATTTGGTGACCGGGTGGATAAATGAGTTAGTAGTGAGGCCAGCTCCGTAAGGAAATCCTTGTGCGGTTTAGGGGGACGGTAGATTGTGGCGATGATTGTAGGTGAGGGTCCGGTCAGTTCACACGCCAAGCATTCCATTGAACTGAAAGCAGGGACGGGAACTGAGAGGACTTTCCAGTTCTCGCGGTGTAATATCGCGAGACCACCTCCGCGACCTACGCTTCGTGGCTGAGAAACATAAACAAACCCCGGAGGGGTACAGTCGTTTAGTTGAGAAAAGTCATTGGGTTGTTGCCAGGTTTCCGTTAAACAAAGAAAGTCCAGTTCACGGTCTTTGAGGAAATCCTGCACGAGATGACCCTTGCTCGTAAGTGAGCGGATGTTGAGAAGACCAAACTTAGCGGTGGTGAGGTCGCGCTTGTCGGGAGCGTTAGCCGATCTGGCTAAGCTAGCTAGCGCGCTATGGTTTGGACGCCGGCCGGAATAAAAATTCCAGCGAGATCCACGATGAATGTACCTCGGGCGAGGCAGAAAAATGACGTCCGGGTGAAAGAACAGCTCTGCAGGTGGAGGTACGGAGTTGTGAAGGCGAAGCCGCAGGAGTTCAGCTGCGGTGTATTGGAGAAGTGCCACCGGCTGATAGAGAAGCGATAGGACAGTAAAAGCAGACCAGATGTACAACTGTCTCACCCGCATAGTGGCACTTGTCTTAGGGTAACCGTGGTTTATCAACAGAGGACAAAAACATCACAATCGAACAATACAGTATTATACCGGAGAGCAGCGGCAGCCAGACGCGCACAGTGTTCACTCACCCAGATCTCTAATCAACCTGTAAAGTACCGAGAGTTATTAGTGAACTGGGAAAATCTGCTTTTAGCTACAGTGCACCAGCGAGCTGGAATTCACTACAGGAAACGCTGAAGCTCAGCGCGCTGGGAACACTAAACCATTTTAAACTTTTAGTTACTGATCACCATCAGAAAGCCTGTGAATGTTCTAAATGAGTAAGTGAGGGATACCTCAATGTACTTCCAAGTTAAACATATATATATATATATATATATATATATATATATATATATATATATATATATATATATATATATAGAGGTGTGCCAAAAAATCGATTCATATATCAAAAATCGATTCTCATTTACTACGATTCAGAATCGATTTTAAATGTCCCAAAATCGATTCTAAGTCGCGTTACGTAATTACAAAATTACGTGAGACTTTACGTAGCAGGTTCTGGGACAAAGAGATATTCTGAGGAAAGAGATATTCAACCTGTTCCGTCTTCATTTAAGGCAAAAATATGGGTTCATTTTGGTATTTACGAATGCCAGGGAAGACCGAACTTGACACAATGTAGCTCTTGTGCAAGGTGTGTGTAACGCGGTGAGCACGGGAACGTACACACAGCGTGAAATAATATAGAGAAGGGTGGACACGAGTGAAATAATATAGAGAAGGGTGGACACGAGTGCCGGCTCGCAAAAGCAAGACGTTTGACACTCGTCACATGTATTAGTGAGAGGGAAACGCGCACAGCGACCCAGAACAAACAAACAAAACAACACGGGAGACTCAACGCGCAAGAGAATAGAAACCAAAACCGTGAGGGCATGGAGCAAATAGAAACAAAAAACAACGCGCAAAATACAACCCGGGAAAAATAACAGTTGTAGGGGTTTCACCTACTAATCCTTTAAAGTAGTTATACTTTGTTTTACCTTAATTATTAATCAGTCTCATTAATTTAGAAATCAGTCTCATATTCTAATTATACCAGAACCACAAGTTTAGTTATCAACTAAGGGTAATTAATGGTTCGGTATCTGAAGGATTTAACAATGAATTCTTTGGAGGTTTTGGCAACAACCACTTTTGAATGACATCAACACAGACAATTTGGTGAAAATAAATGATACATTTATTTAAAACCAACTATTCTAAAACACAAAGAGCATCAACATGGGTCAGTATATTTACAGTGAAGACTCAGTATCTAGTGTGTGTGTGTGTGTGTGTGTGTGTGTGTGTGTGTGTGTGTGTGTGTGTAAAAAAAGGGGAGGAGTAAGTGTGCGCGCTTGTGCGCGTGTGAGGAGGCGGAGTTGTAATCTCAGTTCTCCTATGGAGAACAAAGCAACTAAAATGGCGCCGACTTTAAACAGTAGAGCAGCGCGACTATGTTAATGAGCTCAGCTGGTTTATTCCAACGTGGTCAGAACAAAGAGTAATGGCGCTGGCTTACTAACTAAAAATTAATGTAGTGTGTCTGAGAATGGAGACTACAAGTTGTCAAATATTCAGAAGATAAAACATGGAGATTGCATGCCAGGTGGAGAACTTGTGTGTACAAATCTTAACGAAGTTTATGAAAATAAAGTTAAACACAAACATTCAGAATGTATTAACAAAAAAAACTTAGTTAACTCTGTAGTTCAAATAACTATGCCCTTTGATGAACTATGCCCAGCGGGAAGAGTCTCACGTGTTGAGGATTTGGGGTTTTGTCGTCCTCCCTGAATTCTCCTGGAATTAGGAGGGAATTTCCACCGCAGGCTCCTCGTTGATTAAACGACGTTGTCCAGGTGTGCTGGGGAATCGTCCAGGAATGAGAGTCTCGTTCACGGTTTAACAACAGGGAATTGATCGCCTTTGTTTCAGTCCGTGTGGCTGCGTTAGCAAGCTTGATTGAAGTAGTTAGGTGAATCTGTTGTCGCGGTACCGTTGATCAGTTGCTGGTTAGATTACACCGTAACTCTGGCTCGTTAATTAAGTAATACGACTTTCAGCTGTTTGCTGTTAGTCGTATGAAAGTTCGCGTGCTCTCAGAGAAAACCGGAGAGAGAGGAGTGGCGGAGCCTCTCTTTAATGGGTCTAACCTATGTGTCGGTCAAACCAGAGAGAGAGAGATATTACGGAGCCTCTCTTTAATAGGTCTAACCTATGTGTCGGTCAAACCAGAGAGAGAGATATTACGGAGCCTCTCTTTAATAGGTCTAACCTATGTGTCGGTCAAACCAGAGAGAGAGAGATATTACGGAGCCTCTCTTTAATAGGTCTAACCTATGTGTCGGTCAAACCAAAGAGAGAGAAGTGGCGGAGCCTCTCTTTAATAGGTCTAACCTCGGTGTCAGTCAAACCAGAGAGAGAGAGATGAATGGCTGTTCAGGGTATTTAAACACCTGAACTGTAGACACACCCTTACTTCCGTCAAAGCAAGCTTGTTCCATGTGTTGCCAGTGGTACTGCCACCTGCTGGTTTAGCATGGTACCTACACAGTTAACCGCAGTGAGACGGGAGGAAGAAACAAAATAACAACAGTAACTAAAAAACAGCGCGGATAAATGCAACGCGAAAACGAAACCAAGGACGCCGCAGCAAAATAAAACCCTTCCCAAAAATAAAGGCAAAACGGATAGGAAGAAATGTAGGATTGGGAAAACTTAAGATGAGTCAGGAAGCGACGCAGGAGATACTCGAATAAGTAAAGAGAAAGCATAACAGAGAGGTGGTGAGACACCTTCAAACGAGAAGCAACCACAGAGAAAGCAGAGACTGGCTGAGAACGTACGGTTACGCCGGTTTAGTCTGGGATTGACTCTGGTGCCCCTAGCCACGGCTGGGGGAACAGCATCCGAGCCATCCCTGACAGCTTGTAAAATGAAGCTCAAGAATTTTGGTAAATACAAAAAGCATTTTATTTTACCAAAGCACATTATATTTGTTAATTAAATGTGAGACACTTTATTTTCTGTATTTGTCATTCTGTCTTGCAAAGCAGACTGTAGTAGATCATGCAGATTTTATAGACTTAAGCAGAAATTTTTCTAAATCAAATAGTTTTTTGAATCGAAAATCGATTTTGAATCGAAAATCGATTTTGAATTGAATTGTGGCCCCCGAAATCGGAATCGAATCGAATCGTGAGATAGTAAACGATTCCCACCCTAATATATATATATATATATATATATATATATATATATATATACAGTGCGTTGCAAAAGTATTCATACCCCTTGAACTTTTCCATATTTTGTCACATTACAACCACAAACATAAATATATTTCACTGGAATTTAATGTGAAAGACCAACACAAAGTGGTATACAATTGTGAAGTGGAAGGAAAATTATACATGAATCAACATTTTTTTTACAAATAAAAAACAGAAAAGTGCGATGTGCAAAATTATTCAGCCCCCCTGAGTCAATACTTTGTGGAGCCACCTTTTGCTGCAATTACAGCTGCAAGTCTTTTAGGGTATGTCTCCACCAGCTTTGCACATCTAGTGACTGAAATTCTTGCCCATTCCTCCTTGCAAAACAGCTCAAGCTCAGTCAGATTAGATGGAGAGCATTTGTGAACAGCAGTTTTGAGATCTTGCCACAAATTCTAAATTGGGTTTAGGTCTGGACTTTGACTGGGCCATTCTAACACATGAATATTCTTTTTTTTAAACCACTCCATTGTAGCTCTGGCTTTATGTTTAGGGTCGTTGTCCTGCTGGAAGGTGAACCTCCGCCCCAGTCTCAAATCTTTTGCTGACTCCAACAGGTTTTCTTCCAAGATTGCCCTGTATTTGGCTCCATCCATCTTCCCATCAACTTTGACCAACTTCCCGGTCCCTGCTGAAGAGAAGCACCCCCAGAGCATGATGCTGCCACCACCATATTTGACAGTGGGGATGGTGTTTGCAGAGTGATGTGCAGTGTTATTTCTCCGCCACACATAGCATTTTGCATTGTGGCCAAAAAGTTCAATTTTGGTCTCGTCTGACCAAAGCACCTTATTCCACATGTTTGCTGTGTCCTCAACATGGCTTCTGGCAAACTGCAAACGGGACTTCTTATGGTTTTCTTTTAACAATGGCTTTCTCCTTGCCACTCTTCCATAAAGACCACATTTGTGTAGCGCACGACTAATTGTTGTCCTGTGGACAGTTTCCCCCACCTGAGCTGTGGCTCTCTGCATTTCATCCAGAGTCACCATGGGCCTCTTGGCTGCCTCTCTGATCAGTGATCTCCTTGTTCGGCCTGTAAGTTTAGGTGGACGGCCTTGTCTTGGCAGGTTTACTGTGGTGCCATACTCTTTCCATTTCCGGATGATGGATTGAACAGTGCTCCGTGAGATGTTTAAAGCTTGGGAAATCTTTTTATAACCTAAGCCTGCTTTAAACTTCACCAAAACCATATTCCTAACCTGTCTGGTGTGTTCTTTGGACTTCATGATGCTGTTTGCTCCCCAATATTCTCTTAAACAACATCTGAGGCCATCACGGAGCAGCTGTATTTGTACTGAGATTAGATTACACACAGGTGGACCCTTTTGAGTCATTAGCAGTCATCAGGCAACTTCTGAATGCAATTGGTTGCACTCAGGGAAAATGGGGCTGAATACTTTTGCACGTCGCACTTATTAGTTTTTTATTTGTAAAAAATGTTTTGATTCATGTATAATTTTCCTTCCACTTCACAATTGTATACCAATTGTATACCAATGGTATACAATTGTGAAGTGGAAGGAAAATTATACATGAATCAAAACATTTTTTACAAATAAAAAACTAATAAGTGCGACGTGCAATTGTATTGTGTTGGTCTTTCACATTCAATTCCAGTTAAATATATTTATGTTTGTGGTTGTAATGTGACAAAATATGGAAAAGTTCAAGGGGTATGAATACTTTTGCAACCCACTGTATATATATATATATATATATATATATATATATATATATATATATATATCTTAATTAATTGATTAAATTTGATGTACTATTTGTATACTTATGTCAATCCCTGTATCACATGCTCGGCTACATTGAAAATGAGGGTCACCCTCAATGTACCTTCGAGTCAAAATAAAGGTTGAATTGAATTGAACAACTGCAGTTTAACTGTAAGTGCCAAAAATGATTTGTCTACTGTGTAGTGCGACCATTGACTGTATATACAATGGACGGTACGTCACCGTTGACTCCCATTGTGAGTTTTTGAAGCCACCAAGATGGCCGCACGGACGCTGCCATCTTGAAAATTGGAGCCAGAGCATGCGCATTAGAACCGGTAGGCAGGACAGTATCTCCGCCAGAGACCGTATCTCTGCCCCGACATTCGTTAGGATACGCCCACTATGGTGTTAAATTAGGGACAAATGTTTTGTTCATTTGAAAATGAGATCTGAAACTGAAAGTTATAGTGTTGAGCCTGAACATCGAAAAATACCACAATCGATTCAAAATAAAAATAAGTGAAGCAAATGTTTTTTCAGTTTAAATACAATTTTGATTCAATTCTGTATTTATTTTGAATCAATTATTTTTTTTCAAGTTTCAGGTTGCTGTATATTTTGATATTTGAGGTTTAATGTATTTCAGATTTCAGACTTTTTTTTCAGATTCAGATCTTATTTTTTGAGTTTCGGATCTTTTTTTTCACTTTCACATTTTTTTTCAAGTTTCGAAGCTGTTTTTTTCAGTTTCAGATCTTCTTTTCAGTTCAGACTTTTGTCCCCGATCTAACGTGAGGGGCGTGGTATTAACAGATAGGGGCGTGGCCAAACGAGTGACAGCACAGCAAATCATTCCTGAGAGCCTTCCACAATGTTGCCTGATCAAAAAATGACAGGCTTTTACACTTTATATTGAAATAAATGCAGCAATGAAAGAGTCCTGTTAAGCGAGACTGGAAAGGATTTATGTTAATAACTTAGATACACTGTGATGATTGCAGACTAATGTTTCCAGCTTTGCACCCAGCACTTCGCGCTCGTCACTGTTTTGAACGCTGCGCGGTGACTCCATACGCCTGCCTCTGCTGACAGACATCTAAAGACTCTTGGGTGACTCTGCGTATCGGCCACTCGTTTAAAATCATCCCGACGAGCTCCGAATCACCATTTGTTGAAATGAAGATTGTTCATAACTTTTGTTTGAAAATTATGTTGAGTGAAATACTAGCCGACATCCAGCTAGACAGCTCTATATTACTAGTTCAGAATACTGTTTAGCGATAACGTCGAATTAAGATTATAGGAGGGTACGTGAATCTACAGTGGTAGACTGTTAACGACAGCACTAAATTTAAAGGGTTTATTATTATAGATGTATGGTTATCAGTGAATGTTCCTACACGCCATCAGCGTCATTTAAACCTCTGCGAGCGAGTGGCATCGCATTTAGTATCTGTGCAATTTTTAGTATATTTCGCTTTGTATTGGTTTCTATTGTTAGTCTAGATTGTCAGCCGAGCGGCTCCCGACATAATCGTTAAACAGCATCCTGAACTCGTAGTTTGGAGCTCAAATCAAATCAAAGTTTATTTGTATAGCGCTTTTCACAACACATGTTGTCACAAAGCGCTTTACAGGATTTAAAAGGTTAACAATACTATGGGTCCAGAACCCTAATGAGCAAGCCAAAGGCGACAGTGGCGAGGAAAAACTCCCTATGATGGTGGGGAATAGGAAGAAACCTCGGGAGAACCAAGACTCAAAAGGGAACCCATCCTCCATTGGGATAACACACAAATTACACAAAATACAGACAAATACACAAGTCACACACAAATCACACAATCAGACTAAGTAAAGGTAAAAATGAAAGTTCTGGGTTTTGATATTGTCACTGTAAATGTCTGTTGATGAACGCCAGGCTTTCATTCCATGTCGGAGCAGCGATGCTGGTATTGTAGGCTCCGACTGCAATATACTCTCAAGGTGAACCTCGGAGAAAAGATACGAGATATAGTGACTATGTTACAGATTAATCAAAGGCCAAACTAAACAGATGAGTCTTTAATCGAGTTTTAAACATTGAGACTGTGTCTGAGTCCCGAATAGAGGCAGGAAGATTATTCCACAATTGTGGAGCTTTAAAAGAAAAGGCTTTTCCACCTGCTGTGATCCTTTTGATCCTAGGAACAGTTAATAACCCTGCGTCCTGCGAGCGAAGTGAACGCACTGGGTTATATTGTTCAATAAGTTCACTAAGATAGTCTGGAGCTAAGCCATGCAGCGTTTTATATGTTAATAAAAGTATTTTAGAGTCAATACGGAATCTAATTGGCAGCCAGTGTAATGACGATAGTACGGGACTAATGTGATCAAATTTTTTAGTTTTTGTTAAAACTCGTGCTGCTGCGTTCTGAACCAGCTGGAGTTTGTTTATCGATTTACCAGAGCATCCAGCTAGGAGACTGTTGCAATAATCTAAACGTTTGTGAAAGAAGAAACGGGAAGTTCCCCATTACCTGTGAAAAATGCCCATCTGCATTCGTGTAATGACAACAGTCAGTAGCCTATAACTCCTTCTCCTACTTTTTGGTCTTTTTACTGTCTTAATTGTAGGCCTATATTGATTTAATAATTGCAAAATATATGCAACAAGGCCCGCAGACAGTGGAGGATAAACAGAAGTTAACTGAAGGATTTAACAATGACTGTATATAGTTAATATTGGATATGGATTTTATCAGTTGGCGGTGTGACTTTTTCCATTGAAAACTCACGTTTAGAGAATGTTACTAATAAAAGTCAAATTTCATTCAACATGCGCTTGTAATTTTTAAATAATGAATTGTTCCACGTGCGCTAAAAAGTGCCCCCCCCCTTCCCCCCAGCACTTGCCCCCCAAAATGTCTGTGCACGCCACTGCCCATGCACACACCACATACTCTCATACAGAACACATACTCTTTAACGATAATGTCGAATTTAGATTAGTGGTAGACAATGAGTGGCAGTAGCCGCTCGGTGGTTGATGGCTGATGCTGCGGTGTTACGTGAACTGTGGATTTTGGGGAGGTTGTTTTCTCTTTCGGTTAGTTTTGGTTTAACAGATAGATTGCCTGGTTACGGGTGGATTCTGTCGGCCAATCGAAGATCGTGATTTGGATGAGGGGGCGGATCTTCGGCTTCATAATCTGCATGACGGAGTTGCTGGAAGTTGCCGGGAGGCGACGCGAGCATTTACTGCCTTTATGGTTGTGTGTGTGACTTTTGAGAAACTGTAGCTCATGATTCTCATGCGAGAGGTGAGGGTTTGTGCGATGGCTTTTGTCATGAATTGTCATGAATAGTGTTGTGAAAATCGCCACCATGGAGTAAGAACGTAGTAGCATGTGCACACTTATATAGACACCCATGCAGAGATATTATATAAGAAACACCAGTATAGAGGCGGGCAGCGTGTATGTATATTTGTTTGAGATTATCGTCGTAGATATATTTTCTTTATGTTAGTAAGGTGTGAGTCTTGCTTTGTTAACTCAGTGTAGTATATTTTGTTTGTTTATTTTCTTTGGTACCGTCTACTGCTCCTTTCCTTGGTTGGTTTTTATTTCCTTGGTTATTAATCGTGTATTTTTGTACGTACGTGTCTGTTCAGTGTTTTGCTGCGTAGAAAAGGCTTATACCCATTACCACTCTGCAGTAAAGAGTTTTCTTACGTATTCGTCTGGTTTTCGCGTTCTTCTTTAATTTCATCTTGTCCACTACGCACATGCTACTACCCCACACACCCCAAATCTAGACCCATGACATCGTGGGGTCGTAACAGACGTAATCTAGACTAACAATAGAAACCAATACAAAGCGAAATATACTACAAATTGCACAAATACTAAGTGTGATGCCACTCGCTCGCAGAGGTTTAAATGACGCTGATGGCGTGTAGGAACATTCACTGATAACCATACATCTATAATAATAAACCCTTTAAATTTAGTGCTGTCGTTAACAGTCTACCACTGTAGATTCACGTACCCTCCTATAATCTTAATTCGACGTTATCGCTAAACAGTATTCTGAACTAGTAATATAGAGCTGTCTAGCTGGATGTCGGCTAGTATTTCACTCAACATAATTTTCAAACAAAAGTTATGAACAATCTTCATTTCAACAAATGGTGATTCGGAGCTCGTCGGGATGATTTTAAACGAGTGGCCGATACGCAGAGTCACCCAAGAGTCTTTAGATGTCTGTCAGCAGAGGCAGGCGTATGGAGTCACCGCGCTGCGTTCAAAACAGTGACGAGCGCGAAGTGCTGGGTGCAAAGCTGGAAACATTAGTCTGCAATCATCACAGTGTATCTAAGTTATTAACATAAATCCTTTCCAGTCTCGCTTAACAGGACTCTTTCATTGCTGCATTTATTTCAATATAAAGTGTAAAAGCCTGTCATTTTTTGATCAGGCAACATTGTGGAAGGCTCTCAGGAATGATTTGCTGTGCTGTCACTCGTTTGGCCACGCCCCTATCTGTTAATACCACGCCCCTCACGTTAGATCGGGGACAAAAGTCTGAACTGAAAAGAAGATCTGAAACTGAAAAAAACAGCTTCGAAACTTGAAAAAAAAATGTGAAAGTGAAAAAAAAGATCCGAAACTCAAAAAAATAAGATCTGAATCTGAAAAAAAAAGTCTGAAATCTGAAATACATTAAACCTCAAATATCAAAATATACAGCAACCTGAAACTTGAAAAAAAATAATTGATTCAAAATAAATACAGAATTGAATCAAAATTGTATTTAAACTGAAAAAACATTTGCTTCACTTATTTTTATTTTGAATCGATTGTGGTATTTTTCGATGTTCAGGCTCAACACTATAACTTTCAGTTTCAGATCTCATTTTCAAATGAACAAAACATTTGTCCCTAATTTAACACCATACCCACCAGTATATAAACTTTTGACGTTTTACAAAATAAACAAACGTAAAAGGTTTTAATACTGCTGTCGAGAGCTTTGATGTTGAGCGCGTTCACATTTGAGCGTCTGGTATTAGATGTCAACCAACGCAGCTATTAACTGTCAATCACCTTATCACCACACCCCTTTAAATAACACTTAATAAAATCTGTTTATCATAGAGAAAAACACTGGGAGAGATACTAACGCAATGGGGTGTTATAGAATTGACAACATATAATTGCTCAAAAAACTTATTTTACGTGTAATAAAAATTCAAAGTTTCTCGTCTGGCCCGTTCACTTACATGGGAATGGGCGAGGTTAAAAGTTGTACTGCAGCCAGCCACTAGAGGGCAGCTGACTAACGGAGCTTCACTTTTCACTCGCGTCGTCCAGTCCACTTATATATACAGTCAATGAGTGCGACCAAACGTCCGTATTTCCCGGGACGTATTTCACATCCTGTCCCGGGTTTTTTTTAAAGTGAAGAAATGTCCTGGTTTTTAAATTACCTTCATTGGGCCATTATAATGTAAATGTACAGGCACTAGGGCACTGCGCACGGCGCTGCATGTGCTGTAATACCTGAGCCGCGCCAAGCTGCGTTTATACCAGTGACGGTCTATATATACGGTCTCTGGTTTATACATGACGCGTTGCGACCGGTGCGAGGTTCCGCATGCCGACAATGACGTAATCGCGGTAGCTCCAGCGTGCTGTCGCTTCGTGAGATCGTCAACAACTTCCGGTCACCACCCCCCTCAACAATTTACACTCGCCACCCCCTCCAGGTTCAAATCTCACTCCAAGCGATCTTGAAAAGTTGGCAACCCTGATATTATTTTTTCTTGTGAGAGGTATTAAAAAGGTCTTAAGTGTCATTGAATTTGAGATTTAAAAATGTGCAGATACCCTGAGTGACCTGGCCACTATCCTGCAAGAAGAATGGCTTAAAATCCCTCTGAGCAATGTGCAGGACTTGTATATGTCATTCCCAAGATAAATTGACGCTGTATTGGCTGCAAAACGAGGCCCTACACCAGGGATGCACAACTTGAAGGAGGAGTAGGGCTGAACGATTAATTGCATTTGCGATAATCTCGCGATATTTTAAAACGCGATTCTCTAATCGCACAGGCTGCGATTTAAACTGGTCACGTGACTTGGGAGCGATCCGAGGACGAACGGAGCAAACCCGAGCAGGAGGCAGGGAGGTGGAGAAGTGAAGTTAACACAGCGCACTAGGGGTGACCTGCAATAGTCGCTGATTCGACTATAGTCGACTATACCCCCTAGTCGACTATGAACGTCATAGTCGAATGTACCTTTCTAACTGCATGGGGGTGCCCAAGGATGCAGCTAAGCATTAGTTGTTACATGAAATGTCTTTGTTTTCGTTATATATAGACTGTTGTCAAATAAAATCATCCTAATGTCTGTTAATAAATATTTTTAAATGATGTTTGCGCATTAACAATAGGCATATTCCTTACTACACATTAATAAATCACACCCTGCAGTTGCACAATCCAAACGAGCGGAGCTGAACACGGTACAGAATACGCACAGCATCTGCCGAGATTATAATGGCTACTAAAAAACTTCAAAAGTATTTTGAAAAACATAAAGATGAATCAAACAAAGTAAAGTGCAAGTTATGTCATCAACGTCTTTCATTTCGCACGACAACAACCAACATGGCATACCATTTAAAACGCGTAAGGCGAAAAAAAACGTTTGTCGTTTCAGTCCTGTCGTCTTGTCTCGTCGCGGTGCATCTCGGCAAGTATAGGCCTATAAACAATTTTTGTTATTGTTTGCTTTTAAACCCCGTTACTTGAACCTTTCCTTGTATTTTTTGCTGTTGTGTGGCAATTTTTTTATATTTTCAGGCAGGCATATTTTATTTAAAATATTTTTTGACATTTTGACAGTGCTTGTCTGACAGTTCGATATGCGCAATGCGCACTGACGGTTAATGTTCTCTAACGTTTCATAAAGTAAATAAATAAAAGCTGAATAAAGCCAACATACTGTGTTTATTCATTTATCTGAGTGTTTTAGGTTTTAACTTTGAAGAGGAAAAAAGTCCTGAATGAGAATGGGATTTAAGGTGCTCTAATTAAAAAAATAAAAATAAATCCGATTCGACTATTAGTCGACTAAACGGAAAAGCTGACGAATCAGATTCGACTATGAAAGTCCTTAGTTGAATACACCCCTACAGCTCACTTTAACTTGTTGCACAATGGCTTCAGGCTCGACAGAAGCTGACACAACTGAAAGTCTAATACCAAAGAGGGGCAGCACATCAGTTGTGTGAAATTACTTTGGCTTTAAAAAAGATGCTGCTCAACGTCAGGTACCTTGCAAAACGTGTCTTGCTACTGTTGCTATGACGCGAGATAACACTACAAACCTTCTTCAGCATTAAAAAAAACACCACAAAGCCTCGTATGATATTTGTAAGGCTAAAATGCCAACGATCAGTGCTGCGTCTTCAAATACGCCAAAGTGTTTCTCTGTGCTTATACAGCCTTAGTATGCGGTGAGCAGCGAAATACCGTGAAATCACACATATAGGCGCAATAAGATTTAAAGCACGGATGAATCGCAAAAGCGCGGATAGCTTGACCGCGGTCCAGCAGACAGGGTTCACTGACCGAACCGTTTGAAAGTGTAACTCCTTATGGATGTAATTGGAAGCAGCACGCTGAAATAACTCGGCCAGTAACGGAGTTCATAGTGAAAGACATGATGCCCGTTAATATTAGTGAACGAGCCCGGCTTCATGGCTTTGTTAAACACACTGGATATGCGCTACCAAATGCCCTCACGCACATATTTTAGCCAAGTTGCTATACCTGCAGGGTTGCCAACTCTCACGCATTGAGCGTCTTAGACTGAAAAGTTACTAGTTCGCTCTGGCGCCAACCACAGGCGATCGATCGATCGTGATATAATAATAATAATCACCCATCCCCCCCCTCCCCAGTCAACAAATTACGTTCACCACCCATTCCAGGTTCAAGTCTCACTCCAAGCGATCTTGAAATTTGCCAATCCTGTATCTGAGCTGTATAAAAAAATGCCGAAACAGAGTTTCCTAAAAACCCATTTTAAATCGCAATCGCGATAAAAAATTGCAATTAGATTATTTTCTAAAATCGTTCAGCCCTAAGGAGGAGCCGGGCCACAAATAAAGTTAAAGCTGCTCGATGGGCCACCATGGGGTAGCGATTGTATTTTTTTTTTTTGTTGATGGGGGGGGGTGGCGAGTTAAAATTGTTGGGGGGTAGCAGCGAGTTTAATTGTTGACCGGGGGGGCGAGTGAAAAATGGAGACAAATTAAGTATTATATCACGATCGATTCTTAGTGTTGACTTGTAACTTCCACGGTAGCCCCACTCAAAGGTAGCCCAAAAACAACACTGTTGGTTCGTCGTTCAAATTCAGGCACGAAGCCAGAATGCAAATGGCCCGCGGGCCGTATGTTGTGCACCCCTGCCCTACACCATACTGATAAATTATTGTGGTCTAAAACCAGGTGTTTCAGTTTCATTGACCAACCCCTGTATCTGTTCCACGAATGGTGTGAAAAACAAAATCCCTTCAGTGGTCTGTAGATTCACAACAGCTTTTGGATTTGAGGGGAGGGTTCTGTGAGGAGTTTGTAGGGAAATTCTAAGAACTGCAAATAAACAGCGAGAGGGGGTTTAATCTCTTATCGGCAGCTGGCAGCAGGAAGGAGCTGCCAGTGACGGCAGTCAATCTCTACTGGCAGTAGGATGGAGCTGCCAATGGCAGCTGCCTATTGTGAGTGTCGGAAAAATGTCTAATTGGAATGAGCAGTCAGCCGTCAATCACTATAGCCGTGTGTCCGTGGTGTCTACATTGGTATCTGGCGTAGCGTACCCTGTGCTTTTAGTTACATTTCTGGCGAGGGATAAGCGTAAATGTTACATATGTTACATATCGACAAAACACACAGCAAAAAGACCAGTGTTGAATTGACTCCCACAGAGTTAATTTTAACACTTTCTGAGGGTTTATATAGCTCCACACTCTGCAGAGTTAAATTAACACTTTCAAAATAGTTAAAACATTTAACACTTGGTTAGAGTTACTTTGTTAACTCTCAGTTAAAGTAACACTTTCTTTGAGTTATTATTATTTTTTTTACTATTTCAGTAGTTAATTTCACTCCCTAAATATTTAGTTATTAACACTATTAAAATGTTAAAATTAGAATATATTCCCATTCAGTTGAGGTCCTTCAAAGTTGAACTACAACATTGTGAAAGAAGGTACAATGTACAAACTTTCATCTCTAACACTATATGAACTTTGAATATTAAAACCATTGTAGAAATTATGTTCAGATGTGACCAGTAATGGTGCGCAAGTAAAAGAAAGACACGATCACACCAGTCTCATTGAAAATGTAGGATTTAATGAATAAAGTGAACCAATGCAAAACCCGTGACATAATCTAAATAAAGGATACAATAACCAGAAGTGAACTGGTACATACTAGTCAACACAACTAGTCCCTGAACTTAAGGGGAGCCCTCACCTCTCATGGGGACTCTTCAAGACCCGCTCACCCCACAACATCAGGCGGCTTCAACCTAAAAGATCCCTAAAGGTCCAGAAATACTGCTTTACATATCTGGGGAGAAACACCTGCACCTAAAATAAACACACACACACACATATTAATTGTGAAACGCACACATAACCTTGCTTAATAATACATACACCTTGATACAGTAGTTTAGGCTATCAAAATCACATTACTATCCTTTTAATGTTGGTAAAAAAAAATTCAGAAATTGACGTTCACCAATTGTTTTTCCCTGTTCCACAATAAACTGCGGTGCTGTTCCATTCTGGCGCCAATAAATGCTACACCTTTTAAAACTGAAAGACCCCAGCGTATAAAAACACATGTTGGTCTTAGTGTAAAGACAAGTGTTGTTTTGATATAATTATGCATTTATTTTAATTAGTGGTGGGCCGTAATCAGCGTTAACGGCCCACCATTTATTTTAATCCTCACTGTCAAATTATGGAGCGCTAGCTAGCTAGCTATCGCTATCAGTTTGCTAACTTAGCTAGGTTAGGTATGCTAGCAATAATTGTGCTATATTCGCCAGACATTCACGAAAGAATGGGCTCGTTATTAAAAAACAACATGTAGTGTATGTGATAAATACCTATTATGTAATTCCTACATATTGTGAATTTATCCCCACACAATGGCTTTCAATAAAGACACATTTAGAAGATGTGAAAATATTACATCTAGGAAATAACGAAGAGTTCATGTTAGTCGGTAAGCTCTTCAGTGCTAAGACAACTTTTCAAAATAAAAGTCATGGGTTAATTCAACATTTTAACATGTGCAACTGAACATGTGAACCTACAAACACAAAGGTATCAAGTATATACAAGGACCAATGCATGTCATGTGCATCTAGACTTGTGTAACAATTCTCACATTTGTGAACACAAATCAAAGCTCAGATTTCCTGCATTGGCGAATTAGAATACATGTGTCTCACTATTAAATAACATGACCTAGACCCCCCCATTTCAGGCCTATAGTGAGGAACACATAAGGAGCAATTGTTGGGAATTTTCTTCTCCGACCCAGACGGGCCCCAACACCGCCCCGATGAACCGACTGGTTTTTGACTGAGTGGTCCAAGCAAAGTCTTGACAACAAAAGTTCTTTTAAAATGATTTATATAGAATATTAATGAATGCAATATAATAGAAGTATACGTGGTACAAACTCTTCAGTGCACTGGTGCTAGTTTGCCTAGGAATCTACCTAACCCAAGTGGATCTCAGCAGTGTCCAAGCGAAAAAGCCTCTCGTGCTGGGCGATGTCCTTTCTTTCATACTCTCTGTCCATAAGTTTCGATTTGTTAAGTTTCGATAACTCCCCAATCTTGGCTGCTCTCCATGGAAATTCACCTGCTCCTCTTCTCCCAGCCTGTGTGCCTGGTTATCTAAAAACTGCTTGCTACACATCCTGCACTGAATAGGCCCCTTCTGTTCTCCTCAAGGCCACTGAGGCCTCCTTACTCCTGCTTTCCCACAGTCTTCCTGAAAAACACTAAATTGACACATCAAGTTATTAGCCTTTAATTTTCTTTTTTCCAACACAATGCACTTCATATGCATCTGGACTTGTGAAACACTTCTCACATTTGTGAAAACAAATCAAAGCTCAGATTTCCTGTTTTTACACTGGTAAATTAAATAAGCTTTTTACCAGTTTCACAAATATTAATTCCTTAGTAATAAAAACTTTGTTGTTTCCCTGCTCAATATTTACCACATTAATAACCACACTGTAACAAATGTTCCTGTAAAATAACAGTAAAGACCTGGCAGCTGGGTTGCCATTATGTTACTGTAAAATTAACATTTTTTAACTGTAATTAAAATTTACAGTTTTGTACTGTTAATGAGAAATACAGTAAAGGACTGTTTTTTTACAACTTTCCTGCAACTTACAACTTTTACAACTGCAGTTGATTTCCCATTATGTTACTGTTACATTATGTTAATCATTCTTCAACACACACATATTTAGTAGGCTGATAAAAACAAACTGAAAACTTTGCTAATATACTTTGCACCAATTTTTGAATATAATAAAACTGCTACTCACCAAATAACTTGCTAGATGGGGATGGATGCAGAGAGACACAGATCCATGTTCCCATATGTAGCTTGGTTTAAACAATGCAATTTCCCACAATGCAAAAAATACAACATCATACTGTAATTTAGATGGTTTGGTTGAATGATTAGCGGTAAAGTGCTGTATTTTAGAAAACCAGTATAGTCCTGTTAAAAGCACAGTAAATTACCAATTTTCTGTTTGTATTACCAGTAGAGTGCTGTTTTCAAAAATAACAGGTTAATACTGTTGGAATTCTGCTGTAAATTAACAGCAATTTTTTACAGTGCAGACTTCTTTCTTTTACCTGCTTTTTTGGAATAGTGGACTATCAGGGGACTGATACAGTTAGGTTTTTGCATCTGAGATGCAGAATCCCTCCATCACCTTATTGTGTACTGTAAGGAACCATGTAAAGCATTAAATGGGCCTGAGGCCTCAGCATCAACCCACAGTCTTTGAGAGGTCATAGGTCATAGTTGGGTCAAAGCCTGCTTCAACTGCTTCCTACTAGCTCCTAATGAGCCCCATGTATTCTGCGTCGCCAATGCAAAATATAGGAATATAGGGAGTTATAATGTGTTTTCACAAATGTGAGAATTGTTTCACAAGTCCAGATGCACATGAAATTCGTGTACATCGAAGGTGACTTGCTATCTTAAAATGGAGGTAATATTAGAAAATCCTGTACGCATATTTAATATTGAAATTGAAATACAGGATATTAATGATAATGCTTCGTATTTCCGCAAATATACTATTAATTTGGACATTTAGGAGTCTACTTCTGCAGGCGAAAGTTTTTCTTTAAGTAACGCCGTTGACCACGATATCAGAACGAATTCAATAAGAACGTACCATTTATCAATAGTAAACTTTTTGATATTGAACTACAAACAGGGAGAGATGGCTCAAAATTTACTGATTTAATCCTAAAAATTGAATCCTTTTTTGCTAATTGCCGGCGATGGTGGAAGTCCTTCTCGCTCTGGAACGGCAAGCATTATCGTGCGCGTGCTGGACACAAATGACAATTCACCTCAGTTCGACAAAGAATGTTACATGCCAATTGGAAGCCTGGTTGTTAAGTTAAATGCAACGGATTTAGATGAAGGGTCTAACTCAGACATAGATTACTCATTTAGTTTATATACTTCAGAGAAAACGCAACAGACATTTGCCTTAAATCCTAATAATGCCTCAGCTTCACGTGTAAAATGAATTGCAGCTGCCCCTGCCCAATAGTGTCTGCCCTGGTTGATTGGCAATAACTGGCTGCCGTCGCTGCTGATCTGGTAGCTGCTGCTGTTTGACTGGTGTCTGCCATAACCAACTGGCAGCTGACACTGACGACTGGCAGCTGTCATTACCAAACTGGCGGCTGCCAGTGCCAGTCTGGCAGCTGACATTGACTGCTCCTTCCTGCTGCCAACTGCCAGTTAGAGATTAAACCCTTACTGTAAACAGCTGTACTGTAATTCCCATCTGAATGTAAAGATTCACACTGTCCTCTCAGAATGAGCGTCTCTGACTGGAATGGAGCAGAACAGCTGAACACTGTGCTGGGTGCTGAACACTGTGCTGGGTGCTGAACACTGTGCTGGATGCTGAACACTGTGCTGAGATGTGTGTCAAGAAGAACACGTGTAGGGTGAACAGGAGCATCACAGCTGGACTGTGGAGGAGTGGGGAAGTTCACAACTGTTACATCACACTCATTATATCACACCTGTTACCTAACCCCCCCAATCATGCTGCTGGAAAGATCATAATGTGCAGCAACATGTGTGTGGAGGCTCCGTGTTGAATGTCAGGAGGACACAGCAGAGATGATGGTGTGATGATCAGGTCCATCACACCCACTGATTACAGAAACATGTCAGTACGTTTTCATTACGTCAGCGGCCTGCAAAGACTCCAGATCTCAACCCTGTGGTGAATGATGTAACCCTGTAGAGCAAGTGTGTAATGAGACCAAAAGGACTCTGTCCATCCTGTGTGAGCAGAGTATGTGTGATTGTCCTCAGATGTAGTTAATCCAGATCATGTGTGATCGTGCTCAGATGTAGTTAATCCAGATAATGTGTGATTGTGCTCAGATGTAGTTAATCCAGATCATGTGTGACTGTGCTCAGATGTAGTTAATCCAGAGCATGTGTGATTGTGCTCAGATGTAGTTCATCCAGAGCATGTGTGATTGTGCTCAGATGTAGTTCATCCAGAGCATGTGTGATTGTGCTCAGATGTAGTTAATCCAGATCATGTGTGATTGTGCTCAGATGTAGTTAATTCAGAGCATGTGTGATTGTGCTCAGATGTAGTTAATCCAGAGCATGTGTGATTGTGCTCAGATGTAGTTAATCCAGAGCATGTGTGATAGTGCTCAGATGTAGTTAATCCAGAGCATGTGTGATTGTGCTCAGATGTAGTTAATCCAGAGCATGTGTGACTGTGCTCAGATGTAGTTAATCCAGATCATGTGTGATTGTGCTCAAATGTAGTTAATCCAGATCATGTGTGACTGTCCTCAGATGTAGTTAATCCAGATCATGTGTGATTGTGCTCAGATGTAGTTAATCCAGATCATGTGTAAATGTGCTCAGATGTAGTTAATCCAGAGCATGTGTGATTGTGCTCAGATGTAGTTAATCCAGAGCATGTGTGACTGTGCTCAGATGTAGTTAATCCAGATCATGTGTGATTGTGCTCAAATGTAGTTAATCCAGATCATGTGTGACTGTCCTCAGATGTAGTTAATCCAGATCATGTGTGACTGTGCTCAGGTGTAGTTAATCCAGATCATGTGTGACTGTGCTCAGATGTAGTTAATCCAGATCATGTGTGATTGCAGGCCTGATAGTGTTCAGGCGCCACGCCGGAATTCCGGCATACCGATGTGTCTGCGTGAAAAAAATGGCTCGTCTAGTGCAGGAGTGGCCAACCTGCGGCTCTTTGCCTGGTTTCATGCGGCTCCCCAGCCGGTCCGCTCTCGCCTGCACTAACGGTGTGTGCCGTGGCCCGGTTACCTCATCAGCTCTGAGGGCGACACATCGCTACACCTTCGTGCTGCGCAGTTTGTTTACAAGCCTAACGAGCCGCTAATACTTTTAAATCCGGCGTAGTGAAAAACGGGAGACTAGCGGTATGAAGTATCTGTGATATTGTGACTCTGCTTTGAGTCTCGTTGGTGAGACGCGGTTCTTCTGTCACACGTTTGGAATAAACCACATACGAGGTGCAGCTAAGGCACCGCACACGACTGAGGGAGGTTTAAAAACTACTGACACTGTCTGTTCTCTTCTTCCTAAAGATGAGCGCAGGTCAGTGGCGTTGTAACGAGTGTTGATAACGGACTTTATCCACTTTTTACCGAGAAAACAACAGTTGTGTACATAACAGAGCTCGTAGTGTGCACCCACCTCCTCCAATTGTGCCAATGTCCTGAAGCACATCACGCCTTATGTTTATATCGAAGTTTGTGTTTGTTTTTTAATGTGCTGTTCGCTTAGCTTGAGTTCACCCCGGTATTTTCGTCAAACGCGCATGTGTATGAGATGAAAACACGGCTTCCCAGTCAGGACAAGTGTGTGACATTTGTAATAAATCTGAGCAGAGGTATATCTGCGTGTGTGTGTGAGAGAGAGAGAGGAAGGGATGAGTGATGCAGGGTTGCCAACTCTCACGCAATGAGCGTGAGACACACGCATTGGACTGTCTTCTCACGCCACACATCCAATTTTTTATTTATCTCTGATCTACATCTATGATTCAATGAGTTACAAATTCGCCAACCACTGGCAATCAATCGATCGCAAAATAATAATTAATTTGTGTCCATTTTACATGGCCCCCGCTAATAATTTACACTCACCACCCCCCCGTCAACAATTTACAAGATCAATTCAAACTCCAAGTGATCTTGAAAAGTTGGCAACCCTGGTGATGTTCAAGCGTGTCCATGTATGATGTGGCTCTTTGTCGTCACACAGTAAAAAAAAAGTGGCTCTTGGTCTCTGACGGGTTGCCCACCCCTGGCCTAGTGCATGAGTTAAAGTTCTCCGTCACCACGACAGATTTCCGTCATTTGAATTTTTTGGGGGGGAAAATGCATCAAATCCTAATAATAAACCACACACACGCGCGCTATCTGTTTTGAGGAAATATGATCCTCTCACTGGATCATCAGCACTGGATGGATGACGGCGGTGTCACTTGATTGACTTGCGGGTCATCCCGCATTCTGATTTTCAGACACTACGTAAAAAAGTTACCTCCCTCCTGCCTTTAGTCCAGTTTGTTTTGGTCAGTTTATGTTGTCAACTTGTTTGGTCGTGCCGAAGACGTTAAATGCTCCGATTCAATCGACATAAACATCTTACAGGCGGTCCCCGGGTTACGAGGTTCCCGGGTTACGATTTTTCGTGGTTCGACACATCTCCCATTTACTGTATAAAGCCTTGTTTGGACCTAAGTGGTTCTGCGTCGTAAACGGAACTTGGTGTTTGGTGTGCACGGCGTCAGGATAGGCCTTTAGCCTTAGTTAAACGCAGCTATGGATAAAGGTATTTGCCAAAAGGCTAGCTTTAGGATAGGATAACTGCGTATAGTACGTTATTTACCTACAGTATGTACGTATGTTCCGATTTACACCAAAAATCGATTTACGATCGACATCGTAACCCGGGGACCGCCTGTATTTCAGACATCGGAAGAGCTTCAGAGGTAGATACAAGATAAATTCAGTATTTTATCTTTGTTCGGATGAATTTTAATTTTTGTCAGAAATATATATATATATGAGTGGTTTTTTTTTTTTTTGAGCCGGTACAGGTGGTCAGACGATCTGGTTCATCATGGCCGCATGTAACTTGCGGCGTAAGGCGTAATACATGAACAAAAGCACAAAATTTATGTCCTAATAAACCAACACAAAATATTTATTTAATATTTTATATATTTAAACTAACTATTTGCATAATGTCTTTGAGTTGTCTTGTGTCCTGGTGATTGTGCTCAGATGTAGTTAATCCAGATCATGTGTGATTATGTTCAGATGTAGTTAATCCAGATCATGTGTGATTATGTTCAGCTCTAGTTAATCCAGCATGAAGGGAGGTTGGAGGAGCAGAGGGAGGACAGATGATGTACTGCAGATTTTCTCAAATAATCCTGTTCTCTGTGTTTTCAGTTCACATAGAAATGTGGTAACTTTTAGGTTTCTTAGATCTCACCTAATCAACTGTGTTATCCTGACATTTGTGCCCCCTATCATGATTAGCCCCTCCCCCAGTTGTCAATCACGTATGTCTTGTTTCATGTGCCATGTGTCTGTTTTTGATAGTATGCGTTTCCCTTGTCTTGCTCATGCCATTTGTAACCCGGCCCACTCATCAGTGTATTCAGGTGTTCCTTGTTTAGTCTCTTGTCTTTAAAATCATGTCCAGAACCCACATGTCCAGACGGAACGTTCTCATCTGGATATGTGTTTGACTCATGGGGGACGTGGCGTAGTTTGTGTCTTGCGCCTCTCTCCCTGGAAGATGTTGAGGACGTGTTCTTATTTGGAACTTTGATCGCTGGGTTTCTGCTGATTGGATTAGGTGTTGCCCTGGTGTTTCGGGAAATTAAAGGAGTGGGGTCAGTTATCGAACACCCATGCCAAGTGTCCAACTTGATTGATGCGGTGGGAAGAGCTGTCGGAAGTGTCGCATGAAGTTGGATCAGTTGGGAGACCGCCGACTTAAGGAGAGTTCCTGTGCTCAAACGCTCAAGGACGAGCTCCTTGCAAATTTTTTCATCTGCTTATCTACATTGGTGCCCAAACAAATTTCTCCCAGAAGGTCGTCGTCTTGGTTACCTGCTCCTACCCCCACACAGAGACTGTCAGAGATGGTTCTCGCCTTCCACCACGAACTTTGACACACAAACTCTGTGCCAGGCCTCTGGCTCCCCCTCCCTCTCTGAATGGATCACGCCTCTCACTGCTTACTGTCTGTGTTATCAATGAATCACGCCTCTCACTGCTTACTGTCTGTGTTATCAATGAATCACACCTCTCACTGCTTACTGTCTGTGTTATCAATGAATCACACCTCTCACTGCTTACTGTCTGTGTTATCAATGCTGTATGTGCTATGGGGATTTTTTGCATGCACACAGACTGTTGTCCTGTTCGTGAGAATAATCTGTGGTCATATGTTTTTGTCTCCTAGTGTTTATCTCTGTGTTTTCCCCCCCTGCGGAGCTGGTGGTGCACTAGATACAGCGGCTGCTCTGGGCTTCCGGTGCTTTAACACTGGACCCCAGGGGAAACGAATTCCTTGTACTTGTACAATGTATGACAATAAAATCTTTCTGATTCTGAAACTGTGTTTGGTCTATTGTGGCTGGTCGTTGTTTTCTGTACAGCCCCTTGTGTTGACGTGTTTCTGGAAATCATTACAGTTTGTGCTTGTTTGTCTAAGTATGTCTCTTAAGGTTAGTTATGTTTCATGTACGGACTCCCTCTGAGATTTTGGCCTGTTTGTACCACCCTGATTCCCCTTTAATAAATAATTATTTATTAATATATCTCACTCTTCTCAGCATTTGTTTCCTCCTTATCACTCCATGACACCGCAGGCATTATTCCTCCCTTCCTTCTTGTTGTGGGGTTTGTTTCGTGTCATGTCAGACTAGTTAGTTTCCATGTTCTCAGTTTCTTTAGTCACATTTAAATGTGGCTTGTCTGTTCCAGTTTGGTAGACTTATAGTATCGTGTGTGAATGTGTGTATGTAGTGTGTGAAATAAATGTGCCATATTTGTCAATTGTGATTTTCACCACAATTGAAATTTGTCCTCCGCATTTACCACCACACCACACCAGTGATAACACACACACACACACGCACAGTTCAGATCAGTCACTATGACTCGTTGCTCTCACTCTGTTCCAGTGTGCGTGTGGGGAGTCTGACCCTTGTAGGTTCTCTGGTCTGTATATCAGTAATAAAACACACCCCTCTACACAATTATGTCCACCATCTTAATTGTGCTGTAGGGCTGTACAAGGAGAGGGCAAACAGTGACACCTGCTGGTGATTTAGTGTTCAGGACAAAACTCCTGTGCTTTTAGTTTTCAACTCTGTTTAAATCAGCGTTTCTCAAAGTGTGGGGCGCATGGGTATTGCAGGTGGGGCGCAAGCAATTGGAAGAAATGAACCTTTTTAAGCCTGTCGTTTTAATGCCTGTTTGGTTTGCATAAGGATTTTTAAAATGTCTGCGGAACAGTGTGAACCAGGGCTAGATTCGGACCTTTAAAGAATTAGTACCAGTAGCCCCCCAAACAAAATCACGCTCGCCACCCCCCGTCAACAAATTTGTTTGGGTGATATGGGACAGGTGGGGCGTGGAATTTGCCCTTCTTCTGAGGTTAAAAAAATAAATAAATAAAATGTATTTAAACAGACATGTCACTGTGTGGTTCTCTTACAGAGATGGAGTGTGTCTGGGTGATAATTCTGTTCCTCCACTGGTCTCTCTCAGGTACTGTAACCTCCATCATAAGACATTCTATCAAACAATTTCAGTTTCTGATTTGTTTACATGTCTAGCTGATTCAGATTTTCTTTTTAAGAATTATAAGTGACATCAAACAGAAACATTGTTTGTTTTTTTTTTTGTTAATGGAAACGTCTTACATCTTAACATAAAACTGAACTAGGTAATATGTTCTCCACTAATGACCATCGTTGGGATTTAGAAAAGCTCTATATGAGAATAAAATATTATATGACAAACCATTTCACAAATCTCCAAATGAGAAGCCATATTTTTACTTTTCCAAATGAAAACAACTACACCAGGTAATACAAATGAGAAATCAAATAATTTTTATGTAGATATATAAGCCTAATGTAGTCACTGTGCCGTTCATGTGTGGCTGTGTTTGTGCCACTGTCGCCCCCGTGTGGTGAACAAGTGTAAATGTGTTTAATGAGACTGACCAGCTGGTTCCAGTTACCAGGTGATCGATCGGTGCATCTGAAACTGTTTATTTAGGGTTCACACACACATAGTGTGGGAACCCTATTGTAATTAGGGTTCACACACACAGTGTGGGAACCCTATTGTAATTGCTGGTATTTTTAGGGTTCACACACACATAGTGTGGGAACCCTATGTAATTGTTAGGGTTTTTAGGGTTCACACACACATAGTGTGGGAACCCTATTGTAATTGTTAGGGTTTTTCTTTCTTTATTATTATTCTTTGTCCCATTTTTTGACTTAAAACGTATTGTGCAGCCTAGACCGTAATGCCTAGAAACCCCAAACTTGGCAAAAAGGTTCAGTTAACTCCAAGGACCAGATTCCCATACAGGGACCCAAATTGGCCTGATGGTGGCGCTATAGCAGACCATATTGACTTTTTGTCCATATCTCCTACACCGTAAGTCCTAGAACCAAAATTCCAGTTCCTATACATTCCTTGACTAAATTCAATAGGACAATTAATATACAACCATTAAGCTCCGCCCACTTAGATTTCGAGTTAATTTGCATAATGTGCAAAATCACACACATATTTGAGCGCAAACTAGTCCCTGGATTTTTTACATACATGCACATATGTGGTATCAAAACGTTCAGAAGAGTCTGAACTTTAAAATCTATCCAACAAAAATGCTAATTTCTTCACTACCTAGTCAGTATAAGCCAATCAAATGAGGAGGCGTAAATTCAATAGTAAATTTTGCGCATATGGAGCTCTAACTTAAGAAAACTTGCATGTAATGAGATGGCACTTCACAGACAGCTTCCCTGTGAGGGTCTGGGGCAGCTCGCAGAGGTTGCCATACCTCACCTGCTAGGGGGCGCTATAACATGCAAAAATTTGCCCCATGCACTCAGATTGGCCGATCCACATGAAACTTGGCAGACATCATCTATGGGCCTCTGGGAACCAGGTCCTAAAGCAGACACTCCATACTTCCAAAATGGCTGACGTAATCGGCCAATCAGTGATCGGCACGCGTTTGACAGGCTTACCATTGGTCGATCTGCACGAAACCTCTTGGGTGTGGACAAGTGCACGCCCCCTATGACATAATCCAGCCGGGTGTCGATTGGCCACTGGGGGGCGCTATTGCAAAAAAAGCAAGTGTATCCCCTACATAATTCCACTTGGGAACATGCAATTGGACTCTTTTGATTCCTTGCAGTAGTGTGAACAACTTTCCCATTACATGTCCTATTAAAAAATGCACAGTTTATTTACAGTTAATAATAGTTTGAAATCATCACTTTTCATACTCCTCCTAGGATTTTCATACTATCATGTCAAGCAAAGTCTTATAATACTCTACAGAGTGTGAAATCAAAAAACAATCCAAAGATTTTGGATTTGAGGACACTTATACCTGCTAAATATTTTTTTAATGGACAGCATCGATACATATAATATTCATATTCTTAAAGCTCTTTCATATTTTATCCAATTCTGACCAAAATGCACAAGCCCATTCAGAATCCCATCCTCAACAAATTTGTCAAGTTTCATCTAAATCGGTTATCGTATGGCTCTACAGTGCAGTATTATATACAATGCATAAAAATGCATGTAAAGTCCCTCTGTCACCTTCTCCTTCTCACACGCACGCAAGCTGAAACTCACACTCTCAGTCTCTCTCACACTCTCACCCACATTCCCCCTCCCATCTCTGTGCCCTAAGTAAACATTGCTCTGGCTACCTAGATCTCTCTGTGTCTATTAACCAGGCACACACACATACAGGCGCAAGCAGGCCTTCCTATAGCATTCACAATGACACTTCCCTAGCCATACCCACCCATATCTCAGTGACTAACACATGCTCATACAAACTGATATTTGGCTTCTTTTTTGTCTCTCTCTCACACAAACACACAGACACACACACCTTTATACCTATATGTATGTATAGTTTCTATGTATACTTATGTATGTATGTATTAGTATATGTTGTCATAGTTTGAGTACATACACTACCACACACACACACACACACACACACACTTCTACCTAAATGTATGTATAGTTTGTATGCATATCTGTCCAGTCATAACAGTCATGTCAGTCCAGTCATGTCAGTCATTTCAGTCCAGTCAGTCCAGTCATGTCAGACATAAGTCATGTCAGTCATATCAGTCATGTCATTACAGTCATGCCAGTCATGTCACTCATTCCAGTTATGTCAGTCATATCAGTCATATTACTTTTGTTCATCATGCCAGTGATGTCATTTCAGTCATGCCAGTCATATCAGTTATGTCAGTCATGCCAGTCATGCCAGTCATGTCAGTCATGTAATGCCAGGCTTTGCAGACTACATTCATACTTTGAATACACGGGCAGTCATGTTAGGCGTGCAAGGTGTGCAAGGAGTGAATTAACAAAGCATAGTCTCTGGCACCCTCAATCTCTCTCTGTCTGTAATATACAGGCCCAATCATGTATAGACAAATGCAGGCCTTCCTATATTGTTCACATAGATGCAGCCCTAGCCAGATGTGCTATTTCTGTGTCTCCCTTTCTGACACACGCAGATGTCATCACACTCTATCTGTAGAGCACACACTGGCCAAACCCAAACAGCTTCTTTTCACTTTTAGGTCTAAAGGACCTTTTGGGCTTCCTTTTGCCTATTGAGGCCAAAATATGCCTATTTGTGTGTGAACCCGCCAATCGCCGCTTGCGGCTATATTTAGGGTTCACACACACATAGTGTGGGAACCCTATTGTAATTGTTAGCGTTTTTCTTATTATTATTATTCTTTTGCCCATTTTGCTGTCTATAAATGATACTGCAGCCTAAACCGTAAGGCCTAGACACACCAAACTTGCCAAACTTGTTCTCTAGGTCAAAAGGACCACACTCACTTATAGGGACCCACATCGGCCTGATGGTGGCGCTATAGCACACTATGTGACATTTTGGCCCATATCTCCCATACCATAAGTCATAGAAACAAAATTCCACTTCCTATGCATTCCTTGGCTCAATTCAATAGGACATTTCATATACAACTATGAAGCTCCGCCTACTTAGATTTTTTGCTAATTTGCATAATATGCAAAACCTACTTTTGCCTACTACTCCTTGGTTTTTCATCTGATCACCACAATCTTGGTATCAAACTACTCAGAAGAATCTCATTATCAAAACCTATCGCCAACATTGTGACATTTCCATACAGCCTGGCTGTCACATGTCAATCAATAGCTCTGAGGCGTGGCCAAATTTACTTCAGCAGCTATATCTCAACAATGCTTTGACCAATCTTCATGAAAATTTATCAGTTGTTAGGACACATGACTCGGAGGTCACAGGTCAAAGCAGGCCACGATTGTCCAATAGGGGGCGCTATAACATGGGAAAAACTGTTTCTCAGAAACCATTAGTCACATCAAGCCAAAACTTTACAGGCATCATCATGGGGTCAAGTGGTATCAAGACACACAATGATGACCTCATCACTCAAAAAACATGGCCGCCATAAGCCAATTAATTTTAATTTTAATTAATTGGCCATTTGACCTACTTACCATAGGTACATACACATGAAACTGACATGGTATGTTCATGTACACACCCTCTAAGACATACCCATGTTGGAAGGGAATTGCACCACTAGGTGGCGCTATACTAGAAAATCCAGAATTTCTCCTACATATTTTCACTTATCAAGTAATGCTTGCACTCATATGATTGTATGCAGAATTCCTAGCAACTTTGTAATTACATGTGCTTTGCAAAAATGTACCACTTTTTCACTATTATCAAATATATATAACTTGCCATTTTCATACTAGTCCTAGCATTTTAACTCCATCACCTTAAATCACACCTTGTAATACTCAGCAGACTCTGAAATGCTAAGATTAGCGAAAAAATCCTAAGTTTTTGACAAATTAATATTTTTCATATGCATCACAATGCTACCATCATAACACATCAAATTCCCAGTTCAATAACTACGCCATAGTATGTCTGATTGTTATGGAAATTGAAATCCACATTCACATGACCATTGTGGTGCGATGTGCCAATTTTGAGCCAAATCCGTCCACAAACAGCTCTACAGTGAATATTTTCATTTTCCATACAAAGCAGTGGAGGGAGGCAGAGACAGCTGCTAAGCCACACACGCACGTGCCTTTCTCACACACTCTACCCCCCCCTCCTCCACTCCCCTCACACTCCCCCTTGCTTCCAACACTTTACAACCCATGGGCTCTACCTCCCCCCCCTCTCTTTTACATGCACTTACAAAAACACAGGCCTCTGTAGCTTTCACACTGCCCTTGCCATACCTACCCATTTCTCTATGAGTAACCCAGATACAAACACACAAACTGACGTTTAGCTTCTGTTTTTGAAAACACACTCTCACACACACACACACACACACACACACACACACACACACACACACACACACACTTCTACCTAAATGTATGTATAGTTTGTATGCATATTTATAGTATATGTATAGTATATGTCAGTCATGCCAGCAATGTCAGTCGTATCAGTCATATCAGGCATGCCATGCCAGTCATTTCAGTCCAGTCATATCAGTCATATCAGTCATGTCAGTCATATAAGTCAAATAATCAAATCATTACAGTCATGCCAGTTATGTCAGTCAAATCAGTCATGTTAGTCCACATTCATACTTTGAATACACGGACAGTCATGTTAGGCATGCAAGGTGTGCAAGGAGTGAATTAACAAAGCATAGTCTCTGGCTCCCTCAATCTCTCTCTGTCGGTAATATACAGGCCCAATTATGTATAGACACATGCAGGCCTTCCTATACTGTTCACATAGATGCAGCCCTAGCCAGATGTGCTATTTCTGTGTCTCATTTTCTGACACAAGCAGATGTCAGTCATGTCAGTCCAGTCATGTCAGACATAAGTCGTGTCAGTCATATCAGTCATGTCATGCCAGTCATGTGACTCATATCAGTCATGTCATTACAGTCATGCTAGTCATGTCACTCATTCCAGTCATGCCAGTTGTCAGTCATATCAGTTATGTTATTTTTGTTCATCATGCCAGTGAAGTCATTCCAGTCATATCAGTTATGTCAGTCATGCCAGTCATGTCAGTCATGTTATGGCAGGCTTTGCAGACTACGTTCATACTTTGAATACACGGACAGTCATGTTAGGCGTGCAAGGAGTGAATTAACAAAGCATAGTCTCTGGCTCCCTGAATCTCTGTCGGTAATATACAGGCCCAATCATGTATAGACACCTGCAGGCCTTCCTATATTGTTCACATAGATGCAGCCCTAGCCAGATGTGCTATTTCTGTGTCTCCCTTTCTGACACACGCAGATGTCATCACAAACTATCTGTAGAGTACACACTGGCCAAACCCAAACAGCTTCTTTTCACTTTTATTTTCCAATATCTTTCACACTGTAGGGCCTAGAAACAAAATTCTACTTCTATTGTATTCCTTGGATCAAGCCAAGATGTACTGCTTACATCAAAAAACATACAAACACACATACACACAATGCTAATCACAGCATGTGATTTACTTCTGATCTGAATCATTTTGCCAATTTTTTGGGCTTTTTTGCCTTTTCATGTGTGAACCCGCAATTGCCGCTTGCGGCTATATTTAGGGTTCACACACACATAGTGTGGGAACCCTATTGTAATTGTTAGCGTTTTTCTTATTATTATTCTTCTTCCCATTTTGCTGTCTATAAATGATACTGCAGCCTAAACCGTAAGGCCTAGACACACCAAACTTGCCAAACTTGTTCTCTAGGTCAAAAGGACCACACACACTTATAGGGACCCACATCGGCCTGATGGTGGCGCTATAGCACACTATGTGACTTTTTGGCCCATATCTCCCATACCATAAGTCATAGAAACAAAATTCCACTTCCTATGCATTCCTTGGCTCAATTCAATAGGACATTTCATATACAACTATGAAGCTCCGCCTACTTAGATTTTTTGCTAATTTGCATAATATGCAAAACCTACTTTTGCCTACTACTCCTTGGTTTTTCATCTGATCACCACAATCTTGGTATCAAACTACTCAGAAGAATCTCCTTATCAAAACTTATCGCCAACATTGTGACATTTCCATACAGCCTGGCTGTCACATGTCAATCAATAGCTCAGAGGCGTGGCCAATTTTACTTCAGCAGCTATATCTCAACAATGCTTTGACCAATCTTCATGCAAATTTATCAGTTGTTAGGGCACATGACTCGGAGGTCACAGGTCAAAGCTGGCCACGATTGTCCAATAGGGGGCGCTATAACATGGGAAAAACTGTTTCTCAGAAACCATTAGTCACATCAAGCCAAAACTTTACAGGCATCATCATGGGGTCAAGTGGTATCAAGACACACAATGATGACCTCATCACTCAAAAAACATGGCTGCCATAAGCCAATTAATTTTAATTTGAATTTATTGGCCATTTGACAGACTTACCATAGGTACATACACATGAAACTGACATGGTATGTTCATGTACACACCCTCTAAGACATACTCATGTTAGAAGGGAATTGCACCACTAGGTGGCGCTATACTAGAAAATCCTGAATTTCTCCTACATATTTTCACTTATCAAGAAATGCTTGGACTCATATGATTGTATGCAGAATTCCTAGCAACTTTGTAAATACATGTGCTTTGCAAAAATGTACCACTTTTTCACTATCATCAAATATATATAACTTGTCATTTTCATACTAGTCCTAGCATTTTAACTCCATCACCTTAAATCACACCTTGTAATACTCAGCAGACTTTGAAATGCTAAGATTAGCGAGAAAATCCTAAGTTTTTGACAAATTAATATTTTTCATATGCATCACAATGCTACCATCATAACACATCAAATTCCCAGTTCAATAACTACGCCATAGTATGTCTGATTGTTATGGAAATTGAAATCCACATTCACATGACCATTGTGGTGCGATGTGCCAATTTTGAGCCAAATCCGTCCACAAACAGCTCTACAGTGAATATTTTCATTTTCCATACTCAGCAGTGGAGGGAGAAGTAGAGACAGACGCACGTGCCTTTCTCACAGGCTGCCCCCCCCTCCTCCACTCCCCTCACACTCCCCCATGCTTCCAACACTTTACAACCCATGGGCTCTACCTCCCCCCTCCTCTCTCTCTTTCACATGCACTTACAAAAACACAGGCCTCTGTAGCTTTCACACTGCCCTTGCCATACCTACCCATTTCTCTATGAGTAACCCAGATAAAAACACACAAACTGACGTTTAGCTTCTGTTTTTGATAACACACTCTCTCTCTCTCACACACACACACACACACCTACTTATAGGTTTAACATACACACTGCCCTAGCCATGTATACCCATTACTCTTTGACTAAAACACACACACACACACACACACACACACACACACACACACACACACACACACAGATATTTAACTTTTTTCTCCATACACATTCACACACAGGACTACAATTATGCTTCATATACACAGTTCTCTAGCCATTTCCAACACACTAACAGATGTTTAGCTTATTTTTGTCATCCAAAGACACACTAAGATAATCTCAGCAAGTGATTTAGATCTATTATCTGAATTGTTTTGCCATTACAATGTTTTGTGACCTTTTGGGCCTTGGTGACTCATAAGCCAGTTAAATGGACACTGATACTTCAGAGCATGCTACATGTATTCAAATCCAAGGTTAATTATTTACTCTAAACAATGCTCATATCCTATATGGCCCAAGGGCCCCTGCATATCTTCTTGAGATTCAAGACAATTGACAATGGGTGACTTTATTTGCTTAATCTGATTAATGTCAGAACATACACTACCACAAACACACACACACACACACACACACACACACACACTTCTACCTAAATGTATGTATAGTTTGTATGCATATTTATAGTATATGTATAGTATATGTCAGTCGTGCCAGCAATGTCAGTCGTATCAGTCATATCAGGCATGCCATGCCAGTCATGTCAGTTATATCAGTCATGTCAGTCATGCCAGTCATGTAAGTGGTGTCATGCCAATCATTTCAGTCCAGTCATATCAGTCATGTCAGTTCACATTCATACTTTGAATACACGGACAGTCATGTTAGGCGTGCAAGGTGTGCAAGGAGTGAATTAACAAAGCATAGTCTCTGGCTCCCTCAATCTCTCTCCGTTGGTAATATACAGGCCCAATCATGTATAGACACAAGCAGGCCTTCCTATATTGTTCACATAGATGCAACCCTAGCCAGATGAGCTATTTCTGTGTCTCCTTTTCTGACACAAGCAGATGTCAGTCATGTCAGTCCAGTCATGTCAGACATATGTCATGTCAGTCATATCAGTCATGTCATGCCAGTCATGTCACTCATATCAGTCATGTCATTACAGTCATGCTAGTCATGTCACTCATTCCAGTCATGCCAGTTGTCAGTCATATCAGTCATGTTATGTTTGTTCATAATGCCAGTGAAGTCATTCCATCATGCCAGTTATATCAGTTATGTCAGCATGTGATTTACTTCTGATCTGAATCATTTTGCCTATTTTTTGGACTTTTTTGCCTTTTCGTGTGTGAACCCGCAATTGCCGCTTGCGGCTATATTTCTTTCTTATTATTATTCTTTGTCCCATTTTTTGACCTAAAACGTATTGTGCAGCCTAGACCGTAATGCCTAGAAACCCCAAACTTGGCAAAAAGGTTCAGTTAACTCCAAGGACCAGATTCCCATACAGGGACCCAAATTGGCCTGATGGTGGCGCTATAGCAGACCACATTGACTTTTTGTCCATATCTCCTACACCGTAGGTCCTAGAACCAAAATTCCAGTTCCTATACATTCCTTGACTAAATTCAATAGGACAATTAATATACAACCATTAAGCTCCGCCCACTTAGATTTCGAGTTAATTTGCATAATGTGCAAAATCACACACATTTTTGAGCGCGAACTAGTCCCTGGATTTTTCACATACATGCACATATGTGGTATCAAAACGTTCAGAAGAGTCTGAACTTTAAAATGTATCCAACAAAAATGCTAATTTCTTCACTACCTAGTCAGTATAAGCCAATCAAATGAGGGGGCGTAAATTCAATAGTAAATTTTGCGCATATGGAGCTCTAACTTAAGAAAACTTGCATGTAATGAGATGGCACTTCACAGACAGCTTCCCTGTGAGGGTCTGGGGCAGCTCGCAGAGGTTGCCATACCTCACCTGCTAGGGGGCGCTATAACATGCAAAAATTTGCCCCATGCACTCAGATTGGCCGATCCACATGAAACTTGACAGACATCATCTATGGGCCTCTGGAAACCAGGTCCTAAAGCAGACATGCCATACTTCCAAAATGGCTGACGTAATCGGCCAATCAGTGATCGGCACGCGTTTGACAGGCTTACCATTGGTCGATCTGCACGAAACCTCTTGGGTGTGGACAAGTGCACGCCCCCTATGACATAATCCACCCGGGTGTCGATTGGCCACTGGGGGGCGCTATTGCAAAAAAAGCAAGTGTATCCACTACATAATTCCACTTGGAAACATGCAATTGGACTCTTTTGATTCCTTGCAGTAATGCGAACAACTTTCCCATTACATGTCCTATTAAAAAATGCACAGTTTATTTACAGTTAATAATAGTTTGAAATCATCACTTTTCATACTGCTCCTAGGATTTTCATACTATCATGTCAAGCAAAGTCTTATAATACTCTACAGAGTGTGAAATCAAAAAACAATCCAAAGATTTTGGATTTGAGGACACTTATACCTGCTAAATATTTTTTTAATGGACAGCATCGATACATATAATATTCATATTCTTAAAGCTCTTTCATATTTTACCCAATTCTGACCAAAATGCATAAGCCCATTCAGAATCCCATCCTGAACAAATTTGTCAAGTTTCATCTAAATCGGTTATCGTATGGCTCTACAGTGCAGTATTATATACAATGCATAAAAATGCATGTAAAGTCCCTCTGTCACCTTCTCCTTCTCACACGCACGCAAGCTGAAACTCACACTCTCAGTCTCTCTCACACTCTCACCCACATTCCCCCTCCCATCTCTGTGCCCTAAGTAAACATTGCTCTGGCTACCTAGATCTCTCTGTGTCTATTAACCAGGCACACACACATACAGGCGCAAGCAGGCCTTCCTATAGCATTCACAATGACACTTCCCTAGCCATACCCACCCATATCTCAGTGACTAACACATGCTTATACAAACTGATATTTGGCTTCTTTTTTGTCTCTCTCTCACACAAACACACAGACACACACACCTTTATACCTATATGTATGTATAGTTTCTATGTATACTTATGTATGTATGTATTAGTATATGTTGTCATAGTTTGAGTACATACACTACCACACACACACACACACACACTTCTACCTAAATGTATGTATAGTTTGTATGCATATCTGTACAGTCATAACAGTCATGTCAGTCATTTCAGTCCAGTCATATCAGTCATGTCAGTCCAGTCATGTCAGACATAAGTCATGTCAGTCATGTCATTACAGTCATGCCAGTCATGTCACTCATTCCAGTTATGTCAGTCATATCAGTCATATTACTTTTGTTCATCATGCCAGTGATGTCATTTCAGTCATGCCAGTCATATCAGTTATGTCAGTCATGCCAGTCATGTCAGTCATGTAATGCCAGGCTTTGCAGACTACATTCATACTTTGAATACACGGGCAGTCATAGGCGTGCAAGGTGTGCAAGGAGTGAATTAACAAAGCATAGTCTCTGGCACCCTCAATCTCTCTCTGTCTGTAATATACAGGCCCAATCATGTATAGACACATGCAGGCCTTCCTATATTGTTCACATAGATGCAGCCCTAGCCAGATGTGCTATTTCTGTGTCTCCCTTTCTGACACACGCAGATGTCATCACACACTATCTGTAGAGCACACACTGGCCAAACCCAAACAGCTTCTTTTCACTTTTAGGTCTAAAGGACCTTTTGGGCTTCCTTTTGCCTATTGAGGCCAAAATATGCCTATTTGTGTGTGAACCCGCCAATCGCCGCTTGCGGCTATATTTAGGGTTCACACACATAGTGTGGGAACCCTATTGTAATTGCTCGAGTTTTTAGGGTTCACACACATAGTGTGGGAACCCTATTGTAATTGCTCGAGTTTTTAGGGTTCACACACACAGTGTGGGAACCCTATTGTAATTGCTGGTATTTTTCTTATTTTTCTTCTTATTCTTTTGCCCATTTTTTGACATAAAATGCATCGTGCAGCCTAGACCGTAATGCCTAGAAAACCCAATCTTGGCAAAAAGGTTCAGTTAACTCCAAGGACCAGATTCCCATACAGGGACCCAAATTGGCCTGATGGTGGCGCTATAGCAGAGCATATTGACTTTTTGTCCATATCTCCTACACCGTAGGTCCTAGAACCAAAATTCCAGTTCCTATGCATTCCTTGACTAAATTCAATAGGACAATTAATATACAACCATTAAGCTCCGCCCACTTAGATTTTGAGTTAATTTGCATAATGTGCAAAATCACACACATCTTTGAGCGCGAACTAGTCCCTGGATTTTTCACATACATGCACATATGTGGTATCAAAACGTTCAGAAGAGTCTGAACTTTAAAATGTATCCAACAAAAATGCTAATTTCTTCACTGCCTAGTCAGTATAAGCCAATCAAATGAGGGGGCGTAAATTCAATAGTAAATTTTGCACATATGGAGCTCTAACTTAAGAAAACTTGAATGTAATGAGATGGCACTTCACAGACAGCTTCCGTGTGAGGGTCTGGGGCAGCTCGCAGAGGTTGCCATACCTCACCTGCTAGGGGGCGCTATAACATGCAAAAATTTGCCCCATGCACTCAGATTGGCCGATTCACATGAAACTTGGCAGACATCATCTATGGGCCTCTGGAAACCAGGTCCTAAAGCAGACATGCCATACTTCCAAAATGGCTGACGTAATCGGCCAATCAGTGATCGGCATGCGTTTGACAGGCTTACCATTGGTCGATCTGCACGAAACCTCTTGGGTGTGGACAAGTGCACGCCCCCTATGACATAATCCAGCCAGGTGTCGATTGGCCACTGGGGGGCGCTATTGCAAAAAAAGCAAGTGTATCCCCTACATAATTCCACTTGGGAACATGCAATTGGACTCTTTTGATTCCTTGCAGTAGTGCGAACAACTTTCCCATTACATGTCCTATTAAAAAATGCACAGTTTATTTACAGTTAATAATAGTTTGAAATCATCACTTTTCATACTGCTCCTAGGATTTTCATACTATCATGTCAAGCAAAGTCTTATAATACTCTACAGAGTGTGAAATCAAAAAACAATCCAAAGATTTTGGATTTGAGGACACTTATACCTGCTAAATATTTTTTTAATGGACTGCATCGATACATATAATATTCATATTCTTAAAGCTCTTTCATATTTTATCCAATTCTGACCAAAATGCACAAGCCCATTCAGAATCCCATCCTGAACAAATTTGTCAAGTTTCATCTAAATCGGTTATCGTATGGCTCTACAGTGCAGTATTATATACAATGCATAAAAATGCATGTAAAGTCCCTCTGTCACCTTCTCCTTCTCACACGCACGCAAGCTGAAACTCACACTCTCAGTCTCTCTCACACTCTCACCCACATTCCCCCTCCCATCTCTGTGCCCTAAGTAAACATTGCTCTGGCTACCTAGATCTCTCTGTGTCTATTAACCAGGCACACACACATACAGGCGCAAGCAGGCCTTCCTATAGCATTCACAATGACACTTCCCTAGCCATACTCACCCATATCTCAGTGACTAACACATGCTCATACAAACTGATATTTGGCTTCTTTTTTGTCTCTCTCTCACACAAACACACAGACACACACACCTTTATACCTATATGTATGTATAGTTTCTATGTATACTTATGTATGTATGTATTAGTATATGTTGTCATAGTTTGAGTACATACACTACCACACACACACACACACACTTCTACCTAAATGTATGTATAGTTTGTATGCATATCTGTCCAGTCATAACAGTCATGTCAGTCCAGTCATGTCAGTCATTTCAGTCCAGTCATATCAGTCATGTCAGTCCAGTCATGTCAGACATAAGTCATGTCAGTCATATCAGTCATGTCATTACAGTGATGCCAGTCATGTCACTCATTCCAGTTATGTCAGTCATATCAGTCATATTACTTTTGTTCATCATGCCAGTGATGTCATTTCAGTCATGCCAGTCATATCAGTTATGTCAGTCATGCCAGTCATGTCAGTCATGTTATGGCAGGCTTTGCAGACTACATTCATACTTTGAATACACAGGCAGTCATGTTAGGTGTGCAAGGTGTGCAAGGAGTGAATTAACAAAGCATAGTCTCTGGCACCCTCAATCTCTCTCTGTCTGTAATATACAGGCCCAATCATGTATAGACACATTCAGGCCTTCCTATATTCTTCACATAGATGCAGCCCTAGCCAGATGTGCTATTTCTGTGTCTCCCTTTCTGACACACGCAGATGTCATCACACACTATCTGTAGAGCACACACTGGCCAAACCCAAACAGCTTCTTTTCACTTTTAGGTCTAAAGGACCTTTTGGGCTTCCTTTTGCCTATTGAGGCCAAAATATGCCTATTTGTGTGTGAACCCGCCAATCGCCGCTTGCGGCTATATTTCTTCTTATTATTATTATTTTTCAGGCTGTAAAACGCATACTGCAGCCTAGACTGTAAGGCCCAGAAACACCAAACTTGTCAGACAGGTGCACCAGAGGTGCAATGAGGGAAACCCAGACAATGACCCACATTGACCTGATGGTGGCGCTATAGCGCAGCATTTTGCGTTTTGGTCCATATCTCCTACACCGTAGGTCATAGAAACGAAATTCCACTTCTGATGGATTCCTTGGCTCAAACCAAACAAAAAAGCCTCTAGGACCCTTTAGCTCCGCCCACTTAGATTTCGAGTTAATTTGCATAATGTGCAAAATCACACACATCTTTGAGCGCGAACTAGTCCCTGGATTTTTCACATACATGCACATATGTGGTATCAAAACGTTCAGAAGAGTCTGAACTTTAAAATGTATCCAACAAAAATGCTAATTTCTTCACTACCTAGTCAGTATAAGCCAATCAAATGAGGGGGCGTAAATTCAATAGTAAATTTTGCGCATATGGAGCTCTAACTTAAGAAAACTTGCATGTAATGAGATGGCACTTCACAGACAGCTTCCCTGTGAGGGTCAGGGGCAGCTCGCAGAGGTTGCCATACCTCACCTGCTAGGGGGCGATATAACATGCAAAAATTTGCCCCATGCACTCAGATTTGCTGATCCACATGAAACTTGGCAGACATCATCTATGGGCCTCTGGGAACCAGGTCCTAAAGCAGACATGCCATACTTCCAAAATGGCTGACGTAATCGGCCAATCAGTGATCGGCACGCGTTTGACAGGCTTACCATTGGTCGATTTGCACGAAACATCTTGGGTGTGGACAAGTGCACACCCCCTATGACATAATCCAGCCGGGTGTCGATTGGCCACTGGGGGGCGCTATTGCAAAAAAAGCAAGTATATCCCCTACATAATTCCACTTGGGAACATGCAATTGGACTCTTTTGATTCCTTGCAGTAATGCGAACAACTTTCCCATTACATGTCCTATTAAAAAATGCACAGTTTATTTACAGTTAATAATAGTTTGAAATCATCACTTTTCATACTGCTCCTAGGATTTTCATACTATCATGTCAAGCAAAGTCTTATAATACTCTACAGAGTGTGAAATCAAAAAACAATCCAAAGATTTTGGATTTGAGGACACTGATACCTGCTAAATATTTTTTTAATGGACAGCATCGATACATACAATATTCATATTCTTAAAGCTCTTTCATATTTTATCCAATTCTGACCAAAATGCACAAGCCCATTCAGAATCCCATCCTGAACAAATTTGTCAAGTTTCATCTAAATCGGTTATCGTATGGCTCTACAGTGCAGTATTATATACAATGCATAAGAATGCATGTAAAGTCCCTCTGTCACCTTCTCCTTCTCACACGCACGCAAGCTGAAACTCACACACTCAGTCTCTCTCACACTCTCACCCACATTCCCCCTCCCATCTCTGTGCCCTAAGTAAACATTGCTCTGGCTACCTAGATCTCTCTGTGTCTATTAACCAGGCACACACACATACAGGCGCAAGCAGGCCTTCCTATAGCATTCACAATGACACTTCCCTAGCCATACCCACCCATATCTCAGTGACTAACACATGCTCATACAAACTGATATTTGGCTTCTTTTTTGTCTCTCTCTCACACAAACACACAGACACACACACCTTTATACTTATATGTATGTATTGTCTTAGTTTGAGTACATACACTACCACACACACACACACACACTTCTACCTAAATGTATGTAAAGTTTGTATGCATATCTATAGTATATGTATAGTATATGTCAGTCATGCCAGTGATGTCAGTCATATCAGAAATGCCAGTCATGTCAGTTACATCAGTCATGTCAGTCATGCCAGTCATGTAAATCATGTCATGCCAATCATTTCAGTCCAGTCATATCAGTCATGTCAGTCAAATCATCAAATCATTACAGTCATGCCAGTTATGTCAGTCATGCCAGTCATGTCAGTCATGTAATGCCAGGCTTTGCAGACTACATTCATACTTTGAATACACGGGCAGTCATGTTAGGCGTGCTAGGTGTACAAGGAGTGAAATAACAAAACATAGTCTCTGGCTCCCTCAATCTCTCTCTGTCAGTAATATACAGGCCCAATCATGTATAGACAAGTGCAGGCCTTCCTTTACTGTTCACATAGATGCAGCCCTAGCCAGATGTGCTATTTTTGTGTCTCCCTTTCTGACACACGCAGATGTCATCACACTCTATCTGTAGAGCACACACTGGCCAAACCCAAACAGCTTCTTTTCACTTTTAGGTCTAAAGGACCTTTTGGGCTTCCTTTTGCCTATTGAGGCCAAAATGCCTATTGGTGTGTGAACCCGCCAATCGCCGCTTGCGGCTATATTTAGGGTTCACACACACAGTGTGGGAACCCTATTGTAATTGCTGGTATTTTTCTTATTTTTCTTCTTATTCTTTTGCCCATTTTTTGACATAAAATGCATCGTGCAGCCTAGACCGTAATGCCTAGAAAACCCAATCTTGGCAAAAAGGTTCAGTTAACTCCAAGGACCAGATTCCCATACAGGGACCCAAATTGGCCTGATGGTGGCGCTATAGCAGAGCATATTGACTTTTTGTCCATATCTCCTACACCGTAGGTCCTAGAACCAAAATTCCAGTTCCTATGCATTCCTTGACTAAATTCAATAGGACAATTAATATACAACCATTAAGCTCCGCCCACTTAGATTTCGAGTTAATTTGCATAATGTGCAAAATCACACACATCTTTGAGCGTGAACTAGTCCCTGGATTTTTCACAGACATGCACATATGTGGTATCAAAACGTTCAGAAGAGTCTGAACTTTAAAATGTATCCAACAAAAATGCTAATTTCTTCACTACCTAGTCAGTATAAGCCAATCAAATGAGGGGGCGTAAATTCAATAGTAAATTTTGCACATATGGAGCTCTAACTTAAGAAAACTTGCATGTAATGAGATGGCACTTCACAGACAGCTTCCCTGTGAGGGTCTGGGGCAGCTCGCAGAGGTTGCCATACCTCACCTGCTAGGGGGCGCTATAACATGCAAAAATTTGCCCCATGCACTCAGATTGGCCGATCCACATGAAACTTGGCAGACATCATCTATGGGCCTCTGGGAACCAGGTCCTAAAGCAGACATGCCATACTTCCAAAATGGCTGACGTAATCGGCCAATCAGTGATCGGCACGCGTTTGACAGGCTTACCATTGGTCGATCTGCACAAAACCTCTTGGGTGTGGACAAGTGCACGCCCCCTATGACATAATCCAGCCGGGTGTCGATTGGCCACTGGGGGGCGCTATTGCAAAAAAAGCAAGTGTATCCCCTACATAATTCCACTTGGGAACATGCAATTGGACTCTTTTGATTCCTTGCAGTAGTGCGAACAACTTTCCCATTACATGTCCTATTAAAAAATGCACAGTTTATTTACAGTTAATAATAGTTTGAAATCATCACTTTTCATACTCCTCCTAGGATTTTCATACTATCATGTCAAGCAAAGTCTTATAATACTCTACAGAGTGTGAAATCAAAAAACAATCCAAAGATTTTGGATTTGAGGACACTTATACCTGCTAAATATTTTTTTAATGGACAGCATCGATACATATAATATTCATATTCTTAAAGCTCTTTCATATTTTACCCAATTCTGACCAAAATGCACAAGCCCATTCAGAATCCCATCCTGAACAAATTTGTCAAGTTTCATCTAAATCGGTTATCGTATGGCTCTACAGTGCAGTATTATATACAATGCATAAGAATGCATGTAAAGTCCCTCTGTCACCTTCTCCTTCTCACACGCACGCAAGCTGAAACTCACACTCTCAGTCTCTCTCACACTCTCACCCACATTCCCCCTCCCATCTCTGTGCCCTAAGTAAACATTGCTCTGGCTACCTAGATCTCTCTGTGTCTATTAACCAGGCACACACACATACAGGCGCAAGCAGGCCTTCCTAACTGATATTTGGCTTCTTTTTTGTCTCTCTCTCTCACACAAACACACAGACACACACACCTTTATACCTATATGTATGTATAGTTTCTATGTATACTTATGTATGTATGTATTAGTATATGTTGTCATAGTTTGAGTACATACACTACCACACACACACACACACACACACTTCTACCTAAATGTATGTATAGTTTGTATGCATATCTGTCCAGTCATAACAGTCATGTCAGTCCAGTCATGTCAGTCATTTCAGTCCAGTCATATCAGTCATGTCAGTCCAGTCATGTCAGACATAAGTCATGTCAGTCATATCAGTCATGTTACTTTTGTTCATCATGCCAGTCATGTCATTTCAGTCATATCAGTTATGTCAGTCATGCCAGTCATGTCAGTCATGTTATGGCAGGCTTTGCAGACTACATTCATACTTTGAATACACGGGCAGTCATGTTAGGCGTGCAAGGTGTGCAAGGAGTGAATTAACAAAGCATAGTCTCTGGCTCCCTCAATCTCTCTCTGTTGGTGATATACAGGCCCAATCATGTATGGACACATGCAGGCCTTCCTATATTGTTCACATAGATGCAGCCCTAGCCAGATGTGCTATTTCTGTGTCTCCCTTTCTGACACACGCAGATGTCATCACACACTATCTGTAGAGCACACACTGGCCAAACCCAAACAGCTTCTTTTCACTTTTAGGTCTAAAGGACCTTTTGGGCTTCCTTTTGCCTATTGAGGCCAAAATATGCCTATTTGTGTGTGAACCCGCCAATCGCCGCTTGCGGCTATATTTAGGGTTCACACACATAGTGTGGGAACCCTATTGTAATTGCTCGAGTTTTTCTTATTATTATTATTTTTCAGGCTGTAAAACGCATACTGCAGCCTAGACCGTAAGGCCCAGAAACACCAAACTTGGCAGACAGGTGCACCAGAGGTGCAATGAGGGAAACCCAGACAATGACCCACATTGGCCTGATGGTGGCGCTATAGCGCAGCATTTTGCGTTTTGGTCCATATCTCCTACACCGTAGGTCATAGAAACGAAATTCCACTTCTGATGGATTCCTTGGCTCAAACCAAACAAAAAAGCCTCTAGGACCCTTTAGCTCCGCCCACTTAGATTTCGAGTTAATTTGCATAATGTGCAAAATCGCACACATCTTTGAGCGCGAACTAGTCCCTGGATTTTTCACATACATGCACATATGGGGTATCAAAACGTTCAGAAGAGTCTGAACTTTAAAATCTATCCAACAAAAATGCTAATTTCTTCACTACCTAGTCAGTATAAGCCAATCAAATGAGGGGGCGTAAATTCAATAGTAAATTTTGCGCATTTTGAGCTCTAACTTAAGAAAACTTGCATGTAATGAGATGGCACTTCACAGACAGCTTCCCTGTGAGGGTCTGGGGCAGCTCGCAGAGGTTGCCATACCTCACCTGCTAGGGGGCGCTATAACATGCAAAAATTTGCCCCATGCACTCAGATTGGCCGATCCACATGAAACTTGACAGACATCATCTATGGGCCTCTGGAAACCAGGTCCTAAAGCAGACATGCCATACTTCCAAAATGGCTGATGTAATCGGCCAATCAGTGATCGGCACGCGTTTGACAGGCTTACCATTGGTCGATCTGCATGAAACCTCTTGGGTGTGGACAAGTGCACGCCCCCTATGACATAATCCAGCCGGGTGTCGATTGGCCACTGGGGGGCGCTATTGCAAAAAAAGCAAGTGTATCCCCTACATAATTCCACTTGGAAACATGCAATTGGACTCTTTTGATTCCTTGCAGTAATGCGAACAACTTTCCCATTACATGTCCTATTAAAAAATGCACAGTTTATTTACAGTTAATAATAGTTTGAAATCATCACTTTTCATACTGCTCCTAGGATTTTCATACTATCATGTCAAGCAAAGTCTTATAATACTCTACAGAGTGTGAAATCAAAAAACAATCCAAAGATTTTGGATTTGAGGACACTTATACCTGCTAAATATTTTTTTAATGGACAGCATCGATACATATAATATTCATATTCTTAAAGCTCTTTCATATTTTACCCAATTCTGACCAAAATGCATAAGCCCATTCAGAATCCCATCCTGAACAAATTTGTCAAGTTTCATCTAAATCGGTTATCGTATGGCTCTACAGTGCAGTATTATATACAATGCATAAAAATGCATGTAAAGTCCCTCTGTCACCTTCTCCTTCTCACACGCACGCAAGCTGAAACTCACACTCTCAGTCTCTCTCACACTCTCACCCACATTCCCCCTCCCATCTCTGTGCCCTAAGTAAACATTGCTCTGGCTACCTAGATCTCTCTGTGTCTATTAACCAGGCACACACACATACAGGCGCAAGCAGGCCTTCCTATAGCATTCACAATGACACTTCCCTAGCCATACCCACCCATATCTCAGTGACTAACACATGCTTATACAAACTGATATTTGGCTTCTTTTTTGTCTCTCTCTCACACAAACACACAGACACACACACACCTTTATACCTATATGTATGTATAGTTTCTATGTATACTTATGTATGTATGTATTAGTATATGTTGTCATAGTTTGAGTACATACACTACCACACACACACACACTTCTACCTAAATGTATGTATAGTTTGTATGCATATCTGTACAGTCATGTCAGTCATGTCAGTCCAGTCATGTCAGTCATGTCAGTCCAGTCATGTCAGTCATTTCAGTCCAGTCATATCAGTCATGTCAGTCCAGTCATGTCAGACATAAGTCATGTCAGTCATATCAGTCATGTCATTACAGTCATGCCAGTCATGTCACTCATTCCAGTTATGTCAGTCATATCAGTCATATTACTTTTGTTCATCATGCCAGTGATGTCATTTCAGGCATGCCAGTCATATCAGTTATGTCAGTCATGCCAGTCATGTCAGTCATGTAATGCCAGGTTTTGCAGACTACATTCATACTTTGAATACACGGGCAGTCATGTTAGGCGTGCAAGGTGTGCAAGGAGTGAATTAACAAAGCATAGTCTCTGGCACCCTCAATCTCTCTCTGTCTGTAATATACAGGCCCAATTCATGTATAGACACATGCAGGCCTTCCTATATTGTTCACATAGATGCAGCCCTAGCCAGATGTGCTATTTCTGTGTCTCCCTTTCTGACACATGCAGATGTCATCACACACTATCTGTAGAGCACACACTGGCCAAACCCAAACAGCTTCTTTTCACTTTTAGGTCTAAAGGACCTTTTGGGCTTCCTTTTGCCTATTGAGGCCAAAATATGCCTATTTGTGTGTGAACCCGCCAATCGCCGCTTGCGGCTATATTTCTTCTTATTATTATTATTTTTCAGGCTGTAAAACGCATACTGCAGCCTAGACCGTAAGGCCCAGAAACACCAAACTTGGCAGACAGGTGCACCAGAGGTGCAATGAGGGAAACCCAGACAATGACCCACATTGGCCTGATGGTGGCGCTATAGCGCAGCATTTTGTGTTTTGGTCCATATCTCCTACACCGTAGGTCATAGAAACGAAATTCCACTTCTGATGGATTCCTTGGCTCAAACCAAACAAAAAAGCCTCAAGGACCCTTTAGCTCCGCCCACTTAGATTTCGAGTTAATTTGCATAATGTGCAAAATCGCACACATCTTTGAGCCCAAACTTGTCCCTGGATTTTTCACATACATGCACATATGTGGTATCAAAACGTTCAGAAGAGTCTGAACTTTAAAATCTATCCAGCAAAAATGCTAATTTCATCACTACCTAGTCAGTATAAGCCAATCAAATGAGTGGGTGTAAACTCAATAGTAAATTTTGCGCATATGAAGCTCTAACTGCAGAAAACTTGCATGCAATGAGATGACACTTCACAGACAGCTTCCCTCTGAGGGTCTGGGGCAGCTCGCAGAGGTTGCCATACCTCACCTGCTAGGGGGCGCTATAACATGCAAAAATTTGCCCCATGCACTCAGATTGGCCGATCCACATGAAACTTGGCAGACATCATCTATGGGCCTCTGGGAACCAGGTCCTAAAGCAGACATGCCATACTTCCAAAATGGCTGACGTAATCGGCCAATCAGTGATCGGCACGCGTTTGACAGGCTTACCATTGGTCGATCTGCACGAAACCTCTTGGGTGTGGACAAGTGCACGCCCCCTATGACATAATCCAGCCGGGTGTCGATTGGCCACTGGGGGGCGCTATTGCAAAAAAAGCAAGTGTATCCCCTACATAATTCCACTTGGGAACATGCAATTGGACTCTTTTGATTCCTTGCAGTAGTGCGAACAACTTTCCCATTACATGTCCTATTAAAAAATGCACAATTTATTTACAGTTAATAATAGTTTGAAATCATCACTTTTCATACTCCTCCTAGGATTTTCATACTATCATGTCAAGCAAAGTCTTATAATACTCTACAGAGTGTGAAATCAAAAAACAATCCAAAGATTTTGGATTTGAGGACACTTATACCTGCTAAATATTTTTTTAATGGACAGCATCGATACATATAATATTCATATTCTTAAAGCTCTTTCATATTTTACCCAATTCTGACCAAAATGCACAAGCCCATTCAGAATCCCATCCTGAACAAATTTGTCAAGTTTCATCTAAATCGGTTATCGTATGGCTCTACAGTGCAGTATTATATACAATGCATAAAAATGCATGTAAAGTCCCTCTGTCACCTTCTCCTTCTCACACGCACGCAAGCTGAAACTCACACTCTCAGTCTCTCTCACACTCTCACCCACATTCCCCCTCCCATCTCTGTGCCCTAAGTAAACATTGCTCTGGCTACCTAGATCTCTCTGTGTCTATTAACCAGGCACACACACATACAGGCGCAAGCAGGCCTTCCTATAGCATTCACAATGACACTTCCCTAGCCATACCCACCCATATCTCAGTGACTAACACATGCTCATACAAACTGATATTTGGCTTCTTTTTTGTCTCTCTCTCACACAAACACACAGACACACACACCTTTATACCTATATGTATGTATAGTTTCTATGTATACTTATGTATGTATGTATTAGTATATGTTGTCATAGTTTGAGTACATACACTACCACACACACACACACACACTTCTACCTAAATGTATGTATAGTTTGTATGCATATCTGTCCAGTCATAACAGTCATGTCAGTCCAGTCATGTCAGTCATTTCAGTCCAGTCATATCAGTCATGTCAGTCCAGTCATGTCAGACATAAGTCATGTCAGTCATATCAGTCATGTCATTACAGTCATGCCAGTCATGTCACTCATTCCAGTTATGTCAGTCATATCAGTCATATTACTTTTGTTCATCATGCCAGTGATGTCATTTCAGTCATGCCAGTCATATCAGTTATGTCAGTCATGCCAGTCATGCCAGTCATGTCAGTCATGTAATGCCAGGCTTTGCAGACTACATTCATACTTTGAATACACGGGCAGTCATGTTAGGCGTGCAAGGAGTGAATTAACAAAGCATAGTCTCTGGCACCCTCAATCTCTCTCTGTCTGTAATATACAGGCCCAATCATGTATAGACACATGCAGGCCTTCCTATATTGTTCACATAGATGCAGCCCTAGCCAGATGTGCTATTTCTGTGTCTCCCTTTCTGACACACGCAGATGTCATCACACACTATCTGTAGAGCACACACTGGCCAAACCCAAACAGCTTCTTTTCACTTTTAGGTCTAAAGGACCTTTTGGGCTTCCTTTTGCCTATTGAGGCCAAAATATGCCTATTTGTGTGTGAACCCGCCAATCGCCGCTTGCGGCTATATTTCTTATTTTTCTTCTTATTCTTTTGCCCATTTTTTGACATAAAATGCATCGTGCAGCCTAGACCGTAATGCCTAGAAAACCCAATCTTGGCAAAAAGGTTCAGTTAACTCCAAGGACCAGATTCCCATACAGGGACCCAAATTGGCCTGATGGTGGCGCTATAGCAGAGCATATTGACTTTTTGTCCATATCTCCTACACCGTAGGTCCTAGAACCAAAATTCCAGTTCCTATGCATTCCTTGACTAAATTCAATAGGACAATTAATATACAACCATTAAGCTCCGCCCACTTAGATTTCGAGTTAATTTGCATAATGTGCAAAATCACACACATCTTTGAGCGCGAACTAGTCCCTGGATTTTTCACATACGTGCACATATGTGGTATCAAAACGTTCAGAAGAGTCTGAACTTTAAAATGTATCCAACAAAAATGCTAATTTCTTCACTACCTAGTCAGTATAAGCCAATCAAATGAGGGGGCGTAAATTCAATAGTAAATTTTGCACATATGGAACTCTAACTTAAGGAAACTTGCATGTAATGAGATGGCACTTCACAGACAGCTTCCGTGTGAGGGTCTGGGGCAGCTCGCAGTGGTTGCCATACCTCACCTGCTAGGGGGCGCTATAACATGCAAAAATTTGCCCCATGCACTCAGATTGGCCGATCCACATGAAACTTGACAGACATCATCTATGGGCCTCTGGAAACCAGGTCCTAAAGCAGACATGCCATACTTCCAAAATGGCTGACGTAATCGGCCAATCAGTGATCGGCACGCGTTTGACAGGCTTACCATTGGTCGATCTGCACGAAACCTCTTGGGTGTGGACAAGTGCACGCCCCCTATGACATAATCCAGCCGGGTGTCGATTGGCCACTGGGGGGCGCTATTGCAAAAAAAGCAAGTGTATCCCCTACATAATTCCACTTGGGAACATGCAATTGGACTCTTTTGATTCCTTGCAGTAGTGCGAACAACTTTCCCATTACATGTCCTATTAAAAAATGCACAGTTTATTTACAGTTAATAATAGTTTGAAATCATCATTTTTCATACTCCTCCTAGGATTTTCATACTATCATGTCAAGCAAAGTCTTATAATACTCTACAGAGTGTGAAATCAAAAAACAATCCAAAGATTTTGAATTTGAGGACACTTATACCTGCTAAATATTTTTTCAATGGACAGCATCGATACATATAATATTCATATTCTTAAAGCTCTTTCATATTTTACCCAATTCTGACCAAAATGCACAAGCCCATTCAGAATCCCATCCTGAACAAATTTGTCAAGTTTCATCTAAATCGGTTATCGTATGGCTCTACAGTGCAGTATTATATACAATGCATAAGAATGCATGTAAAGTCCCTCTGTCACCTTCTCCTTCTCACACGCACGCAAGCTGAAACTCACACTCTCAGTCTCTCTCACACTCTCACCCACATTCCCCCTCCCATCTCTGTGCCCTAAGTAAACATTGCTCTGGCTACCTAGATCTCTCTGTGTCTATTAACCAGGCACACACACATACAGGCACAAGCAGGCCTTCCTATAGCATTCACAATGACACTTCCCTAGCCATACCCACCCATATCTCAGTGACTAACACATGCTCATACAAACTGATATTTGGCTTCTTTTTTGTCTCTCTCTCTCACACAAACACACAGACACACACACCTTTATACCTATATGTATGTATAGTTTCTATGTATACTTATGTATGTATGTATTAGTATATGTTGTCATAGTTTCAGTACATACACTACCACACACACACACACACACACACACACACACACACACACACACACACACACACACACACACTTCTACCTAAATGTATGTATAGTTTGTATGCATATCTGTCCAGTCATAACAGTCATGTCAGTCCAGTCATGTCAGTCATTTCAGTCCAGTCATATCAGTCATGTCAGTCCAGTCATGTCAGACATAAGTCATGTCAGTCATATCAGTCATGTCATTACAGTCATGCCAGTCATGTCACTCATTCCAGTTATGTCAGTCATATCAGTCATATTACTTTTGTTCATCATGCCAGTGATGTCATTTCAGTCATATCAGTTATGTCAGTCATGCCAGTCATGTCAGTCATGTAATGCCAGGCTTTGCAGACTACATTCATACTTTGAATACACGGGCAGTCATGTTAGGCGTGCAAGGTGTGCAAGGAGTGAATTAACAAAGCATAGTCTCTGGCACCCTCAATCTCTCTCTGTCTGTAATATACAGGCCCAATCATGTATAGACACAATATAGGCCTTCCTATATTGTTCACATAGATGCAGCCCTAGCCAGATGTGCTATTTCTGTGTCTCCCTTTCTGACACACGCAGATGTCATCACACACTATCTGTAGAGCACACACTGGCCAAACCCAAACAGCTTCTTTTCACTTTTAGGTCTAAAGGACCTTTTGGGCTTCCTTTTGCCTATTGAGGCCAAAATATGCCTATTTGTGTGTGAACCCGCCAATCGCCGCTTGCGGCTATATTTAGGGTTCACACACACAGTGTGGGAACCCTATTGTAATTAGGGTTCACACACACATAGTGTGGGAACCCTATTGTAATTGTTAGGATTTTTCTTTCTTATTATTCTTTGTCCCATTTTTTGACCTAAAACATATTGTGCAGCCTAGACCGTAATGCCTAGAAACCCCAAACTTGGCAAAAAGGTTCAGTTAACTCCAAGGACCAGATTCCCATACAGGGACCCAAATTGGCCTGATGGTGGCGCTATAGCGGACCATATTGACGTTTTGTCCATATCTCCTACACCGTAGGTCCTAGAACCAAAATTCCAGTTCCTATACATTCCTTGACTAAATTCAATAGGACAATTAATATACAACCATTAAGCTCCGCCCACTTAGATTTCGAGTTAATTTGCATAATGTGCAAAATCACACACATCTTTGAGCGCGAACTAGTCCCTGGATTTTTCACAGACATGCACATATGTGGTATCAAAACGTTCAGAAGAGTCTGAACTTTAAAATGTATCCAACCAAAATGCTAATTTCTTCACTACCTAGTCAGTATAAGCCAATCAATTGAGGGGGCGTAAATTCAATAGTAAATTTTGCACATATGGAGCTCTAACTTAAGAAAACTTGCATGTAATGAGATGGCACTTCACAGACAGCTTCCGTGTGAGGGTCTGGGGCAGCTCGCAGAGGTTGCCATACCTCACCTGCTAGGGGGCGCTATAACATGCAAAAATTTGCCCCATGCACTCAGATAGGCAGATCCACATGAAACTTGACAGACATCATCTATGGGCCTCTGGAAACCAGGTCCTAAAGCAGACATGCCATACTTCCAAAATGGCTGACGTAATCGGCCAATCAGTGATCGGCACGCGTTTGACAGGCTTACCATTGGTCGATCTGCACGAAACCTCTTGGGTGTGGACATAATCCAGCCGGGTGGACATAATCCAGCCGGGTGTCGATTGGCCACTGGGGGGCGCTATTGCAAATAAAGCAAGTGTATCCCCTACATAATTCCACTTGGGAACATGCAATTGGACTCTTTTGATTCCTTGCAGTAGTGCGAACAACTTTCCCATTACATGTCCTATTAAAAAATGCACAGTTTATTTACAGTTAATAATAGTTTGAAATCATCACTTTTCATACTCCTCCTAGGATTTTCATACTATCATGTCAAGCAAAGTCTTATAATACTCTACAGAGTGTGAAATCAAAAAACAATCCAAAGATTTTGGATTTGAGGACACTTATACCTGCTAAATATTTTTTTAATGGACAGCATCGATACATATAATATTCATATTCTTAAAGCTCTTTCATATTTTACCCAATTCTGACCAAAATGCACAAGCCCATTCAGAATCCCATCCTGAACAAATTTGTCAAGTTTCATCTAAATCGGTTATCGTATGGCTCTACAGTGCAGTATTATATACAATGCATAAGAATGCATGTAAAGTCCCTCTGTCACCTTCTCCTTCTCACACGCACGCAAGCTGAAACTCACACTCTCAGTCTCTCTCACACTCTCACCCACATTCCCCCTCCCATCTCTGTGCCCTAAGTAAACATTGCTCTGGCTACCTAGATCTCTCTGTGTCTATTAACCAGGCACACACACATACAGGCGCAAGCAGGCCTTCCTATAGCATTCACAATGACACTTCCCTAGCCATACCCACCCATATCTCAGTGACTAACACATGCTTATACAAACTGATATTTGGCTTCTTTTTTGTCTCTCTCTCTCACACAAACACACAGACACACACACCTTTATACCTATATGTATGTATAGTTTCTATGTATACTTATGTATGTATGTATTAGTATATGTTGTCATAGTTTGAGTACATACACTACCACACACACACACACACACACACACTTCTACCTAAGTGTATGTATAGTTTGTATGCATATCTGTCCAGTCATAACAGTCATGTCAGTCCAGTCATGTCAGTCATTTCAGTCCAGTCATATCAGTCATGTCAGTCCAGTCATGTCAGACATAAGTCATGTCAGTCATATCAGTCATGTTACTTTTGTTCATCATGCCAGTCATGTCATTTCAGTCATATCAGTTATGTCAGTCATGCCAGTCATGTCAGTCATGTTATGGCAGGCTTTGCAGACTACATTCATACTTTGAATACACGGGCAGTCATGTTAGGCGTGCAAGGTGTGCAAGGAGTGAATTAACAAAGCATAGTCTCTGGCTCCCTCAATCTCTCTCTGTTGGTGATATACAGGCCCAATCATGTATGGACACATGCAGGCCTTCCTATATTGTTCACATAGATGCAGCCCTAGCCAGATGTGCTATTTCTGTGTCTCCCTTTCTGACACACGCAGATGTCATCACACACTATCTGTAGAGCACACACTGGCCAAACCCAAACAGCTTCTTTTCACTTTTAGGTCTAAAGGACCTTTTGGGCTTCCTTTTGCCTATTGAGGCCAAAATATGCCTATTTTTTTTCTTATTTTTCTTCTTATTCTTTTGCCCATTTTTTGACATAAAATGCATCGTGCAGCCTAGACCGTAATGCCTAGAAAACCCAATCTTGGCAAAAAGGTTCAGTTAACTCCAAGGACCAGATTCCCATACAGGGACCCAAATTGGCCTGATGGTGGCGCTATAGCAGAGCATATTGACTTTTTGTCCATATCTCCTACACCGTAGGTCCTAGAACCAAAATTCCAGTTCCTATGCATTCCTTGACTAAATTCAATAGGACAATTAATATACAACCATTAAGCTCCGCCCACTTAGATTTCGAGTTAATTTGCATAATGTGCAAAATCACACACATCTTTGAGCGCAAACTAGTCCCTGGATTTTTCACAGACATGCACATATGTGGTATCAAAACGTTCAGAAGAGTCTGAACTTTAAAATGTATCCAACAAAAATGCTAATTTCTTCACTACCTAGTCAGTATAAGCCAATCAAATGAGGGGGCGTAAATTCAATAGTAAATTTTGCACATATGGAGCTCTAACTTAAGAAAACTTGCATGTAATGAGATGGCACTTCACAGACAGCTTCCGTGTGAGGGTCTGGGGCAGCTCGCAGAGGTTGCCATACCTCACCTGCTAGGGGGCGCTATAACATGCAAAAATTTGCCCCATGCACTCAGATTGGCCGATCCACATGAAACTTGACAGACATCATCTATGGGCCTCTGGAAACCAGGTCCTAAAGCAGACATGCCATACTTCCAAAATGGCTGACGTAATCGGCCAATCAGTGATCGGCACGCGTTTGACAGGCTTACCATTGGTCGATCTGCACAAAACCTCTTGGGTGTGGACAAGTGCACGCCCCCTATGACATAATCCAGCCGGGTGTCGATTGGCCACTGGGGGGCGCTATTGCAAAAAAAGCAAGTGTATCCCCTACATAATTCCACTTGGGAACATGCAATTGGACTCTTTTGATTCCTTGCAGTAGTGCGAACAACTTTCCCATTACAAGTCCTATTAAAAAATGCAGTTTATTTACAGTTAATAACAGTTTGAAATCATCACTTTTCATACTGCTCTTAGGATTTTCATACTATCATGTCAAGCAAAGTCTTATAATACTCTACAGAGTGTGAAATCAAAAAACAATCCAAAGATTTTGGATTTGAGGACACTTATACCTGCTAAATATTTTTTTAATGGACAGCATCGATACATATAATATTCATATTCTTAAAGCTCTTTCATATTTTATCCAATTCTGACCAAAATGCAAAAGCCCATTCAGAATCCCATCCTGAACAAATTTGTCAAGTTTCATCTAAATCGGTTATCGTATGGCTCTACAGTGCAGTATTATATACAATGCATAAAAATGCATGTAAAGTCCCTCTGTCACCTTCTCCTTCACGCACGCAAGCTGAAACTCACACACTCAGTCTCTCTCACACTCTCACCCACATTCCCCCTCCCATCTCTGTGCCCTAAGTATGTATAGTTTCTATGTATACTTATGTATGTATGTATTAGTATATGTTGTCATAGTTTGAGTACATACACTACCACACACACACACACACACACACACTTCTACCTAAATGTATGTATAGTTTGTATGCATATCTGTCCAGTCATAACAGTCATGTCAGTCCAGTCATAACAGTCATGTCAGTCCAGTCATGTCAGTCATGTCAGTCCAGTCATATCAGTCATGTCAGTCCAGTCATGTCAGACATAAGTCATGTCAGTCATATCAGTCATGTCATTACAGTCATGCCAGTCATGTCACTCATTCCAGTTATGTCAGTCATATCAGTCATGTTACTTTTGTTCATCATGCCAGTGATGTCATTTCAGTCATATCAGTTATGTCAGTCATGCCAGTCATGTCAGTCATGTTATGGCAGGCTTTGCAGACTACATTCATACTTTGAATACACGGGCAGTCATGTTAGGCGTGCAAGGTGTGCAAGGAGTGAATTAACAAAGCATAGTCTCTGGCTCCCTCAATCTCCCTCTGTTGGTGATATACAGGCCCAATCATGTATGGACACATGCAGGCCTTCCTATATTGTTCACATAGATGCAGCCCTAGCCAGATGTGCTATTTCTGTGTCTCCCTTTCTGACACACGCAGATGTCATCACACACTATCTGTAGAGCACACACTGGCCAAACCCAAACAGCTTCTTTTCACTTTTAGGTCTAAAGGACCTTTTGGGCTTCCTTTTGCCTATTGAGGCCAAAATATGCCTATTTGTGTGTGAACCCGCCAATCGCCGCTTGCGGCTATATTTAGGGGTCCAAGCACCAGTGGTGCTGGAACCCTATTGTATTTGTTCCGATTATTATTAGGGGTCCAAGCACCAGTGGTGCTGGAACCCTATTGTATTTGTTCCGATTATTATTATTATTATTATTCTTTTTCTCCGCTAAAACGCGTTGTGCAGCCTAAACCGTAAGACCTACAGACTTCTCCTTTGGCCAACTTGTAGTACTCCCCCCCGCTACTCAGGCGCAACACGCCAGCCCGATCCGACCATAGGTGGCGCTATAGCGCACAAAATCGCATGAAAAAGTTTACACAGGTGTTTCTCCTACACCGTATGTCCTAGAGATAAAATTCAAACTGCATCTGATCAGGCATGAGCTCATCTAAAAAAAGTTCCATTGAAGCCATATGCTCCGCCCCTTACATGTCGAGCTAATTTGCATAACATGCAAATACGCACACATTTTTGAGCGCGAACTAGTCCCTGGATTTTTCACATACATGCACATATGTGGTATCCAGGCGCTCACAAGAGTCTGAACTTTGATTCTAGCAGAGCAAAAGTGCACATTTCTGCTCATGGGCGTGGCCACATGCCTCACAAGTCAAAGGTCAAAAAATCCTTCGCCAAAAATACACATATTCTGCTATATCTCAGGCATGCTTTCACGTATTCACACCAAATTTCACATACATGCACCTATTGGGTGTCTACACCTGCACATACATTTTGGCAGACATGCACACCTAGGTGGCGCTATAACGGCCAAAAAACTCTCCTGCCCACACCGATTGGCCAAATAACTCCAAACTTGGTGCGCATCATCTATATGCACCTACGGCACAGGTCCTTGATCTGCACCATCATATGTCCAATATGGCCGCCGCTATCGACCAATCAGCTTTCAGTCCGCTAAAATGCATCATGCAGCCTAATCCGTAACACCTACAGACTTCTCCTTTGGCCAACTTGTAGTACTCCTCTCTGCTACTCAGGCGCAACACGCCAGCTCGATCCGCCCATAGGTGGCGCTATAGAGCGCAAAAAATTGTCATGCCTACACCGCATGTCATAAACAAAAAATTCCAATTGCATCTGATCAGTCATCTTCCATTCTACAAAAAATAAATTTGAAGCCATTAGCTCCGCCCCTTACATTTCGAGCTAATTTGCATAATATGCAAATACACACACATTTTTGAGCGCGAACTAGTCCCTGGATTTTTCACATACATGCACATATGTGGTATCAAAATGTTCAGAAGAGTCTGAACTTTGATTCTAGCAGAGCAAAAGTGCACATTTCCACACATGGGCGTGGCCACATGCCTCACAAGTCAAAGGTAAAAAAATTCTTCGCCAAAAATCCACATAATCTGCTGTATCTCAGGCATGCTTTCAGGCATGCCCAAATAACTCCAAACTTGGTACAAACCACCACAAATGGTTGTACTGTGAATATTTTCATTTTCCATGCTGAACATGCATGCTGATGCAAAGGTCATTCTTTTCCTCAAAAGAGCTAGAGTTGAGCCTGTAATCGGGTCAGGCCCATTAGCTCAATGGGTAGAGCAAGGTGCTCCCAGCCACAATGCATGTGGACAATGGCGGTTCGAATCCCGCGTCGGGCAGCACACCAACATAAGTTTAAAAAGCTGCAATTTAGATTCTGTTTTTTTAGCAGGCACTTCATTCACGAACGTGCTTCATATACTTTCATATATATTTCATATAGCTTTACATAATGTGCCAGTGGGTGCCCAAATCTTGCCAAACCTCAGCTTGGACCCCGTAATTGCCGCTTGCGGCTATATTTATTATTATTATTATTATTATTATTATTATTATTATTATTCTTTTTCTCCGCTAAAACGCGTTGTGCAGCCTAAACCGTAAGACCTACAGACTTCTCCTTTGGCCAACTTGTAGTACTCCTCTCCGCTACTCAGGCGCAACACGCCAGCCCGATCCGACCATAGGTGGCGCTATAGCGCACACAAACGCATGAAAAAGTTTAAACAGGTGTTTCTCCTAAACCGAAAGTCCTAGAGACAAAATGTAAACTTCATCTGATCAGGCATGTGCTGATCTAAAAAAAGTTTCATTGAAGCCATATGCTCCGCCCCTTACATGTCGAGCTAATTTGCATAACATGCAAATACGCACACATTTTTGAGCGCGAACTAGTCCCTGGATTTTTCACATACATGCACATATGTGGTATCCAGGCGCTCACAAGAGTCTGAACTTTGATTCTAGCAGAGCAAAAGTGCACATTTCTGCTCAGGGGCGTGGCCACATGCCTCACAAGTCAAAGGTAAAAAAATCCTTCGCCAAAAATACACATATTCTGCTATATCTCAGGCATGCTTTCACGTATTCACACCAAATTTCACATACATGCACCTATTGGGTGTCTAGACCTGCACATACATTTTGGGAGACATGCACACCTAGGTGGCGCTATAACGGCCAAAAAACTCTCCTGCCCACACCGATTGGCCAAATAACTCCAAACTTGGTGCGCATCATCTATATGCACCTACGGCACAGGTCCTTGACCTGCACCATCATATGTCCAATATGGCCGCCGCTATCGACCAATCAGCTTTCAGTCCGCTAAAATGCATCGTGCAGCCTAATCCGTAACACCTACAGACTTCTCCTTTGGCCAACTTGTAGTACTCCTCTCCGCTACTCAGGCGCAACACGCCAGTCCGATCCGCCCATAGGTGGCGCTATAGAGCGCAAAAAATTGTCACGCCTACACCGTATGTCATAAACAAAAAATTCCAATTGCATCTGATCAGTCATCTTCCATTCTACAAAAAATACATTTGAACCCATAAGCTCCGCCCCTTACATGTCGAGCTAATTTGCATAATATGCAAATACACACACATTTTTGAGCGCGAACTAGTCCCTGGATTTTTCACATACATGCACAAATGTGGTATCAAAATGTTCAGAAGAGTCTGAACTTTGATTCTAGCAGAGCAAAAGTGCACATTTCCACACATGGGCGTGGCCACATGCCTCACAAGTCAAAGGTAAAAAAATTCTTCGCCAAAAATCCACATAATCTGCTGTATCTCAGGCATGCTTTCACGTATTCACTCCAAATTTCACACACATGTACCTATTGGGTGTCTAGACCTGCACATACATTTTGGCAGACATGCACACCTAGGTGGCGCTATAACGGCCAAAAAACTCTCCTGCCCACACCGATTGGCCAAATAACTCCAAACTTGGTACGCATCATCTATATGCACCTATGACACAGGTCCTTGACCTGCACCATCATATGTCCAATATGGCCGCCGCTATCGACCAATCAGCTTTCAGTACACCTTTCACAAGCTTATCATATGCCAATCAACATGAAACTCACATATTATGTTCATCTACACACCCTCTAATACATATCAAAGTATGACGGGAATTGCACCACTAGGTGGCGCTATACTAGAAATTCCTGAATTACTCCTACATGCTTTAATGTAGAAGGACAATCATGATCTCATATGATTCTATGCAAAATCACTAACAACTTTGTAATTGCAAGTGCTTTGCAAAAAAGTACAGATTTTTGTGTATAATCCAATACATATAATTTACACTTTTCATACTAGTCCTAGGATTTTCACTCCATCACCTCAAATCACATATTATAATATCCAGCAGCATGTGAAATACAAAACTGGTGGAACAAATTCTAAGATTCTTGCAATTTAATATTTTTCATATGCATCACAATGGTACCGTCATGACATATGAACTGCATATTTCAAAAACTCCCCTATATAATGTCTGATTGTTATGAAAATGGACAGACACATTCAGAAGACCACTGAGGTGATATCTGCCAAGTTTGTGCCAAATCCATCCACAAATGGTTGTACTGTGAATATTTTCATTTTCTATGCTGAACATGCATGCAGACCAAAGGTCATTCTTTTCCTCAAAAGAGTTAGAGTTGAGCCTGTAATCCAGTCAGACCCATTAGCTCAATGGGTAGAGCAATGTGCTCCCAGCCACAATGCACGTGGACAACGGGGGTTCGAATCCCACGTTGGGCAGTATTCCACCATAAGTTTAAAAAGCTGCCATTTAGATTCTGTTTTTTGAGCAGGTACTTCATTCACGAACGTGCTTCATATACTTTCATGTACATTTCATAAAGCTTTACATAATGTTCTGCCAGTGGGTGCAAAATCTTGCCAAACCTCAGCTTGGACCCCGTAATTGCCGCTTGCGGCTATATTTTTTCTTATTTTTCTTATTCTTTTGCCCATTTTTTGACATAAAATGCATCGTGCAGCCTAGACCGTAATGCCTAGAAAACCCAATCTTGGCAAAAAGGTTCAGTTACCTCCAAGGACCAGATTCCCATACAGGGACCCCAAATTGGCCTGATGGTGGCGCTATAGCAGACCATATTGACTTTTTGTCCATATCTCCTACACCGTAGGTCCTAGAACCAAAATTCCAGTTCCTATGCATTCCTTGACTAAATTCAATAGGACAATTAATATACAACCATTAAGCTCCGCCCACTTAGATTTCGAGTTAATTTGCATAATGTGCAAAATCACACACATCTTTGAGCGCGAACTAGTCCCTGGATTTTTCACATACGTGCACATATGTGGTATCAAAACGTTCAGAAGAGTCTGAACTTTAAAATGTATCCAACAAAAATGCTAATTTCTTCACTACCTAGTCAGTATAAGCCAATCAAATGAGGGGGCGTAAATTCAATAGTAAATTTTGCACATATGGAACTCTAACTTAAGAAAACTTGCATGTAATGAGATGGCACTTCACAGACAGCTTCCGTGTGAGGGTCTGGGGCAGCTCGCAGTGGTTGCCATACCTCACCTGCTAGGGGGCGCTATAACATGCAAAAATTTGCCCCATGCACTCAGATTGGCCGATCCACATGAAACTTGACAGACATCATCTATGGGCCTCTGGAAACCAGGTCCTAAAGCAGACATGCCATACTTCCAAAATGGCTGACGTAATCGGCCAATCAGTGATCGGCACGCGTTTGACAGGCTTACCATTGGTCGATCTGCACGAAACCTCTTGGGTGTGGACAAGTGCACGCCCCCTATGACATAATCCAGCCGGGTGTCGATTGGCCACTGGGGGGCGCTATTGCAAAAAAAGCAAGTGTATCCCCTACATAATTCCACTTGGGAACATGCAATTGGACTCTTTTGATTCCTTGCAGTAGTGCGAACAACTTTCCCATTACATGTCCTATTAAAAAATGCACAGTTTATTTACAGTTAATAATAGTTTGAAATCATCATTTTTCATACTCCTCCTAGGATTTTCATACTATCATGTCAAGCAAAGTCTTATAATACTCTACAGAGTGTGAAATCAAAAAACAATCCAAAGATTTTGAATTTGAGGACACTTATACCTGCTAAATATTTTTTTAATGGACAGCATCGATACATATAATATTCATATTCTTAAAGCTCTTTCATATTTTACCCAATTCTGACCAAAATGCACAAGCCCATTCAGAATCCCATCCTGAACAAATTTGTCAAGTTTCATCTAAATCGGTTATCGTATGGCTCTACAGTGCAGTATTATATACAATGCATAAGAATGCATGTAAAGTCCCTCTGTCACCTTCTCCTTCTCACACGCACGCAAGCTGAAACTCACACTCTCAGTCTCTCTCACACTCTCACCCACATTCCCCCTCCCATCTCTGTGCCCTAAGTAAACATTGCTCTGGCTACCTAGATCTCTCTGTGTCTATTAACCAGGCACACACACATACAGGCACAAGCAGGCCTTCCTATAGCATTCACAATGACACTTCCCTAGCCATACCCACCCATATCTCAGTGACTAACACATGCTCATACAAACTGATATTTGGCTTCTTTTTTGTCTCTCTCTCTCACACAAACACACAGACACACACACCTTTATACCTATATGTATGTATAGTTTCTATGTATACTTATGTATGTATGTATTAGTATATGTTGTCATAGTTTCAGTACATACACTACCACACACACACACACACACTTCTACCTAAATGTATGTATAGTTTGTATGCATATCTGTCCAGTCATAACAGTCATATCAGTCCAGTCATGTCAGTCATTTCAGTCCAGTCATATCAGTCATGTCAGTCCAGTCATGTCAGACATAAGTCATGTCAGTCATATCAGTCATGTCATTACAGTCATGCCAGTCATGTCACTCATTCCAGTTATGTCAGTCATATCAGTCATATTACTTTTGTTCATCATGCCAGTGATGTCATTTCAGTCATATCAGTTATGTCAGTCATGCCAGTCATGTCAGTCATGTAATGCCAGGCTTTGCAGACTACATTCATACTTTGAATACACGGGCAGTCATGTTAGGCGTGCAAGGTGTGCAAGGAGTGAATTAACAAAGCATAGTCTCTGGCACCCTCAATCTCTCTCTGTCTGTAATATACAGGCCCAATCATGTATAGACACAATATAGGCCTTCCTATATTGTTCACATAGATGCAGCCCTAGCCAGATGTGCTATTTCTGTGTCTCCCTTTCTGACACACGCAGATGTCATCACACACTATCTGTAGAGCACACACTGGCCAAACCCAAACAGCTTCTTTTCACTTTTAGGTCTAAAGGACCTTTTGGGCTTCCTTTTGCCTATTGAGGCCAAAATATGCCTATTTGTGTGTGAACCCGCCAATCGCCGCTTGCGGCTATATTTGTAGAGTTTTATGTTTAACACATAACAGGAGCAGGATAAGAGACGGACTGTGTTTCATATAGTTATGAGAGTATTATGGTATCATAAGTGTTGACTGTTTTAATATAGTTATGAGAGTATTATGGGTATCATAAGTGTTGACTGTGTTTAATATAGTTATGAGCGTATTATGGGTATCATAAGTGTTGAATGTGTTTAATATAGTTATGAGCGTATTATGGGTATCATAAGTGTTGACTGTGTTTAATATAGTTATGAGAGTATTATGGGTATCATAAGTGTTGACTGTGTTTAATATAGTTATGAGAGTATTATGGGTATCATAAGTGTTGACTGTGTTTAATATAGTTATGAGAGTATTATGGTATCATAAGTGTTGACTGTGTTTCATATAGTTATGAGAGTATTATGGTATCATAAGTGTTGACTGTGTTTAATATTGTTATGAGAGTATTATGGTATCATAAGTGTTGACTGTGTTTAATATAGTTATGAGAGTATTATGGGTATCATAAGTGTTGACTGTGTTTAATACAGTTATGAGAGTATTATGGTATCATAAGTGTTGACTGTGTTTAATATAGTTATGAGAGTATTATGGTATCATAAGTGCTGACTGTGTTTAATATAGTTATGAGAGTATTATGGGTATCATAATTGTTGACTGTGTTTAATATAGTTATGAGAGTATTATGGTATCATAAGTGTTGACTGTGTTTAATATAGTTATGAGAGTATTATGGTATCATAAGTATTGACTGTGTTTAATATAGTTATGAGAGTATTATGGTATCATAAGTGTTGACTGTGTTTAATATAGTTATGAGAGTATTATGGTATCATAAGTGTTGACTGTGTTTAATATAGTTATGAGAGTATTATGGGTATCATAAGTGTTGACTGTGTTTAATATAGTTATGAGAGTATTATGAGTATCATACTGCTCGAAGATTTTAGAAACCGACCAGGACAAATAATAATCAAAACAGGTTTATAAAACAAAAGCAGCTAACTTAACTATATGCAGTGAATAAACAAACAAAGAAACAACAAAAACATTTGCCTGACTCCCTAAAACAAACACAGAGACAAAATGAGGTTAAATTAAATGTCATCGAGTTCCCTACTTCCCATTACCGTGACAACACACTAAATAACACACTGTAATACACTATGATACAATCACAACCCAGCTGACCACAGACCACACAGAGTCATAACTCATGACCAAATGCTTCATGTTTCCTTAGGAAGACATTATACATACACATATATATATACACACTGTTAACCTGCCCATAACACTACAGTCTGAGTAATAACAGCTACATATCTGGTTCTGTTTACCTGTGACATCAGTGTTTACCTTTTTGACACCTGGATCATGAGAATATTCACCCACATGTCCTTTAAACACACGGTGTGAAATCACCTCTATACATCAGACATGGTGATGTGTGTAATGTGTGGAGTGAATGTGAACATCCATCATGGTGGTGTTTCTATTTACAGGAGCTCAGAGGTTTGATCTGGAGGGTGGAGGTTCTGTTGCTGCTCCTGGTTCTGACGTCACTCTGCCGTGTTCACTCAAACCACGTATGAGTGCTGTGGACATGGAAGTGAAGTGGACCAGACAGGATCCAGGAGACAAACTGGTGCATCACTATAAGAATAAACAAGACCAGACAGACAAGCTGGACCCTTCATACATAAACAGAACATCACTGTTTATAGAGAAACTACAGCAGGGCAACACCTCACTGCTCCTGAAGAAAGTTCAAGTGTCTGATGGAGGACTGTACAGATGTCGGGTTGATTCTGACCAATGGAAAGATAGTGTCAATGTTCAGCTTAGAATTGAAGGTAAAAATCATTATATTATAAACATTAAAGGTCCAGATTTAATAAGTGTGTATGTAAACAGAATCAGGACGATGCTATTTCAGATTTTGGTATTTTAACCCACAGCTACTGGAGGAACCCCAGAGATCAGCGTCCTGGGTACTGGTGTCTCAGGTGGGGTTCTTCTACAGTGTGAATCTCGAGGCTGGTGGCCTGTTCCTGATCTCCAGTGGTTGAACAGTGAAGGAGCTAAACTGCCTGCTGGAGTTAAAGAGTCATGTGAAGATGTTGGAGGGTTTTATGTGAGACGCAGCCTCACTGCACACAAGAGTAACACCAACACCTACATCTGCAGAGTGAAACTGGGGGAGGTCAAGAAGGAGGAACAGATTGACATCACTGGTAATGACACTACTGAAAACGTTCAGAAGTATCAAAGTAATGACCAAAGTAGTCAGTATATTTATATGAGAGAATGTTTTTATAATTTCTTATAATGTATTATTTTTTATCCATCTTTCTTGAAACAGTCTTTGTCTACTCACATGGATCTTTAATCTGAATCTTTATCATTGTGTTCAGATCATTTACCCAAACCTGACAACACAGCTGCCATCGCTGTTTCAGTTACACTGATCCTGCTGTCAGCACTCGTGTGTGTTGTGGTATATTTCATAAGGAGAGGTAAACCAGTATCTGTCTCTCACTATAATCCTACACCTCAGTCCTCATATCTGTCTGTACCAGGAGGGTCTCAGATTAAGATCCAGTTCACCAGAACCTTAGAGCTGATCATTAAATGATTAAATGTGTCTGATTTACACCTCAAACGTGCATATGGCTTATGTCTCCATGACAACATAATCACTGGAATTACTGACTCCAGATCAGCATCACAGAAACAAATATTACAACAAATGAACCTGCTGGTTCTGACATTAAACCACAGTTAGCAGATGAGGCGTTATTATTTTAATGCTGTAATGGTGTGCTGTTTACTTTAACGGGCTATAAGTACACCCACTTATGCACACCCACAATGCATATAACCCTTGACTACGCCACCCCTATACGATGGGGAAGGGGACCCCGTGCTAGGCCACTCAAATAAATGAGTGAAAAGAACCAGCCAATAACAACAGGTATCTAATTGGATCACAATATCTTATTTCAAATATAAAAATATACAAACTTTGTTATAAAAATAGACACTCTATTGGGGGATAAGCTAGTTAAGCTATTACAAAGACTAAGTAGTACTGCACAGACTAAAAAAACCCGTGGCCAAGGCTATGTACCACCCACAGTGTTTATTCCCAAATGACCACAAGCGCTAATTCTAGTACACCAAATACTTGTAACCACATTAAGCGGCTGCACCAACTGTGCTCACCAAGAAAACCACACTGCCACAGCAAACACCCCACAGAGGGCACAACCTGGACACAACACCCCCACAAAGGGCACAACCTGGACACAACACTCCCACAAAGGGCACAACCTGGACACAACACCCCCACAAAGGCACAACCTGGACGCTGGAGTGGCCCACGCCTTGACCGCAAACAAACAAATAAAAATAACCAGATATAAAAATAACCAGATACTGGACATAAAAGATCTGTGCAGGACTATCACAACTGTTATTGTTATGCTACAAGCTTAACCCCCAAAAGACTATACAGTAGCCGGTGTGGCAGCAGATATACTCGTAGCGCTACGCAAAGTAGCACAGGCTTAACCCCCAACAGACTATAAGATAGCTGGTTTGGCAGCAGATATACTCGTAGCGCTACGCAAGTTAGCCCAGGCTTACTCCCAAAAAGACTATAGAATAGCTGGTTTGGCAGCAGATATACTCATAGCGCTGCATACACTAGCACCTTATCATGAACCTCAATCTCTTAAAATGCAGCAAATAATTTAAAATATTGGGTAGGGAAAAACAGTGGCCTGCAAGCACCCCAACTGCAGCTCCACTCTGTTCAAGATAAAATTGTTCACTCTGCCCTTAGAGGCTTACTGGCTCCGTAGCCAGTAGATACGCAGGCAAAGCTCAAATCCACACCTGTTAGGTCACTGTTGACGTCAACGCTTCGCAATCGGTTGAATCCGCTGTATATAACTCTCTGCTTCTCAATTGGATGGCCACCTATACAGTCTCAGTTCTTCCAGGCATGGCGTTCACACACCAGACAACGTGCAGGGCCTTCGTGTCCCCGGACAGGAAGTGAATACACCACGGTGTGCTCCCTTTTACATTTACATTTACATTTATGGCATTTGGCAGACGCCCTTATCCAGAGCGACTTACATTTTATCTCATTTTTATACAAGTGAGCAATTGAGGGTTAAGGGCCTTGATCAGGGGCACCTCAGTCATGGCCTCAGGTCTGGGAATCGAACCCACGACCCTTCGGTCACAAGACCAGTTCCCTAACCACCAGGCCATGACTTTTATTGCCCCCCTTTGGCGCCAAGCCTCACCTACAGTGGGCGTGATGGTATTGCACTGAAGGTACACTTACGACCATGCCACAATGCCATAGATCTACATACATTGTAAACAATTTTGGGGATTTTTTTTGGATGTATGATAGCATAGCACAACGCTGGTTCACAAAAGGCTTCACAAATTACTCCCATATTATGTGAGCGATGTATGATATGTGCCACGAATAAGAGAAGATGCCACAGAACCCACCTGGTGTCTGACCTTCCCTTTAAACACCTACAAATGGATTTAATTGAACTGAGCCCAGCTGAGGGGAAGAACTGTCTAGTAATAGTAGACATGTTCTCCAAATAGATTCAAGCCTTCATCAAACCAGGATGCATCAGCTGTGGCAAAGGCCCTCCTGAAATCACCCCCAGATGGGGAATAACTGAGAGAATAGGTAGTGATAAAAGAACCCCTTCTGTGAATGAAGCTTTAACCTTGGTGAGTGAATATCTAGTGTCTGAGTTGAAACAACACTGTGCCTACCATCCAGAGAGGTGGAGCAGTGGAGAGAGAAAATGGCACCTTTAAAAACAAACTCACGTACATGGATTAACACAAGGGTGAGAACATGGGAGATACAGGGAGAGAGACAAATAAGAAAAGCATAAATGGTAATCAACGTGTTATATGTCTACATATTACTTATGGAAAATAATAAAGTATGAAGTAAATCCTGTTTCCCATCTTATGCATGTTTTTTTCAACATTTTTAATATCTCTGGTCTCAGTTTGTTAGAGTATTCCACTAATATGGTGTGATAACCCGTTTTTGATGTTGCCGGGCTTGTCCATTCCACAGTGAGCGTCATGCACTTGTGTGAGATGATACAGGTACTGTAGAGTTGTTTCCTTGTTGGTCTGTTTGCAACTGGAGATTTTAGACATACCCATCCTGATAGGAAAGACATTATGAATTTCTGTTGCCAACTCCTGCATCATTTGCCAATAAGAGACGGTACCCTCTTTCACCCAGCCCGTGTTGATTAACAGCCAAATTTTTGTTACGTCCGGTCACTGTTTTAGGTTCAAGAACCTTTGCAGCTCGAGTGACGTTAGCTTGAATCCTCTGCGAAACACTTCCAGCTTGGTCCCAAACTTTTGTCCCCTTTTGTCCTCCTTTTGTTAATGTCCATGTTCTCATCACCATCACTGGTTTGTCCTGCCCCTCCACTTCTAGATCGGACAGGTCACTTGGTCGGGCGTGGCTGTTGGATGGGCGTGGCTGTTGAGCAGAGGCAGTTCTGCCAGAGGTGGTGGCGGAGGCTGATTAGAGCACCGTCTCTGGGATTAGAGCAGCATCTCTTGGCTTGTAGCCTGTGCTGTGGTCTGTGCAGTCTGTGATCTGGTGTGAGATGCCTCTGGGCTGGTCAGATGTGTCAAAGGCCCAGGAGATGATGGTGGTCTCTGTGATGTACGATGTCGCTGGTTGGACCACCGGTGAAGTCTCGGGGAGATCTGGTGGTGGAGATCTGGATCACTGTGGGTCAGGATCTGTAAGACACTCAACAGACTGGAGAGGTTGAAGTTCTATCTGAACTTCATCCTTTAGTTTTTACTGTGACTTGTATGCTTGAAATTCTGCTTATTTTTTCCAGATTTCAAACGCTTCCCACTTAACCTTTAAACCTTTAGTGTGTTCCTTTTCCAGCCTTGATTTTAATGATCCAGTTTGGTTTGTGCTAAAACACTTTAGAATAGCTGTTACTGTCAGTGTATTGATCTTCGTTTTTGCTTTGACGCTTACTCATTTTATACCTCACTTAAAACTAGGGGTGGGCATAGATTAATTTTTTTAATCTAGATTAATCTCACTGAAATCTTGAAATTAATCTAGATGAATCTAGATTAATCTATATTAAAATGGCTCATATGCGTGCTACCCAAGTAATGACTAAAAGTCAGTTTTTGAGATAGGGTTTCTTAATACAGAGGGTGCATTAGACCAGGGGCTCATCTCCTGTTTCCAAAATGCATCATTTAAAGCTTAATTCGCATTTGGAATTTGCGCATTATTTTTTCGAAAGGTTTGGATGGAAACCCGGCTGAGGAAGCTGTTCTACTTTGATACTTGAAGAAAAAAAAACATGCTCAATAAAATGTAGGCGTCACATCACACAACCAACCGGACTCTAACACCCAGAATTCCTCACTCTCCCCAGCCAGAAAAGCCATAATAAGATCATCATCACCGGATTATTGATTTCACCTGCATGTCTGTTATTTAAGCCCATTTCCCTTTCTCTTTGTTGCGAAGTATTGCCTCATTATTATGTGTGCTTACCAAGCGTTTCCACAGCTACAATTCTGGTTCCGACCTCTGCTTCAGTCCTGGTTTTTCGTCCCTAGCCTGCTCCCACGGATTTGGTTACCTGATTACACCTGCCATTTACTCCTGCCTGCTCCCGGAGTTCTCTGTCTTCAGCCCTTCTCTACATTTCTGTCTTCCGATTAAAGACCCTTTGATCTGCACGCGTCTCTCCGACTCTGTATCGTTACAGTAGGCTACTCGTGTTCAACGGTTTATTCAGTTAAACATGAATTTGTAAGCCTACATACTGTACATTAAATAACATGTTTATTCAGCTAAACATGATATTTGAAATGTAAGCCAACATTTAGTACATTTAACCTCACGGACGTAATTTTCAAAAGTCAGTTTTGGTCCTCTGTAGCGACGAATCTAGCGCTAGGACCATGCAGAAAACGACCGCTCCGAGCTCCGTTCCGGTAACATTTTACGTTAGTAAAAATGAATTTTCCATGAAGCAAACCTGGTGACTTCGTGGCTGCATCCATATAAAAACACGTACAATTTGTAATTCACAGGTTTAAAAACTCGTTCTCGCCCCTACTGTACAATTTGGTTAGGAATACAGCCAAGCTAAATTATCAAGTTGAAAGTCATCATAGTTTGCTTACCCATTTTGACCCAGTTCCCAACCCAACTTTAAGAATAGATTAACGGCAATAATTTTTATATCGCCCGATAAGAGTATCAAATTAATGACCGCCGTTAACGCCGTTAACGGCCCACCACTACTTAAAACACACATTCACACAGACTGTATTTGTCACTCTGTGTATTTGGTCCACCCTTACACACAGTTTACGTGTAGGTAGTTTGTCTCTGTTCTCCCCTCCTGAGCTTCCTGATCTGACTAATAAGGTCTCATCTTCTCCACAATTGTGTCCTCCCATGATATTATCTGATGCTAGAATGTTACAGTATGTTAATAAGATTTTCAACTTATTTACACACTATTACAATAAATCTCTGTACTAATGAGAATGTAAGTGGTTCTGTTATCTTTCTAGCTTTGTTAGTAAAATCAGTCTGTTCCATGGGGCTGTTCAGAAATGGCTTGTGTGGTTGAACACCCTTTATTTAGACACCTATACAATAAAACACGACTGATGTTACATTTCTCTGTTTCCAGATAAACTGAGAAAATGGTTAAAAGAAAAGCAGACAGGTGAGCTTAAGTTCTGTCTTTCTTTAGTAGGGCCTATTCATTTTGCCAGAGAATCTGATGTTACCTGTAACATACCACATGTTTCAGTGTAGATCCTGATATAAGAACTCCAGTGTTATGTACATGTAACTGTGTGTGTGTGTGTGTGTGTGTGTGTGTGTGTGTGTGTGTGTGTGTGTGTGTGTGTGTGTGTGTGCACGCATTACATTTCATGATTATATTTCAGTAAAATGATGGTTGCTCCATAACGTGTGGTCTGTAGTGCCATGTAGTGTCTGTAGTGCCATGATGAGAATCTGTAGTTCAGACCCATCAGTGTGTGTGAACTTAACCATCACTCTCTCTTGTGTGTGTGAACTTAACCGTCACTCTCTCTTGTGTGTGTGAACTTAACCGTCACTCTCTCTTGTGTGTGTAGCTGACATGTGTCTGAAGGGAGAAGGTGAACCTCGTCTCCATGGGGTGAACTTCACTGATGCTCAGTGGAAATATGTGGAACACACACTGTTAACTTCAGAAGAGGTTCTGGAGGTGTTTGATCTGAGGAAATATGACCCATCAGAGGAGTGTTTTCTGAAGCTGCAGAAAGTGGTCTACGCATGCAGAAAAGCACAGTGAGTATTTTCATTACTGAGCTGATTAGAGCTTTAACTGTGTGTGTGTGTGTGTGTGTGTGTGTGTGTGTGTGTGTGTGTGTGTGTGTGTGTGTGTGTGTGTGTGTGTGTGTCCATGCAAGAGTGCACAAGAATAAATGTTATTTCTCCATTATGGAGAAATGATTGGTTGTTCAGTAGAATACAGCCAGCAGTTATAACACCTTTATGAATTGCGCGTGGTGAGAGCTCCATACACACTTAACACGAATGCTCTGAACACACTTACCGAGCGCTCTCCCTGTTGTCCGTCCTCTTCCTCATAACAGCTGACGAACTGACAGCATTTGTGGGTCTCGTTTATTTGAGAGGTATAACAGCCGGTAAAAGCATGAAACTGGATGAATACTTGTCTGCTGACTTGGGAAATCCCATTTTCAAAGAGACAATGTCTAGACAGACATTCAGAGATATCATGCACTATCTCCGCTTTGATGACAAGAACACAAGGGCCATGATCTCTGAGATATTCAATAAATTTGTGAAAAACAGTATTACCTGTGGAAGAGCAACTGTACATGGGCAATAAACCCAAAAAAAGTGGGATTCAATTCTGATTGGCCGCTGATGTTGAGACAAAATACATCCACAACGCAAATCCCTATCTAGGGAAAGATGCAGCAGAACGGCTGGTTGTCCTTAAACATCATGTTGTGTTTGATGGGTTTGATGGAACCTTTTCCTGGGTAAAGGAAGAAATCAAATCAAATCAAATTTATTTGTATAGCGCTTTTCACAACACATGTTGACATAAATGTTTCTGCGGTGTCGGATGTGATGGTGCGTGTGGTTTTTATATGGCGCATCTGATGTACATCGTATAAAGTTATTTCATATGTTAGGGTTCACACACATAGTGTGGGAACCCTATTGTAATTGTTAGGATTTTTCTTTCTTCTTCTTTCTTTCTTCTTATTATTCTTTGTCCCATTTTTTGACCTAAAACGTATTGTGCAGCCTAGATCGTAATGCCTGGAAACCCCAAACTTGGCAAAAAGGTTCAGTTAACTCCAAGGACCAGATTCCCATACAGGGACACAAATTGGCCTGATGGTGGCGCTATAGCAGACCATGTTGACTTTTGGTCCATATCTCCTACACCGTAGGTCCTAGAACCAAAATTCCAGTTCCTATACATTCCTTGACTAAATTCAATAGGACTTTTAATATACAGTTGTGATCAAATTTATTCAACCCCCAATGCTGCGAAGGGTTTTATGGAATTCAGTGCACATTTGTAATTGTGTTCATAATGAAATCTTACAAGGACTTGTTAAAGAACTAAATGCAACTAAGATAGCATCAATTTTTTTTGTCATAAAGTATTAAATGGCCTTTTTGTGATTTCTTCATTGACACAATTATTCAACCCCTTTACGACTACCACTCCTAAGAACAGAGGTTCATTCCAGTGTTTTCCATCAGGTATTGAAAACATCTGTGGATGTCAACGAGCAGCAATCAAGCATGATAAGCACCAATTAGGCAGATTTAAAAGGACTGTGATACTCAGCTCCTTCTAGACATCTACTGGTGTGTTTCCAAGCATGGTGAAGGCAAGAGAATGGTCCCAGAAGACAAGAGAAGAGGTTATTGCTCTTCACAAGAATGGCAATGGATATAAAAAGATTGCAAAGTTGTTAAATATTCCAAGAGACACTATCGGAAGTATCATTCGCAAGTTCAAGTTAAAGGGCACAGTGGAAACGTTACCTGGTCGTGGCAGAAAGAAGATCCTGACCGCGACTGCTGTGCGCTACCTGAAGCGTAATGTGGAGAAAAATCCCCGCGTGACTGCTAAGGAACTGAAAAAAGACCTGTCAGATGTGGGCACTGAAGTTTCAGCTCAGACAATAAGGCGCGCACTGCATAACGAAGACCTCCATGCCAGAACGCCCAGACGCACCCCCTTGCTGACTCCAAAGAACAAGAAAAGTCGACTGCAGTATGCCAAAAGTCATGTGGACAAGCCACAAAGGTTTTGGAACAGTGTACTGTGGTCAGATGAAACTAAATTAGAACTGTTTGGGACAATGGACCAGCGCTATGTTTGGAGAAGGAAGTACCAGGCTTATGAACAAAAGAACACCTTGCCTACTGTGAAGCATGGCGGGGGGTCAATTATGCTTTGGGGCTGTTTTGCTTCTAATGGTACAGGAAAGCTTCAACGTGTGCAGGGTACCATGAATTCCCTTCAGTACCAGGAGATCTTGGAGGAAAATGTGATGGAGTCAGTCACAAACCTGCGGCTTGGGAGACGTTGGACCTTCCAACAGGACAATGATCCGAAGCACACATCCAAGTCCACTAGAGCATGGTTGAACATGAAAGGCTGGAACATTCTAGAGTGGCCATCGCAATCACCAGACTTAAATCCAATTGAGAACCTCTGGTGGGACCTAAAGAAGGCAGTTGCAGTGCGCAAGCCTAAGAATGTGACTGAACTGGAGGCTTTTGCCCATGAAGAATGGGCTAAGATACCCATAGGTCAATGCAAAACACTTGTGTCAAGCTATGCTTCACGCTTGAAAGCTGTCATAACTGGAAAAGGATGTTGTACTAAGTACTAAAAAATAATGTCACTAGGGGGTTGAATAAAACTGATAATGATGTGAGCACAGTAAAGACATTTGTGGTTATTCCATCATAAATATTATGTTATGTTTGTCTAATTTATAAGTGCCTCTTTGATATAATTGTAAATAAGATGACTGAAATGATCAATATCAATGTCAAACTGGCCAAAACACTTTATTTCAGTGGGGGTTGAATAAATTTGATCACAACTGTACAACCATCAAGCTCCGCCCACTTAGATTTTGAGTTAATTTGCATAATGTGCAAAATCACACACATCTTTGAGCGCGAACTAGTCCCTGGATTTTTCACATACGTGCACATATGTGGTATCAAAACGTTCAGAAGAGTCTGAGCTTTAAAATATAGCCTAAAATGCTAATTTCCTCACTACCTAGTCAGTATAAGCCAATCAAATGATGAGGGGGCGTAAACTCAATTGTAAATTTTGCGCTTATGGAGCTCTAACTGAAGAAAACTTGCATGCAATGAGATGACACTTCACAGACAGCTTCCTCCTGAGGGTCTGGGGCAGCTCGCAAAGGTTGGCATACCTCACCTGCTAGGGGGCGCTATAACATGCAAAAATTTGCCCCATGCACTCAGATTGGCCGATCCACGAAACTTGACAGGACAGGGAACCAGACTAGGACAAGACAGGGAACCACGGCACACGGCGAGGTACAGGGACAGCGGACACAGGACAGACCAGAGGGACAGGACCGGGCAAGACAGGACATGGAACCTGGGGCATGGCAGGGACAGGATATGCGGAGGCAGGCCAGGAGCTCGGCGTGGATGCGACATGACAAGGGACAAAGGGAGAACGGACAGGGCCAGGCACAGGAGCAGGACTGGAAAGGACAGGACTGGGAACAGACACGGGAGTGGGGCCAGGGGACAGGGCAGAGGCAAACACAGAGGCGAACATACCAAGAACAACAGACACGGGGACAGGAACAAGATGGGTAATAATCTGGGGAACAGACACGGGGACCGGAACAGAGACGACACCACTAGACACCGACACAGTAACAGGAACACAAACCTGAACAGACACAACCACAGGGACAGGAACCAACACAAAACCAGGGACAGGACATGGGAGCAAGGGGAACATGGGAATAGAGACAGGAACACAGGGCGGTGTAGGGAGTACATTCAGTCCATGCCCATACGTGGGCAGCACAGTCTCCTGGGGAACAGGCGTGGCCGGCAGACGGGCAGCGGGGACAGGAACCGGCGGCGACCCCATCCGGGTCGCGGGAACAGGAGGCGTGGTTGACCCCTTCCGGGTCACGGGAACAGGGGGTGTGGTTGACCCCTTCTGGGTCGCGGGAACAGGGGGCGTCGTTGACTTCCTCCGGGTCGCGGGAGCAGGCCACTGAGGTGAGGAGATGCGCTCGGGGGGTGGAGCCGCCAAGCCGACGTGGCCACTACGCCCCCCCAAAAAATTCTTGGGGGTGTTGTGTGGAGTAGCTGGCGGGATCAGAGGCAGTAGGTAATTTTCCACGGGGTCTTGGGAGAGCCTGGAAGAATACACAGACACACAAGCCTCTCGGTGGCTCTCTCTGCGACGGCTCCGCCTCCTCTGAGGCGTTGGGAGCTCGCAGTAGTCATCGAGAGCCAACCGAGGGTTAAGCCAACGCTCGTCTGTGCACTCGTTCCGTCTGCCCGTGACTTGCACTACAGGTTGCTCCTCCCTGTAGTGATCAACAAGCCGGGCAGACACGTTGCGCTCAACAGGAGTCTCGTCGCGAAAGCCAGTCGAAACTGAAAGTGACCGCGCTTTCTTCTGAGTGCGACGAGACTTCCGTGTTCCCACAGCGCCAGGGGAATTCTTGTCTCTGGTTCGTTCACGCTGTGATATCGGAGAGTTGAACTGAACTGAACCAGCCAACATCTCATCACAGCGATTAAACTCAGGTGTTGCAGGTTAGAAAAATCACATATATGCATACTGAGCACAATGCATCAGACAGTTTCAACCGATAATTGCACAAAGAAATGAGGCTGTTTCCTATAACACTACCACTAAGTATGGCATTGATGTGTCACTGGCCTGTAACAGTGTTCTACAACCTCCTACACCCATCATTGACCTGTAGCGCACACATTGTTCACATTGCAGGTTAACCTGAGCAAACAAAGGTTTATTCTCCAATTGGTAAAGGAGCTGTGTGCACATACATGTCTACTGACATACACTATATTGCCAAAAGTATTCACTCACCCATCCAAATTACCAGAATACCAGAATATCACTTCCATGGCCACAGATGTATGAAATTAAGCACCTAGGCATGCAGACTGTTTTTACAAACATTTGTGAAAGAATGGGTTGCTCTCAGGAGCTCAGTGAATTCCAGTGTGGAACTGTGATAGGATGCCACCTGTGCAACAAATCCAGTCGTGAAATTTCCTCACTCCTAAATATTCCACAGTCAACTGTCAGCTGTATTATAAGAAAATGGAAGTGTTTGGGAACGACATCAATTCAGCCACAAAGTGGTAGGACACGTAAACTGATGGAACAGGGTCAGCGGATGCTGAAGTGCATAGTGCGAAGAGGTCGCCAACTTTCTGCAGATTCAGTCACTACAGACATCTAAACTTCATGTGGCCTTCAGATTAGTTCAAGAACAGTGCACATCCAAGCCATACATCACAAAGTACGATGCAAAGCGTCAGATGTAGTGGTGTAAAACACACCGCCACTAGAGCAGTGGAGGTGCGTTCTCTGGTGTGATGAATCGTGCTTCTCCATCTGCCAATCTGATGGATGAGTCTGGGTTTGGCAGTTGCCAAGATAATGGTACTTGTCTGACTGCACTGTGCCAAGTATAAAGTTTGGTGGAGGGGGGATTATGGTGTGGTGTTGTTTTTTAAGGAGCTGGGCTTGGCCCCTTAGTTCCAGTGAAAGGATCTGAATGCTTCAGCATAAGACATTTTGGACACTTCCATGCTCCCAACTTTGTGGGAATTGTTTGGAGCTGACCCCTTCCTCTTCCAACATGGTCCATAAAGACATGGATGGCAGAGTCCGGTGTGGATGAACTTGACTGGCCTGCACAGAGTCCTGACCTAAACCTGATAGAACACCTTAGGGATGAGTTAGAGTGGAGACTGAGAGCCAGACCGTCTCATCCAACATCAGTATGTGACATCATTAATGTGCTTCTGGAAGAATGGTCAAAAATCCCCATAAACACACTCTTAAACCTTGTGGACAGCCTCCCCAGAAGAGTTGAAGCTGTAGGTATAAGAATGTTAATAAGGCATGACGCTTATAGATATAAGAATGTTAATGAAGCATGCTGTGTCTAGTGTTAAGAGATCCAAACCCCAGAGCAGTAGATGGAACTTCACCCCTTTTCTCTTCTTTTCCATGTTCCCCTTGAATGTGAAGTGAATCCTCATTGAGGTTTTCTGTGAACACAATGTGAAGACAATTTTCTTTCTTACCTTTTCCCGTAGACTAGTTATGTTTTAACGTAATCAATAATGTACAAAATGCTGTCAACAAGATGGATGATTCAAAAGGATGATCAACAGTGTCAAAAGTGGCACTTAAATCCTTGAACAAGGACAGAGAGTTTGCCTGCATCTTTATTCAATCTCAGGTCATTTTCTACTTTAACTAGTGCTGTTTCAGTGTTGTGGAGAGCTCTGATACCAGACTGAAAAGTCATTTATTTGGTTTAGTTTAAGATAATCATTCAACTTTTTCAATTATTTTGCTAAGAAAAGGAAGGTTAAATATAGGTAGATAATTATTGAGAATATGGTTTAAGTCTTGTTTGAGTTCTAGTCTGTTTAGTCTTATTGTTTGTTTCATGTGTCCTGTATGGATTCTAGAGTTTCGTTAGTTAGTGTGTGTTTTGGTTCTACACTGGTCTGTTCGTCATTCCTCGCCATCTTGCTGCCATCTGTGTCAGCGCGGTTGAGCCAACGGAGGCAGATAATGTAAAAATAGTTGAGTCTGAAAATACGACCTGCTCTCTATTGCGCATGTGTTCGCCTCCTCCGAGTTGTTACAGTTACGCACTGTTTCTTCAGTGCCCGGGTATCAGGTTTGTTGTTCATCATTAATTTGGTGTTGTAGGCCATCAGCAGGTTTGAGCATGCATGTTCTTGTTTTAATTGACTAAAGCTCGTTACGTTTCGAGCATTTTGAAATTTCAGTTATCTTGTGCAGATTCCAGAGTGGTCTAGTCCTGACTCCATAGCTGACCTGTTATCTATGAGAGACTGTTATCTACCTGAGAGACTGTCATCTACCTGACTGGCTACCAGTGTTGGGAACGTTACTTTTTAAAAGTAATTAGTTATAGTTACTCACTACTTGTTCAAAAAAGTAACTGAGTTAGTAACTGAATTACTCTATAATAAAAGTAACTCGTTACCAGGAAAAGTAACTATTTGTATTACAGTAAAAAAATTACACTGCTCAAAAAAAATAAAGGGAACACTCAAATAACACATCCTAGATCTGAATGAATGAAATATTCTCATTGAATACTTTGTTCTGTACAAAGTTGAATGTGCTGACAACAAAATCACACAAAAATCATCAATGGAAATCAAATTTATTAACCAATGGAGGCCTGGATTTGGAGCCACACATAAAATTAAAGTGGAAAAACACACTACAGGCTGATCCAACTTTGATGTAATGTCCTTAAAACAAGTCAAAATGAGGCTCAGTATTGTGTGTGGCCTCCATGTGCCTGTATGACCTCCCTACAACGCCTGGGCATGCTCCTGATGAGGTGGCGGATGGTCTCCTAAGGGATCTCCTCCCAGACCTGGACTAAAGCATCCGCCAACTCCTGGACAGTCTGTGGACGTTGGTGGATGGAGCGAGACATGATGTCCCAGATGTGCTCAATCGGATTCAGGTCTGGGGAACGGGCGGGCCAGTCCATAGCTTCAATGCCTTCATCTTGCAGGAACTGCTGACACACTCCAGCCACATGAGGTCTAGCATTGTCCTGCATTAGGAGGAACCCAGGGCCAACCGCACCAGCATATGGTCTCACAAGGGGTCTGAGGATCTCATCTCGGTACCTAATGGCAGTCAGGCTACCTCTGGTGAGCACATGGAGGGCTGTGCGGCCCTCCAAAGAAATGCCACCCCACACCATTACTGACCCACTGTCAAACCGGTCATGCTGAAGGATGTTTCAGGCAGCAGATCGCTCTCCACGGCGTCTCCAGACTCTCACGTCTGTCACGTGCTCAGTGTGAACCTGCTTTCATCTGTGAAGACCACAAGGCGCCAGTGGCGAATTTGCCAATCTTGGTGTTCTCTGGCAAATGCCAAGCGTCCTGCATGGTGTTGGGCTGTGAGCACAACCCCCATCTGTGGACGTCGGGCCCTCATACCATCCTCATGGAGTCTGTTTCTAACCGTTTGTGCAGACACATGCACATTTGTGGCCTGCTGGAGGTCATTTTGCAGGGCTCTGGCAGTGCTCCTCCTGTTTCTTCTTGCACAAAGGCGGAGGTAGCGGTCCTGCTGCTGGGTTGTTGCCCTCCTATGGCCTCCTCCACATCTCCTGGTGTACTGGCCTGTCTCCTGGTAACGCCTCCAGCCTCTGGACACTACGCTGACAGACACAGCAAACCTTCTTGCCACAGCTTGCATTGATGTGCCATCCTGGATGAGCTGCACTACCTGAGCCACTTGTGTGGGTTGTAGAGTCCGTCTCATGCTACCACGAGTGTGAAAGGACCACCAACATTCAAAAGTGACCAAAACATCAGCCAGAAAGCATAGGTACTGAGAAGTGGTCTGTGGTCCCCACCTGCAAAGTCAAAGTCAAATTTATTTATATAGCGCTTTTCACAACACACGTCACAAAGCAGCTTTACAATCGTATGGGTCCAGATCCCTAATGAGCAAGCCAAAGGCAACAGTGGCGAGGAAAAACTCCCTATAGGGTGGGGATTAGGGAGAAACCTCGGGAGGACCAAGACTCAAAAGGGAACCCATCCTCCATTGGGCGGCCCATTAACACAAGTCCGTGGTTGTAGGGTGGTTCCACAGTTCCACAGCAACAGTCCAGGCTCCTGTTCCCCGGCCAAGCAGCCACAGTCCCCTCGGTGCAGGCGGTGGGCCTCAGGCGGGCCAGCATCAGCACGATCCCTCGTGGCAACGGCTCATCCAACCCCAGCATCAACACATCCACCGGCAAGCCAGACCATCCCGCAGGTGCCTGTATCCAATCGTCTTGGGTGGAGGCATGCAAGATAGAAATACAGACTGAGTGGACATGGATTTAAACCACCATTAATTTAAAATGTACATAGCTCACGTGCCAGTGATGAGCATGTGGCTCCGGCAGGCTAATCTATAGCAGCATAACTAAAGGGAGGGGTTCAGAGGTGACCACAGGCATGAGGGCTCACTGAGACATTGCTTTCCAGCCAAGTCATTGTCACAAATAGAGTGATGCCATGACACAGCTGGATGACAGCATCAATATCTCAGATCACCAGAAATCTCAACGTCTGGGGGCCCCCAAGCCCCTACACCTTACAAGGGGAATATTAGCTGAAGGCTTGATTAAATAGGTGAGTCTTAAGTCTAGTAAAGTAAAGTAAAGATTGGAACTGTGTCAGAATCTCGGATTGGAGCTGGAAGGCTATTCCATAATTGGGGGGCTTTAAAGGAGAAAACTGCCTCCGGCTGTAGTCTTACAAATTTTTGGAACTAGGAGATATCCAGCATTTTGGGAGCGCAAAGGGCGAGATGGGTTGTAGTAAGAAATGAGTTCACTCAGATATTGTGGGGCGAGACCATTTAACACCTTATAGGTTAACAGAAGAACTTTAAATTCAATGCGATATTTAATCGGAAGCCAGTGTAATGCGGCGAGAGTGGGACTAATATGATCGAATTTCCCAGCCTTGGTTAGGACTCTAGCTGCGGCATTTTGTACAAGTTGTAGCTTCTTTATGGACTGTTTAGAGCATCCAATTAGAAGACTATTACAGTAGTCCAATCTCGACGAGACAAAAGCATGGACCAGTTTCTCTGCGTCAGCTAATGAAAGTAAGTGTCTCAGCTTGGCAATATTACGTAAATGGAAAAAGGCAGCCTTAGTGACATTGCATACATGTCCGTCAAATGAAAGATCAGAATCAATAGTGACACCTAAACTTTTTGCAGTAGATTTAGGTGTTACTGAAAAACCATCTAGGGTAAGGGGAATATCAGCCCAATTGCTTCTAGCAGCTTTAGGCTCAAGAATCAGCACCTCAGTCTTGTCAGAATTCAGTTGAAGAAAATTAAAGTCAAAGTCAAAGTCAAATTTATTTATATAGCGCTTTTCACAACACATGTTGTCACAAAGCGCCTTACAGGATTTAAAAGGTTAACAATACTACGGGTCCAGAACCCTAATGAGCAAGCCAAGGGCGACAGTGGCGAGGAAAAACTCCCTAAGATAGTGGGGAATAGGAAGAAACCTCGGGAGAACCAAGACTCAAAAGGGAACCCATCCTCCATTGGGCGGCCCGTTAACACACAGATTACACAAAATACAGACAAATACACAAGTCACACACAAATCACACAATCAGACTAAGTAAAGGTAAAAATGAAAGTTCTGGGTTATGATATTGTCACTGTAAATGTCTGTTGATGAACGCCAGGCTTTCATTCCGTGTCGGAGCAGCGATGCTGGTATTGTAGGCTCCGACTGCAATGTTACTCTCCAGGTGAACCTCGGAGAAAAGATACGAGATGTAGTAAATATGTAACAGATTAATCAAAGGCCAAACTAAACAGATGAGTCTTTAATCGAGTTTTAAACATTGAGACTGTGTCTGAGTCCCGAATAGAGGCAGGAAGATTATTCCACAATTGTGGAGCTTTAAAAGAAAAGGCTCTTCCACCTGCTGTGATCTTTTTGATCCTAGGAACAGTTAATAACCCTGCGTCCTGCGAGCGAAGTGAACGCGCTGGGTTATATTGTTCAATAAGTTCACTAAGATAGTCTGGAGCTAAGCCATGCAGCGTTTTATATGTTAATAAAAGTATTTTATAGTCAATACGGAATCTAATTGGCAGCCAGTGTAATGACGATAGTACGGGACTAATGTGATCAAACTTTTTAGTTTTTGTTAAAACTCGTGCTGCTGCGTTCTGAACCAGCTGGAGTTTGTTTATCGATTTACCAGAACATCCAGCTAGGAGACTGTTGCAATAATCTAAACGAGAGGATATGAATGCATGGATTAGTTTTTCTGCATCACTAATATTTAATATGTTTCTAATTTTGGCAATGTTGCGCAAGTGAAAGAACGCTACCCTAGTTATATTATTAATATGTGTATCGAACGAGAGATCTGGGTCTATTGTGACGCCCAAGTTCTTTACCTCTGCGCTGGGGGTTATAGTAAAAGAATGTAGATTCAATGCTGCATTATGTATCTTGTCTCTCGCAGCCCTAGACCCAACTATTATCAATTCTGTTTTATCGGCATTTAGTGCTAGAAAGTTACATGCCATCCAATGTTTTATCTCTTCTACACATTTCTCAATCTTACTGTTTGCGCCTAAATCATCGGGTTTTGCCGATAAATATAGCTGAGTGTCGTCTGCGTAGGAATGGAAACTGATGTCATGCTTATGCATAATTTCGCCTAAGGGTAACATGTACAGTGTGAATAGAAGTGGTCCTAGGACTGTCCCTTGTGGGACACCATATTTAACCTGCACAGATTTAGAGGTTTTATTATTAACACTTACACATTGGAAGCGGTCAGTTAAATATGATCTAAACCAGGAGAGTGCGACTCCTTTAATACCTACTGTGTTTTCTAGTCTATCCAGCAAAATGTTGTGGTCTACAGTATCAAAAGCTGCACTAAGATCCAACAGTATAAGGAACGAGACGAGCCCATTATCGGCCGATATTAGTAGATCATTCACTACCCTGAGTAAAGCTGTTTCAGTGCTGTGGTTTGGTCTAAATCCTGATTGGAACTTTTCATGGATACTATTTGATTGGAGATAGTGGTTTAACTGATTGGAAACTGCTTTTTCTAAAATTTTAGAGATAAATGGGAGATTAGAAATGGGTCTATAGTTGGCTAAAATCTGCGGATCGAGATTCTGTTTTTTAATCAAGGGTCTAATTACGGCGCATTTTAATTGTTTGGGCATGTAACCTAGGTTAAGGGAGGAGTTAATCATATTAAGTAAGGGCCCTGCAGTGGCTGGGAGTAGGTCTTTAAATAGACGGGTTGGAACTGGGTCAAATATACATGATGTAGGCTTAGACGAATTAATCAATGTTGTGAGCTCTTTTTGCGATATAGGATTGAAGATATTTAGCTCAGTAATATTTTTGGATGCATAGTTACTAATAGCTGAACTACTGGGGTTGGATTGGAGGTTAGGCTGCAATGTATTATGACTCTGTAGTCGGATATTATCTATTTTATTATTGAAAAAGTTTAAAAATTCATCGCTAGTGTGTGTAAGTGCTGTGTTAGAACTAGTGTCGTTGATATTTCTTGTTAGTTTAGATACCGTCGCGAAGAGAAATCTAGGGTTATGCTTGTTGTTTTCTATTAGTGTCGAATAGTATGCGGCTCTAGCTTTTATTAGGGCATGTTTATATTTGACTATGGCGTCTTTCCATGTGATTCTAAACACTTCTAGTGAGGTGGATTTCCAAAATTAGATGCCATCCAGTTTTTAATGTCCTGGACGCAGTTCTCAATCTTGCGAGTTGTAGTGATATCATCTGGATTAGAGGATATATACAACTAGGGATGCACCGATATGACTTTTTCAGTTCCGATCCCGATCCCGATACATACATTTTGCATATCGGTCGATACCCGATGCCGATCTGATACCATTGTTAAATTAATAAACTGCATACCTCAGAATGTGGGAGAGACTTAAGGCAGCAGGATTTACTAGAAATATTACTAACTCTGCTAAATAAAATGTCACAAATTAACACAGATATAAATGTACCAAATTGCTATTTATTTGTCACTAAAATAATAAACAATTGTGCAGGACCTTGACAGCATTCAAATAAAAAAAAAAGACTTCTACAAATATATTAAAATAAATAAAATGTACCATCCAAAACTGAAAATAAGTAGCTTCACTTTGTCAAACACTCAAACAGTAATCAATCTTATTTTTTAATATTTAGTGTAAGTAGTAATCTGTCAGGTAAACTTGAGAATACGCAGTAATCAAACACTGTAAACATTTAGTGCTGTCTTGCACAACTTACAGCCTGTGGTTGCCCTGAATGCTCACTTATGCAGCAATGGCATGTTCTTTCTCATGAAAACAAGCATTTCTGCTTTCTCTGCTGTAAGTCTGTTTCTTTTCTCATCCACAATGTTGGAAACTGTGCTGAACAGTCGCTCACTTTCTACACTAGTGCAGGGGGCACAGAGGTATTTTGTGGCAGTGGCAGCAAGACAAGGAAACCAGTCTTTGTTGACTCTCCAGTACTGGTATGGACTGTCTGAGGCAGTGATTGTAAAAAAAATCTCAGTAAAAAAATCTACACAGATCAACAGCAGGGCTTGAGCTGCTTGCTGCATCAGGTCCCTCACACTCCTCTAGAATTTGGTCAAATTCTTTCATAAAGCTGCTTGTGTCTGCTGCTGCTGCTGCTTCCACCCGAGGGGACTTTTCTGGTGGCTCTGAAGTCTCACATGCTCCAGCTGTGCTGCTCCTCAAGACTTCTTCCTCAAGTTCCTTTGTTAGTGCATCTTTTGCACGCTTTGCAGACTCTGCATTTGTAAAATATCTGACACAAAAATCAAACATATGTTAAATATATAAAACACTGGTTCAAATTCACACCTCATTGAGACACTAAATTCTTGTATGTAACAATAAAACTTAAGGCTGATCAAAGTAATATAGACATGAAAAAGTATGTATAAAAAGGATATGTAATTTATCTTTTATATTTTCTAATTAACATTTTTTAATGCACATCATGGCATCTTATTGCATTGAAATTTTCAAGGTACTGTTTGTGGTGCTGTAGAAAGAGAGAAAGATACTGTAATGCAATAAGTTTAGAATCTTACCTGTCTTTATATCTCGGGTCCAGCAATGTAGCAAGAGCGTAGACAGGTTCATCTTCTGCAGTGCCGAAGCGTTTGACAACAGCTTGCAACAGGGTCTTTTTCATTGTTTTTATGCCGGTATCTGCCTCACCTTCCTTAGCCAGGATGCGTTTGAGGACGGTGACAGTTGGAATAACATCAGCGGTAGAGGAGGTGGATGAGCTTACTTTCCTAGTTAGCTCTTCAAATGGTGCTAGAACAGTGTTAGTTTTTTCTAGCAAGGCCCACTGGTTAGCAGTCAGTGTCGTGGGCAGGTCATGCAACGTAAGCACAAAGCACTCGCTTCTGTTCCAGAAGAGACTCGATCATAAAGTACGTGCTATTCCATCTTGTCTTGATGTCTTGTTGCAGGCGTTTAGGTTGCATTTGCATCTGGAGCTGGATATCATGTAGCCGTGAATATGTGAGTGGAGAATGTTTAAAATGTCCCACAATCTGCCTGCCGCTAGCAATGGCATCACTCACACTCCGTTGTGACAATAGTCCCTCGTTAATTACGAGCTGCAACGTATGAGCAAAGCAGCCCAAGCTACGCACTCCCATGCTGTCCATCGCCTTTTTCATGTTGCTAGCATTGTCCCTCAAAATAACGTGCACTTTGTTCAAGGGAATATGCCACTGATCGAGCATTTCCCTCATGGCAGTCGAAATTGAGTCGCTGGTGTGTGATTCGTGAAAGTTTTTTGCTTGGAGCATCGCACTGTGAGGCGTAAAACTCGCGTCTAACCAGTGGACAGTTAAGCTTAAAAGTGACATAGGGCACATGTTTGAGCTCCAGATATCTGTCGTGAAGCGATATCTGTCGTGTTACATTAACATCTTTTAACTGTTCTGATATGTGTCCACATGCTTTCTCGTACAGTTCTGGCAAAGCGGTCTCGGAAAAATATTTTCGTGACGGTAAATTATACCTTGGTTCCAGGTGTTCAAGCAGGCGACGAAAGCCTTCATCTTCAACCACCGACATGGGTTGCGCATCCCAAACAATAAATTCCAGAACTTTCTCTGTTATTTTTGTCGCTTTCACGCTGTCGGGTGGAAATTTTTCACGTCTTTGCAGGGCATCCGCCAAAGTTAACTGTTTCGTATTGTCTCCTGCGTCTTTTTTTTATTTGACTGTAACATTGTGAACTCGGCGTGCTCTTTACCATGGTAGCTTTTAAGGTGCTTAATTAAATTTGTTGTATTGTATTTTGCAGTGCTACCACCACCCCTTGCAACATTTGTTTTACAGATATTGTACGTCGCCGTCAAACTTGTTGGCGTAGCAAGCGTAAAATACCTCCACACAGCTGACTCTTTGCCTCGCTCCATGTTGTTGTGCCTATTTCTAAGTCTCCTGGCACGCTGCACACGTGCTGCTGACGTATGGCGTAGCACACATCGCAAACAAATTAAACGTGCTGCTGACGTATGGCGTAGCACGTGTCGCAAACAAATTAAAGCAAATTATATCGGTCCCATGGATTGTCCTGATTATCCGAAACCCGATCCAGCTAATTTTGTTAATATCGGGACCGATATCCGATCCTAATATCGGATCGGTGCATCCCTATATACAACTGAGTATCATCTGCGTAGCAATGGAAGCTAATACCATGCCTACGAATGATAGTGCCCAGTGGTAGCATATATAATGAGAATAGTATGGGACCCAGTACAGATCCTTGTGGGACACCATACTTTACTTTAGAATGCTCTGAGCATTCATTATTTACTAGTACAAATTGGTAACGATCTGTCAGGTAGGACCTGAACCAGGAGAGTGCTTGACCTCTTATGCCAATGAGTGTCTCTAGCCTAGTAAGTAGAATATTATGGTCAATGGTGTCAAAAGCAGCACTGAGGTCTAGCAGTATGAGAAAAGAAACGTGTCCTTTATCAGAGGATATTAAGAGATCATTCAATACTTTATTCAGTGCCGTTTCAGTGCTGTGATGAGCTCTAAATCCAGACTGAAATAACTCTAAGACATGTTCTGTCTGTAAGAAGGAAGAGAGTTGAGAAGAAACTACTTGCTCTAAAATTTTGGATATGAATGACAGATTAGAAATTGGCCTATAGTTGGACAGTTCCTTGGGGTTAAGACCAGGTTTTTTAATTAGCGGCTTGATGACCGCAAGTTTAAATGAACTGGGCACATAGCCCAGGCTCAGAGAATAGTTTATTATAGTAAGCAATGGTTCTACATTGCTATGCAGTAATTCTTTTAAGTAGATGGGTTGGTACAGCATCTAGTATGCATGTGGAGGGTTTAGCAGATTTCACCAGTGAAATAAGCTCCTCGCGACCAATTGGGGAGAAGGACTCTAACAGGGCATCAGATCTGACCAGACAGCTGTCAAGGTGCATTGGCATGTTGACAGGCTCTGAGATAGCACTACTAATTTTTTCCCTAATTTTATCAATCTTATCATTAAAGAACTTCATAAAATTGTTACTGCTACACTCTAGTGGAATTAGAGAATTGATTTGTTCGTGACTCCTCATAAGGCTGGAAACAGTTTTAAAAAGGAGTCCTGAATTGTTTTTATGTTTTTCTATTAAGGCCGATAAGTATAAGGACTTTGCTGTATGGAGGGCATGCTTATATTCAATAAGGCTGCTTTTCCATGATAGTCTATACACTTCTAACTGAATTTCGCCATTTACGCTCCAGTTTGAGACTACGCGTGTGCTCATTGCAGGGTTCGTACGGTCATGAAAAACCTGGAAAAGTTATGGAATTTGAAAATAGCAATTTCCAGGCCTGGATAAGTTTTGGAAAAAATAAAAATACTCAAATGTTTTGGAAAAGTCATGGAAATTTGCTTGACACAATAAATGTTTGTCGTTCTGATAACCGGAAGAAATATATATATAGCCTTTTTTTTCATTGTGCGGACCGCTAACGTAACTTCACACGTTAGTTCGCTGCGTTAGCGACGGACTCCAAACGGAGCTGTAGATTGTACTTTGACATGTAAATCAGCGTAATGCTGGTAAATGCCGATTCAACAATGGCTGCTTCAGTTGGACAAATACAAGCTGTGGTTTGAGAAAGACAAGGACACGTGCAAAATGTGCGGTTAACCAATCGGTTAACGATGGGGTTAGAGACTGAAAAGTCTGTCGTAAAGCAGTTTTCGTCGTTAAGCGTGACCCTAGATTTAGATACGCTTTAATCATAAATACAGTATAGAAAAAAACTGCGTGCGTACAACGCGAGAAAGAGCGATCGCGTTGTCGAGATGGGCTACGGTGGAGGCTGCGCTGCTTCAGCTTATCATACACTATACACCACTCCACTACACTCCACTACACTCCACTGTGCTGCCACTGCACCTTCGCGCACCGCGCAAAATTACGTAAAGTCGGTCGTAACTCCAGTCCGTCGTTAACCAGACCCGTCGGTAAGCGGGGACTCACTTTTAGCCCGGATACGGCTTATAGCTACAACATTTTCCATTTAAAAAACTTTGTAGGTGCGACGTATATTGATATTGAAAATACGGTAAATGTTTATTTTTTCAATTAAACCACGTGGCTTTTCATTAATTTATGATATACTGTGGAATTTTGGCCTGGATTTTTTCTTATTTTTCATGTCTACACATATGTTTAGAGAATGTATAGTCATTGAAATTTGCCTGAAAGTCATGGAAAAGTCATGGAAAAGTCATGGAAATTAATTGTCAAAAAAGTGTATGAACCCTGTCATTGTACCATGGTGCTATTCTTCTCTCAGTGACTCTCTTATATTGTAATGGCGCAACATTGTCTAAAGCTGTACGAAGGGAAGTCTCAACGTGCTCGGTAAAACGCTCTAGTCCTTCCGGAGCTACAGTTGGATCAGTGTTTGTCAGACCCGGTAAAATATCAGTGAGCGCGGCTATGGTGCTGGGTGTTATAGTTCGTTTACTTTGGTAGCGGGGTGTTTGATGAATACAGTCAGTTAAACACAACTCGTACGTTATGAGGCTGTGGTTAGAAACAGCCTCATTCTGAGGAAGAATTGCTAAACTGGATATGTCAATACCAAATGATAAGACCAAGTCTAAAGTATGACTACAGTTATGCGTAGGACCCACCACATTCTGAGTGATCCCACTGAATCAAGAATTGCTTGAAAATGTATGCTAAAAGAGTCACACAGATTTTCAAAATGGATATTAAAATCACCAACTATAATCACCTTATCGGCTGATAGCACTACATGAGACAGGAAGTCTGAAAACTCCTGCAAGAACTCAGAGTATGAATCAGGGGGGCGGTAAATAGAAATTAACATAAACGACTGCGACGCTTTGTTGGTTGTTAAATTTGAAACATTAGATACAGTGAGGATGAGATGTTCAAAAGAATTAAACTTGAAGCCAAATTTTTGAGAAATGCCTATATCAGAGTCATATATTGTGGCGACCCCACCTCCTCGACCATTTGTACGGGGGTTATGGACATATCTATAGCCAGAGGGAGAAGCTTCATTTAGGGCCATATAGTCGTCTGGTCGGGTCCAGGTTTCCGTCAAGCAAAGCATGCATAGATTATGATCGGTAATCATTTCATTAACAAGCAATGCTTTAGATGACAGGGATCTAATATTTAGTAGTCCTAGTTTCAGATTTAAACCACTCTCTGAGGGAGCATAGTTGAATTTAACATTGATTAAATTTTGTCTACTAACTTTGCGAGAATAATTTTTTGGTACTCGAAGAACAGACACAGTTTCAATCTGGTGTGACCTAGGTGACGTCTCTTTGCAGCTCACAGACAGTCGGTTTAGCCTGTGTGTCTGCTGCCTGGCCTCGGCTCTGGTTTGTTAATCCCCATTAACTACTCCTACACTACCACTATTAAGCCTAGCAGATATGCTACTGGAAATGAGAGCAGCACCCTCCCAAGAGGGGTGAATGCCGTCTCGCTTCAAAAGGCCAGGCCTGCCCTCAAAACGTGTCCAGTTATCTATATAACCCACTTTGTTATCTGAGCACCATTTAGACATCCAGCAGTGTAGCGCCCATAACCTGCTGTAGGTTTCAGCGCCACGCCGAACTGGAATGGGACCAGAGCATATTACGGCATCTGACATCGTCCCCGCTAACTCACACACCTCTTTAACATACCTGCGTGAAGCTGGCCCCCCCTCATACCCAAAATGCTGAAATAACACTGCAGTTCGTTTGTGCTGGGTTTGTGCCCGTTTGTGCTGCAAATATTTTCGTTTGTGCTATTAAGGCTTTTGAGTAATTTAAAAATGCATTTTCTGACCGGTGACGTCACGCAGCCCCCCCTCCACGTCCAAATTTCTCCAAAGTAGTCTCATTCGTTTGTGCTATGTTTGTGCTCGTTTGTGCTGTTAAAATGAACGCTTCAATCACTTGCTTTGTAAAGTTACAGTCGTTTAAGTTTTCACACGCGTGACATCACCAGCCCCCCCTCCACGTCCAAATCACTCCAAACTGGTCTCGTTCGTTTGTGCTACGTTTGTGCTCTGAAAATTAACATTTGTGCTTTTATGGTTTTTAAATTAGGCTATAACTGGATCTTTTTCATACGCGTGACGTCACCAGCCCCCCCTCCACGTCCAAATCACTCCAAACTGGTCTCGTTCGTTTGTGCTACGTTTGTGCTCGTTTGTGCTGTTGAAATTAACGTTTGTGCTTTTATGGTTTTTTAAATATAACCGATTCTTTTTCATACGCGTGACGTCACCAGCCCCCCCTCCATGTCCAAATCACTCCAAACTGGTCTCATTCGTTTGTGCTACGTTTGTGCTCGTTTGTGCTGTTGAAATTAACGTTTGTGCTTAATGACACGAGCGCACCTCTCACGTGTTTAACTATAGCTATACAACAGAATGGGCTGGATGATGTTGGACTACAGAACGGACAGGAGGTGAGGGGTAACAGAGAAGGCAGAATTTCTGGATGACATCAAAGCTTCTGTTGAGAGATGTATGAGGATTTTAATGTTCCCTTATGCAGATCAACCACATCTTTGTCTAGAAGGCCTCTGCCCAGAAATCTTCAGAGGTGTTGTGGGCAGTGGAGAAGATCAGGAACTGTCCTCTTGCTTCATTGCTGAATTGACAGAGCAGCTCCAATGACCATGCTTTAATTAGCTTTAATTAAATGTTTTATGTTGACCTCTTGAAAGTTTCTGCAACATGTGAAGCAGGGCATCCACATTCAGGTACCACTCCTTCTCCTGGCCATCTATCTGTTTAGCTCAGTGCATTCACATTGAAACATTTGCATTTAACCATTTTACTAGTACCTTTATTATATTGCTATAATGCTCATTTATTTTCTTTTGTCGCTTACTGACCTTGGTTTTTTTTTGTCTGAACCACCAAGAAACACCATCTCATGCAATGTATGTGGTGTATTGTTGATTGACAAAAAGTCTAAAATGTTGATTTATATGTACAGTACATTCAATGCATGGATACACAATGCAAAACATTTAAGGATACTGCTCTTTACTCACATTCAATAAAGAACTGTTCTTTTGCACATGCAAACACTCTTTGTATAATGTCTTGCTTGATAGCTGCCTTAAGACAAATACTGTATTACTGACACAAAAACATTGAACTGAATCTAAACGCCTTCATTATTTATTAACTTCACTAAAACAGTTGAGCAATGGCTAATCATTTCCTTGACGAATACATGAGTACATGAGTCAGAGGTAGGAAATAATGCATCTTATTTGACATGGACACTCAATATTGAAGTAATTCATACAATTTTGTATGTTGTAATGTGATTAAACCATACATATTGCAGTAAGTTGTACTGTATTGCCATTCCCTTAAATGCGGGCACAGCTAAATGCAGGCACAGCTATGATTTTATCAAATACACAGAGCATGAAATTATGGTTGTATTTAAATATCTACAGCTATGATTAAGTAATTGATCAGAAATAGCCTACAAATTTAGCATGTAATAAAACTAGCAAGCTATAAGTGAACTAGCCTTCCTAGCCAACTATTATGGAAAAACCTTTGAATGTATCAGTTTTGGAACTAACAGTGGTGCAACAATTTAGTTTGTCCAGTTGGTGGCAGTAGCGAACCAATACTCAGCCGTATGTAAAGACTAAGTAGATAAGGCTGCACATGAGAAGATTGATCGTGTTAACATAGTAAAAAACAGACATCTGAGAGATGGACCACACACAAAAAATCAGAACAATAAGGTTTAATTTCTAACAGGAAAGAGAACAATAGCAATTGAACTGAAATGAATTCTGGAATAAAAAATTAATGGAACTAAATTCTTAACTTCACTAGATGCCAAAGCCAGAAATGATCTGTGAACAAAGTTTAAGTCGTGCATCACACCATGGAGACCATGACAATATGACATACCACAACTTGTCAGAATTGGCTCCTACCTGCCTCTGTGGACCGGTGTATGTGGAGGCCGAATTCAAAAATGTAAAACGTGGCCTCTTCAGGAACGAAAACCTGCCTACACACGTTCATCGTTTTGTGGGCAGACACCTAAATTACATTGAAGGGGAGATGCGGCTTTCCTCAGCCAAACACAACAAGCCAGACAGGGATGATGTTGGTTGCGACAAAGGCCTGGCAGTGGACACACCCAATGAGCCAACACTGGAAAACTGGAGGGGCCTGGCAGTACCCCCAAAAAAGAGGCCAACCTCCTATCTTATTCCACAGCCAGAGTGGCTACACACAGCTCCAAAGCAAACCAAAATTCAAATGGGACTTATGGAAATATGTGCAAGTCCATTAAGATTGGAAAAGCAACAGTAAGCCTGGACAACACGTGCGCATTTGACTCTTTCTGCTAATGTTCATGCTGCACTTTCTGCGACAGTGAAAACTTCAACAAGCACCTAACCACCACTGACAAGAGAAACACCCAGAAATTTCAGCTGGTCACAACCATTGTGACAGATGGAGTACATTCTGAAGCCTACCGGCAGAGGGCAAGAATTTTGCACAACATCTTTGAGCACAACACATTAAGATCTGGAACACTGAAGATCAACGCAGCATGCAACATTGCCCAGATCATAACAAAAGCAATGGATCATTCCCCAAGTTTCATTACCAAGGCTCAGTGTGGGAACCCAGAATGCTCAAGAGCAATGGCCAGCTTCAGAGCATGTCTCCTTGCACCCTTAAACATACGGCACATAGAAACAGAGGGCATCAAGGGTCTTCAAGCAGCTCTTGAGGATGGAGTGCAGTTGCAGTATTCAATTTGCCAGCGACCTGCAAAAGCAGCACAATCAATTACTGACGAGGCCTGCAATGGTGTGGTCACCCACAGCCACACTGCTGGGGCAGCACTGTCCATTGAAGTTGCTGCAGAGAAGGATTATGTGCTGCAAGACTTCCCCATCAACCTCACCTGCAATGAGCCCTTCATTCTAAGGGGTGTTGTAGCATTCCGTCTGGTGCCTTACTGGGCAGCCCTCGGGCATTACGTCGCCTACTGCCGGAGGCCGTTCTCAGGGTGGCAATGCTTTGACGACCTCTCCAAGGGGGTTTCCACTGTGCCTGACAAGCACACAATTACATCACGTGTTTTTTACACGAAAGAGTAGGTTGGGAAAACAAGCAGCAGATTTTAGTTAAATTACATTACACTACACTTAGCTGATGTTTTTTTTTTTTATTCAAAGCCACTGAGTTATTTAGATACAATGTGGAATCCAAACTTGCAACCCTCTGACCTAAAGAAAAGTACATGTTCCATCAAATAACAAGACTTTCTACAGTAAAAATGGATTTAAGAAAAAAAATGTTGTATGACTTGTGTTTTCACTTATTAATGTTTTTGAGTGCCCATCAAATAAGATGCATTATTTCCTACCTCTGATTCATGTATTCAGAAAATGATTAGCACTTTGCAGAAGTGCAGATTCCTGCATGAGGGTTGTGTGTTTGTGTTTTTGCATCCCCACAGAAACAATGATTCACACAAAGATTCCTGTCATTCAATTTCATTATTGGAAGATCAATATTACTTATAAATGTCATAAATATTACCTCTTAAATCTCTCAACAGAAGCTTTGATGTCATCCAGAAACTCTGCCTTCTGTGTTACCCCTCACCTCCTGTCCCTTCTGTAGTCCAACATCATCCAGCCCATTCTGTTGTATAGCTATAGTTAAACACGTGAGAGGTGCGCTCGTGACGTTAAGCACAAACGTTAATTTCAACAGCACAAACGAGCACAAACGTAGCACAAACGAACGAGACCAGTTTGGAGTGATTTGGACGTGGAGGGGGGGCTGGTGACGTCACGCGTATGAAAAAGATCCAGTTATAGCCTAATTTAAAAACCATAAAAGCACAAACGTTAATTTTCACAGCACAAACGAGCACAAACGTAACACAAACGAACGAGACCAGTTTGGAGTGATTTAGACATGGAGGGGGGGCTGGTGACGTCACGCGTATGAAAACTTAAACGACTGTAACTTTACAAAGCAAGTGATTGAAGCGTTCATTTTAACAGCACAAACGTAGCACAAACGAATGAGACTACTTTGGAGAAATTTGGACGTGGAGGGGGGGGCTACGTGACGTCACCAGTCAGAAAATGCATTTTTAAATTACTCAAAAGCCTTAATAGCACAAACGAAAATATTTGCAGCACAAACGGGCACAAACCCAGCACAAACGAACTGCAGTGTTATTTCAGCATTTTGGGTATGAGGGGGGGCCAGCTTCACGCAGGTCTTTAACATTATCCTTGGTGATCTCAGACTGTCTCAATCCCACATCATTGCAGAACCACTCCTTTATAGGGGGGGGTCTTGCTAATTGCCTCTCATTTCTACCTGTTGTCTATTCCATTTGCACAACAGCAGGTGAAGTTGATTCACAGTCAGTGTTGCTTCCTAACTGAACAGGTTGGTTTCACAGAAGTGTGGTTGACTTGGAGTTATATTGTGTTGTTTAAGTGTTCCCTTTATTTTTTTGAGCAGTGTATATGCCAGTGAATAAGGATTTTTTGAAAAAGCAGTTTTCACCGTCAGTTGAAATGAGTAGATCAGAAAGGTGTTTAACTTTTGATATTTATTGCACATCCACAGACCAGTCCAGGATAAATATCCTTTTACACTATATAAAGTGCATTTACATCTATCAAATTAAATTTAATTCTCTTAACCTGAGACAACTGGTTTGTTCACAACAGAAGTAAACTTAACAATAAACCTCTATTCTTAATTAAATAAATACCCAGTCTGGTAGACATTCAGGAACTAAATAATGTTTATATCGCCACCTTGAAAATGCTAATTTTTCTTGGGCTTGCTCCTGACTCGCCATTTCTGCCTCTTCGTTTGTGTTGTGTGTCACTGGCAGAGACCGTATTACGGTCTCATCACTGGTGTGCTTCGGCACGCGTGTAAAAACACGGGCTCTGATTGGCTACCATAACACTGCCTTAGCCAATTGCTTACTGACTTGTTAAGTTAAACAGGTGTTACACTGAGAACTGTGACCTATCGAGATCTGTTACTCCTCACTAGCCTGGGCAGCGGTCCGCTCGTATTACTGTTAGTATATCAATATATAGTAACGCACCGCTTTTAATGACCAGTAACGTCCACGGCGTTGTAACGACAGGAAAAGTAATTAATTATATTATCCTGTTACTGACAAAATTACGCCGTTATTTTTAACGGCGTTATTCGCAACACTGCTGGCTACGCACTCTTATTAGCTGCCGTGGTTGTTATAGAGCTGCTGAATGCAGTACCCTTTCTGGCTAACAGTGGGCGCTACATACGTGTCATTTACATTTACATGTGCATAGAGTGATGCTCTGCTTTACACACTGGAGTGATATGTTGCATAACTGCACCTGTACATAACTGTAGAAACACCTTCACATCCCACCAGCAAGTGTTTCCTATTGTAAAATAAAACACTTGAAGTCAGAGTGAAAGTTTTTTTTGTATTGTCAATACTGAAATATGTACAGGACATACAGTGGACTGAAATTGAAGTCCCAGGTGCAGCAGTAAACGTTGAATATTAAATAACCTACACAATAGACATTAACTAATAAACTAAGAAAACTAAATATAACATTAACTAAATAATGTAAAAGACTAATGAAATGTAAAGTATATACCGTTTTTTCTGGACTATAGACAGGGCTCTAGAGTGCGATCAATTTGGTCGCACGCGCAGCCTAATTTCTCAATGGTGCGACTAAAAAAAATTTGAGGTTGCACCGATGCGACAAGCTGTTCGATGGGAAAAAGTCTCCCTGTGGTTCAACAACAGACCAGTGTTAATTTCGTTGACGAATAAATTTTGTCATAGTTATGACGAAAACGATATGATAACTAAATAAAAACTATACGAAGGAATACAAATGATGACGAAATTAATGGACATTTTCGTCAACGAATAAAAAGGAGACGAAAATATTGGCCAGCGACGACATTCAATCAGACCTGATTTAGTTTTGTGAACGGTAGGGATAAGTTAATAAGAGATCCAACCATAACTACTTTAGCGTACACTGAGAGGCGGGACAAACCGGGTAACCGTCCAGTCAGAACTAACGTCTTCACATCACACAGAACCCGGAAAGACCAAACCAGCCTGTGAACTGTGGTCACTTGTGAAATTCAACTCGAAGTTAACTCGACAATGTCAGCAGGGAGAAAGATGAGCAGCGATGTATGGACACATTTCTCCTTTGGCTTTGAGAAAAACAAGACGCTGAGCCAGGGTTGCCAACTCTCATGCATTGAGCGCCACACATCCGATTTCTCACGCCGAAAAAAAATCTAGTTTATTTATTGTAGTTGTTTAAAAACAACTACAATGACTAAAGCTAAATGACATTTTAGTCAAAAGACTAAGACTAAAACTAAATCAAAAATTTCTGTCAACTTCCGGGGGTGCAGCAGAACAAGATGGCAGCAGGTTGACGGAGCTCCTAAACACGGTGTCTATCTTCAATAAAGTAAGGTTCGTAGAGCGCTTTTGTTCAATGCTATACTCCTTCTGAGAATAAAGGCGGCAGGACTGTGAATTAATTTTGAAGAAGCCCCTCAGAGAGACTGGTTTCATTATAGCTGCTACGAAGAAATAAGCCGCGGAAGCCGAGAGGAGAGGGAAAATACGCCGCCTCGACATGAGCCAATGAGTGTACTGACCGAAATCAGTAAAATAAGCGAAATGTTGAAAGGAGTGGTGACGGATGTGGCTGCAATAAAGCAAAATGTGTCTGACCTTAAAGACACTGTGGCTAATATGGGAGAAAGAATCACGGAAGCCGAGACTCGTGTGTCGCGTCTGGAGGACGAAAATGAGAAGCTAAAGATGTCAAGAGAGGCAAGAAGATGGACAACTTATGGAGCCGCGTTTAAGCCCTGGAGAGTCATAGCAGGAGAAATAATGTGAGAGTGATTGGCCTGAAGGAGACTGTTGGTGCAGAAGGAACATTGCTTGATTTGGTTCGGGGAATGTTTGTGGAAGGCTTTGGGATGTCGGAGAGCGATGAGTATGAGATTGAGCGGGCCCACCGAGTGTTCCCTTCGTTACCGGACCCGGGAAAACCGCCAAGACCAGTGCTTGTTAGTTTTTTGAGGCAATCAGCGAGGGACAAGATTATTGACACGGCAAAGAAAAAGCGGGGCTTCGAATGGCGAGGATGCCGGTTGTTGGTGTTCCCAGACATGACGAAAGAACTTGCGGAGAAGCGGAAGGAGTTTGCGGGAATTAAGAGAAGGTTACATCAGCAAAATGCTAAATACACTCTGGTGTTCCCAGCGACGCTGAGGGTGAAGTGGAAGAGGAGAAACCTGAGTTTCGGCTCGGCGAAAGCGGCGGAGAGATTCTTTGACGAGGAGGAGAAGAGTAATGTCGACATAACTGAATAAAGAGGCAACAGAAGCCCTCAAGGGACGTTGTGTCAAAAGTGGACGAGGGGGGGTCCACCTGCCTGTTGTCAAGAAGAGGAGAGGAGCAGTACCGCGGACACGAAACAGGGCAGCAGAAACAGGGTAGGTTCAGATAACATCCTTTTGTTTTTATACATGGTGGGAATTCTTGTTTTTCTACGTTTGTTGTTTTGGCTGGATGCATTCACAGAAGGGGGTTTTGTTGGGTTTAAGGACAGGGCAATACACATATCTGTTCATGATGTATGCTTGTAGGTTTAAACTGTATTGTTTGAAAACTTGAAATGACTGGGAAATCTATACAATTTATTTCGTGGAATATTAATTGGTGTGGAAATCCAACCAAAAGACACAAAATACTACATTATTTAAAGACGAACCAAGCAGATATATCATTCCTTCAGGAAACCCACTTAAATGAGGGAGAGGAGTTGAGATTTAAAGTGGGTTGGGTTGGTCATGTTTTTCACAGCTCTAAGTCAAGTGCTCATAATGGAGTAATTATTTTGGTAAGGAAAAAGGTTCAGTTTTCATTATTGAAACAAGTCAGATACAGAAGGGCGAATGATTTGTGTCCAGGCAATAATAGAGGGAGTAAAGATTATTCTTTGCAACATATATGCGCCAAACAAGGAGGACCTTCATTTTTTTCATAATATAAATAAAGTGTTAGGAGATATGACAGGATAAGTAATACTAACAGGGGACTTTAATGAGGTAATGGATCCTATTCTTGATAGGAGCACATCTAGAGGTCCAATTAAATCTAAGGGACGAGATGCAATTCACATGTTGAAAGAAGATGCGGGACTGATTGATGTTTGGAGACTAGCCAACCCCTCTGAGGGAATATACATTCTACTCTCATTGCCATAAATCTTACTCCAGAATTTGTTCTTAGTTTTAAAACCCCTGATAAATAATGTGATAAATTGTGATATAAAAACTATTGTGCTGACTGACCATGCAGCTACTGAACTTTAAAAAAAAAACTAGGACCGGACTACACAAGAAATTTGAGATGGAGAATGAGTGTGTCACTTTTACAGGATAAATCCTTTAAAGAACAGTTGGGGAGGGATCTAAAGGAGTTTTTTCAAATAAACATTGGTAGTACAGAACTCATTCAAACAGTTTGGGAGGCTTCTAAAGCCTTTATAAGGGGTAAACTGATAGCATATGCATCCAAAAAGAAAAAGGACACTAAGTAAAATTCAAGAATTGGAAAAAAATTAAACTAAAAGAAAATAACTTATCTATACAGTATGAAGACATACTTTACCGAGAAACATGTGATCTTAAATTTCAATTAAATGAAATCTATAATTAAAAAGTAGAGTACTCTTTATTCAGACTTAAAACTACATTTTACAGGGGGGGGGGGAGACTGGCAAACTTTTGGCGAGACAAGTAAAAAAAAAGGAGATCTCCTGAATGTTATCCCGGTGGTGAAACAGGGTAATACTCTGATGACGTCAGCAAAAGACATAAATAATGTGTTTAAACAATACTATGAAACTCTATGAGTATTTAGATATTCTTACACCAGTCTTGCTAAAAGTATATCAGGAGACTTTTGTGAGAGGACAGCTCCCTCCTACCTTTAATGAAGCATTGATATCATTAATTCCAAAGAAGGACAGGGATAACACAGAACCTTCAAATTACAGGCCAGTTAGCTTATTAAATGTGAATTCTAAGATACTCACTAAAGTACTAGCTATGCGTTTACAAAGAGTCCTCCCCAGTATCATACATCAGAACCAAACAGGTTTTATGAAAAATCGTTCTTCAGATAATATTAGAAAACTCTTACACTTAATGTGGGTGAGTCAATCAAGAGATGAGCCGGTGGCTGCGATCTCCTTGGACGCAGAAAAAGCCTTTGATAAAGTTGAGTGGGGTTTTCTTTTCTCGGCTCTTTTAAATTTTGGGTTCAAACCACTTTTTACTAAATGGGTTAAAATATTGTACAAGGAACCAAAAGCAGCAGTCATAACGAATGGCATCATATCGTCTTTCTTTGATTTAACACGTGGGCCCCGTCAGGGATGTTCCCTCAGCCCCCTGCTATTCAATATTTTATAGAGACTCTGGCAGTCAGTATCAGGGCAGATGAGGGGGATTAAAGGAATACTTTTAGGAAAACAAGAACACAAACTACTCCTTTATGCAGATGACATTTTAGCATTTATTACTCATCCATATGAAAATCTGCCACATCTGATGAACATCATACAGACCCATTCAAAAATTTCGGGTTACACAATAAACTGGACCAAATCTGAAGCCATGCCACTGTCTGCCTCATGTTAGTCACATATGGTACAACATTTTAATTTTAAATGGACACCTAAGGGCATGAAATATCTAGGGATTAAACTTTGCAGAGTAGTGGAGGAAGTACATTTACATTTATGGAATTTAGCAGACGCTCTTATCCAGAGCGACTTACAAAAGTGCTACGTAGTTACTTGGAATCTCCAAGGTAGAATAGATAGTCCTGAACACAAGGTACTCTAAGCTGGAAAAACCACTAGACGAAAGTCAAATGATACCTAACAATTATACCTGAATATACACATCACCTGAGGAAAAAGACAGTAAACAATTCCTATAACCCAATTATGCACAATACCTGAGAAAAAGACAGTAAGCAATGCCTGTAACAACCACCTGAGGAAAGAGACGATAAAGCACAATAGACGAAGCATAATTATGCAAAGTGCACTTGAAAGACGTGGGTCTTCAGTCGGCGTCTGAAGACAGCAAGTGACTCCGATGTTCGGACACACAAGGGAAGTTCATTCCACCACCGTGGAGCCAGGACAGAGAAAAGTCTGGATGCTTGTCTCCCATATGTCCTGGATGATGGAGGGTCAAGACGAGACATACTTGAGGCGCGGAGGGCTCTAGGTATGCATCTGGGTTTTACCATGGCCATCAAGTAAGGAGGAGCTGGACCATTCTTTGCTTTGTAGGCCAGCACCAGGGTTTTTATAAGTATTAACATTAAATTTCGACCCATTGTTGTCAACAGTTAAAACAAATTTTGAAAAGTGGGAAAAGATTAGACTAACACTATGGAGTAAAATTAATGTCATTAAAATGATCACTACCCCCCAGTTTAATTACATGATTATGATGTTGCCAATTACAATCCCAAGGTATGAAAACCTGATTAAACAATTTTTATGGGGGGATAAGAAACCAAGGATAAAATTAGATCAATTATATGCTCCTAGAGAAAGGGGTGGTATGGGACTTCCAAATTCAAAATTTTATTATTTATCATTTAAAATGGCTAAATTAGCCAGGTATTGGGAGAACGGGGAAAATGGACAGTCAATCAATCAATCAATCAATCAATCAAAGTTTATTTGTATAGCGCTTTTCACAACACATGTTGTCACAAAGCGCTTTACAGGATTTAAAAGGTTAACAATACTATGGGTCCAGAACCCTAATGAGCAAGCCAAAGGCGACAGTGGCGAGGAAAAACTCCCTATGATGGTGGGGAATAGAAAGAAACCTCGGGAGAACCAAGATTCAAAAGGGAACCCATCCTCCATTGGGCGACCCGTTAACACACAGATTACACAAAATACAGACAAATACACAAGTCACACACAAATCACACAATCAGACTAAGTAAAGGTAAAAATGAAAGTTCTGGGTTATGATATTGTCACTGTAAATGTCTGTTGATGAACGCCAGGCTTTCATTCCGTGTCGGAGCAGCGATGCTGGTATTGTAGGCTCCGACTGCAATGTTACTCTCCAGGTGAACCTCGGAGAAAAGATACGAGATGTAGTAAATATGTAACAGATTAATCAAAGGCCAAACTAAACAGATGAGTCTTTAATCGAGTTTTAAACATTGAGACTGGAGTGGCGAAACATTGAACCAGATATTTGCTCACTGTTTAAAGCCAAATTATCTCGAAAAACTTAACACAACAAACCCAGTTCTTATTCATTCATGTGAAGTTTGGTCAAAGGTACATAAGCTGTTTGGGATCTCTCATCAGGTAGAGAAATACATAATACATAATTCTGCTATATGTATTGGTAAAGCACCAGTGTTTTGAATACAATGGCACTCCGGTGGTATTAGTACTATAGACGATTTATATATGGTCACTTCATGTCTTATGAGGAAATAAAAACTACTTTTGGGTTGGAAGATAAAGCAAACTTCTGGAAATATTTACAGATGAGACACTGTGTGACTTCAAAATTCAAAAATACAGAAGAAAACATAATTGCAGAATACACCAAGTTGCCAAGTGATCATCATGCAGCTTCCTAGTTCTATAAATTGTTAAATAATAATCTGAGTGGGGAGTCATCAAATATCAAACTTACGTGGCAGAGGGATCTGGGAATTGAATACAATAAAGAAAAATGGTTGGAAGTTTTGGCCGATAATGGTAAATATGTGAAGGAGGCTAGAAGTAAATTTATACAGTATAAAATACTACACAGATATTATTATACTCCCACAAGACTGTACACAATGAAACTGATGCCAAATAACCTGTGTTGGAAATGTAAAAAAGACTGGAACATATTTACACTGTTTTTGGGAGTGTCCCTTGATTTCACCCTTCTGGACTAAGGTCTTGGAGGTTCTGGACAGATGGTCTGGCACAGAGGTCCCCCAGACTCCAGAACTGTGCTTGTTGGGAGACAGATCCCAAATGTCGGACGTTCCAAGGAGAACCTTCTCAGTGATTTCGGTGGGACTTGTAACGGCATCTAGGATAATTTTGAGGCACTGGAAAACCACAAAGAGCCCTGTATTGAATGAGTGGATTAGGCTAATGGCGGATACGGCCTCTTATGAGACAAGGCTTGGAAAACTGAATGGAACCAGAGACTCAGATTGGAAGAGTTTCTGGAATTCTTTAGGGAGACTGAGACCACTGGACAATTAAAGGCAATTCCATTTTGCACTTTGGATTTACTTATTTTTTTATTTGTGTATTTATTTTTTGTTTTTGTTTTTAATTAGTGGTGGGCCGTTAACGGCGTTCGTTAATTTGATACTCTTATCGGGCGATATAAAAATTATCGCTGTTAATCTATTCTTAAAGTTGGGTTGGGAACTGGGTCAAAATGGGTAAGCAAACTATGATGACTTTCAACTTGATAGTTTAGCTCAGCTGTATTCCTAACCAAATTGCACAGTAGGCGCGAGAACGAGTTTTCAAACCTGTGAATTACAAATCGTACGTGTGTTTACATGGATGCAGCCACGAAGTCGCCAGGTTTGCTTCATGGAAAATTCATTTTTAGGAACGTAAAGTGTTACCGGAGCAGAGCTCGGAGCGGTCGTTTTCTGCATCGTCCTAGCGCTAGATTCATCGCTATTTAAATATTTCTTTTTAACCGTTAAAACTGCAGAGGACCAAACCCGGCTTTTGAAAAAGTCCCCCCCAAATTATGTCCGTGAGTTTAAATGTACTAAATGTTGGCTTACATTTCAAATATCATGTTTAGCTGAATAAACATGTTATCAACCCCTTTTTAATGTACAGTATGTAGGCTTACAAATTCATGTTTAACTGAATAAACCGTTGAACACGAGTAGCCTACATTTTATTGAGCATGTTTTTTTTCTTCAAGTATCAAAGTAGAACAGCTTTCTCAAGCAGTCATTGATGCATTTTGGAAACAGGAGATGAGCCCCTGGTCTAATGCACCCTCTGTATTAAGAAACTCTATCTCAAAAACTGACTTTTAGTCATTACTTGGGTAGCACGCATATGAGCCATTTTAATATAGATTAATCAAGATTAATCTAGATTAATTTCAAAATTTCAGTGAGATTAATCCAGATGAAAAAAATGTATCTATGCCCACCCCTATTTTTAATATTTTGATTGGGTCGTGTTTGAGCTATTGAAGTATATTGTGTTATGCCCTGGGAGAGAAGAGGGAGGGGGGGTGTGGTGCACCAGCCCAGTTCTGTCTTGTTTTTTGTTCTTGTTTATAAATAATAAAAATTTCAAATTTCAAGTCACTGTAACTCCCGAATATCATCTGTAGTGTCTTTATGCGTGTGCAAATGAGGGGACTCTGAATTTGGCACAACACATGTTGGTTTGAAAAAATTTCTCCATCGTGCCTGCTGCTTGCATGTGCTAAATGAAATTGAGCACTTTCTTCTTTGATTTACATCTTTCTTTAACCTACCACCTGATTCACTTTCTGCTCTGCCCCCTGACGGGTGAAGAAAAATCTACAGAAAAGCCGTACCTCAGTATAAGCCGCATGGTTCAAATCATGGGGAAAAAAGTAGCGGCTTATAGTCCGGAAAATACGGTAAATGTAAATCCAGTAGTGTCAAGTACATTAAGGCAGGTATGTGCTAACAGTAAACGTTTAGATTTGATCAGTGCAAAACCTAACAATACATAATAATAAACCAGAATTTAATAATAGAGTATGACTTGTAAACATTTAACAATAATATGAGTTTGAAAATATTATAGGCTGATTAAATTGTTAAGAACAGGGAGTGAAACCAGAAAGTTCACACACACACACACACACACACACACACACACACACACACACACACACACACACACACACACACACACACACACACACACAGCCTGTTTAAATGGATAAGTACATGGAGTCTGTAAGCAGATCTTATAAACCAGATTGTATAAAGTGAAGAAGTGCAAAGTCAGATCCTGGACATCACAGCTCAGAGACACAGGATCCTGCGTTATTGATTTGGTGAATTACAGGCGGAGAAGGTGTAGAGCAGAAAGAACTCTGAACTCTCTTCCGGTTCTTCCCCTTGAAATATTGAGGAATCTTCTGATTAATTCAGTCTCATTAATATCAAACATACACAGTTTTGATGGTAAAGGCAGTGGAGTATTTATAGTGTTTTATTTATATGCATTTCTTTTTACACACACACACACACACACACACCCCTTATGTACAATATATGTTAGTTAATTTGTGTTATGTGGAAAAAAAACTGGCACCAAATGAAGTAAATGTGTTTTATGTGTGTAGGTCAGGGTTGTGTATGTGTTGTATGATGGTGTTGTATGTGTGTTGTATGTCCTGTATGATGGTGTTGTATGTGTATGGGATGTTATATGTGTTTTTGTCAGGGTTGTACATGTGTTGTATGTTGGTGTTGTATGTGCATGTGTGTATGAGATGTGCAGTGTTCTGATTTATCATCATTAATCTTCCAGGTTGAGTTACTGTGATCTCACAGAGAAAAGCTGTGACGTTCTGGCCTCAGTTCTCAGATCAAACTCCCGTCTAAGAGAGCTGGACCTGAGTCAGAATATACTGTGGAATTCAGGAGTGAAGAAACTCTGTTCTGGACTGGAGAGTTCAGACTGTAAACTGGAGAAACTGAGGTGTGGTCATCATTTTTACACTATATAGGGTGATGCATGAGTGTGAGAGTGCATTTGTGTTTGCTTGCCTGCATGTGTTTGTGTGCGTAGTTGTGTGTGTTTGTGTATACATGTTTGTATGTGTAGGATGGGCGATATGGGCAAAATTGATATTACAATATATTTATTAATTTCGGTCAGTACGATATTATTCCGATATCGATATGAACAAAAAAAACTGCCAAGAATGCCCACAACAGATGTCTGTACCTACAAATGTCTGAAAGATGAATGTCAAGTATATGAAAACTCCTCCTATAAAACTATTTACTTTAGAAATAAAAACAGTACAAATAAATTGTCAACCTTTTATTTGTATTCAGCATTCATATATGAACATGAAGCATGACATCATTATCAAATAAAAAACTTGTTGGCTTTGTCAATATTAATATCTTCGATAGGCGAACCACGTCCACACCACAGAATGAGTCTTTCCCCTTTATCAACTATCTCGTCTGTTTTATTATCGCTCAACCTTTTATTTGTATTCTGCATTCATATATGAACATGAAGCACGACCTCAAATAAACAAACTCGTCTGCTATAAAATTTCATTGTAGATGTTACATTGAATGTAAAGTGTCATGCTTTCGTGATGGTATGTCCATCAGAACATAAAGGAAAATGAACAGGTTGCCATCGCCATCTTCTTTATTAGAAGCCACATGTCCACACAAGTAATTCAGGGTGGCATCAGTAGTCCAGCTCACAACAGTTAGTTCAGATGATGCACAAGGTGAGCATTCCATTGGTGCCATTTATGGTGCTATGCACCATAAATACAAGGCATTTGTCTGATGGTAAATGGATAGTGGATATTTGATGGTGGATGAAGGTAATGTCAAAGAATGGTTTTCTATAGCAATCAAATACAAATCAATAAATTAATACAACCACAGCCAATCTAATTAAACACTAAATACTTAGAAAACAATCAAGAACAGTGTTGGGAACGTTACTTTAAAAAAGTAGTTATAGTTACTCACTACTTGTTCAAAAAAGTAACTGAGTTAGTAACTGAATTACTCTATAATAAAAGTAACTCGTTACCAGGGAAAGTAACTATTTGCGTTACAGTGAAAAAAAGTTATGCCGATGAATAAGGATTTTTTTTTAAAAAGCAGTTTTCACAGTCAGTTGAAATGAGTAGATCAGAAAGGTGTTTAACTTTTGATATTTATTGCACATCCACAGACCAGTGCAGGATAAAATCCTTTAAAATCCCAAATCTTTATAAAAAAAAAAAAAAGCAAAAGTAAACAGTTACACTATATAAAGTGCATTTACATCTATCAAATTAAATTCAATTCTCTCAACCTGAGACAACTGGTTTGTTCACAACAGAAGTAAACTTAACAATAAAACCTCTATCCTTTATTAAATAAATCAAATACCCAGTCTGGTAGACATTCAGGAACTTCAAGTATTTTCTTAAATAATGTTTATATCGCCACCTTGAAAATGCAATTTTTTTTCGGCTTGCTCCTGACTCGCCATTTCAGCCTCTTCTCCGTTTGTGTCGCGTGTCTCTCCGTGTCACTGGTGTGCGTCGGCGTGTGTGTAAAAACACTGGCTCTGATTGGCTACCATAATGCTGCCTTAGCCAATCGCTTACTGACTTGTTATGTTAAACAGGTGAACTGTGACCTATCGAGATCTGTTACTCCTCACTAGCCTGGACAGCGGTCCGCTTGGATTACTGTTAGTATATCAATATATAGTAACGCACTGCTTTTAATGACCAGTAACGTCAACGGCGTTGTAACGACAGGAAAAGTAATTAATTATATTATCCCGTTACTGACAAAATGACGCCGTTACCTAATGCCGTTATTTTTAACGGCGTTATTCGCAACACTGATCAAGAAACATAATACAAACTTACATAACGCGTCCGGAATGAGAACAAACCTCCTGCCTTCTTACATGCTTGGTGTACACAATAAAAATGGCCTACTCTGGTCTTTTAAACTCTAAGTCCCACTTCTTTCCTGGAGCAAGAACTTCTGGGGTTTGGAGCAAAGACTTCTGAGATTCTGAGTTCCATTGATCCTCATCTGGAGTTATTACATCGGCTTTGTCAACATTAATATCATCAAACTACAACACAGCAAGGTTATAATCGTTAACTGAAACGAACGAAAAAACGAAAACTGATATTGAAAAGATATTTTCGTTAACTGAAATAAATAACAGTAATTAAAAGAAAAAAATGATAACTAACTGTAACTATATTACATGTTTAGAAAACTAACTAAAACGTACTGAAATTATAGATAGGATACCCTTCGTATTCGTGTTTGTCAGTTTATTTATAAGTCTTGTGGACTGATATGAAATCGTTTTTTTTTCTCAGTAGAAGTTTTATATTAGCTGGCAGAAGCGTACACGACACCTCATGGTCCGTCACGTCTCTTGTTTAGAGCTCTTGCTCGCTAAATACCTAGCTAGCTAGCTACATCTAAAGAGCATTTAGCTCTTTACCCATGATATAAGAAACGACTACCTAGTGATAAGTAAGTGATTTTATCATGGGTGAACTAAATGATGCAGTCCTATGTCTCAAAACGATTCACCAAGATAGACTAAACATAACCTGGTAAGAGACGAAGGGAATAACACTGTAGTTAGACAGTATATCTTATTACATCGAATGGGATTGAATTAGAAAAACACAAATGCTTCTATCAAATGCTTCTAACACAAATATATATAGATAGATAGATAGATAGATAGATAGAGAGCACATGAATTTGTTTTCCTGTCTTTTCCTCTCCTTTTCCAGCCTGCTGTTTAGATCACAACATTTATCAGTGATGCAGTGATGCAACGCGACCATGCTAATTTTCGCTAGCAATGATATGGGATTTCCTATATAACATTAGCATCAAGCTAATTGCGCCATATAATTTCTTAGCTTTTCAAACGCGAATTCAAACGCGGAAACAGAAAGTGTTTGATTACAACAAATATTATATAGTATAGTATATGAAATATACAAAGAGCAAGATTCAAACATTTTTATTTATTTTTATTGTTTGACGGGACTCATTAGAGAAACTGTCGTCTCTACGTGCGATTGAATTGTAACTTTTGAAACACGAGTCTACAAATTTTCTGCCGTTTGTTGTAGTATCGGTAACATACAGTCTGCTTGTAACTTCAACTTTTTCGTGAAGTATCACGTTTGGTGTTTTGGTCATATGAGCTTGGGGGTGAGCCAGCTTGTGCTTTGGCAGGCGTATGAGCTGGGGGTGAGCCGCTTCCACCGCATTACCAAGACAATGGGCGTTAATCCCTTCACAGCAGGGGAGTGGGCTACATGGACCCTACCAAGCCCTGTGAAATTTTTCGCTTCTCTAGGAGCTCTAGTGTTAAATGTAGCTAGCTAGGTAATTTAGCCTGAAAGGGCTTTTAGGGGTTTTTTGTTAAAAAATTTTTTTGCTAGCAAAATTACGACAACAAAAGTTGGGAGAAAACGACGAGTCCTGTATGGGATTTTTAAAATATGACTACGAGAAAGACTACATGTCTTGTAGTGGAAACAGGTGATAAAATATATGGAGTAGTTCTCAAAGAGAAAAAACCCCACGAATCTCAAAGCTCACACAAGAGGGCTAACTGCCAGTACCTTGACAAACTAGCCTCAGTGTAGCTCCGCCGAAAGAGAAGCAACATCCCGGCTAGGTAGCACCAGGAAGGTGAACCATAATGGACCGTTTTCACCAGTGATCAAATAGTTGCTGGTTAGTTAATATGCAGAAAAACCACAAGCGGGTGGATGCACTAGTTAATGTGTTGAGACTGGACGTCCACACAACTGTGTGACTCGATTGCCTTTCAAAACGTTTGGCTTTTCACACAAACCAAAATAGGGTTACGCTCCTATGTTTGTGTCTGTCTTAAGCCCTATCCGGACGGGATTAGTTTCTCAGGGGGACGTCTGTGAAAAATATTTCACCCTTGTACTCAGTGATAAAACTCTTGCATCCGGACAGCAATTGAAAAAACAGGAGGACCCGTGAGTTTTTGGCTTTCTCGGTCACATGACATCGCCTTGTCACGTGATAGCATGTTTAATAATGTCACACTGCCAACTCTGATGATTCCTTTTTAACTTTTAACTTTACTACTGTTCAGTTCAGCATTTAAGATCTCCGTTTAAGTTAAGCTATTTTGTTAAACCAATACAGAAAACACATTATAAAAAATCGCTAATGAATGTAAATAGCTAAATAAATCCGTTAAATAAAATAAAATAAATCCATTAAAAAATCCAGTAAATCCATTTTCGCTCGCCGCTGTCTTTACGTGGATCTCCGTGAAAACGCGCGCCCAACGTGTAACTACGGTGCGTGGCAGTGGACATATAGCTGTTTTATTAAACGCGAGGTGATGTCTGCATGTATAAACTCAGACATGTGGATCCGGACGGGACTAAAATTACCAGACGACCACGGAGTACAGCGAAAAACAGTAGGTAATTCCGCCTGTAATTTTCTCTGAGGACGTCTGAGAAAAACACGGACATGCTCGTTCCGGACGGGATTAAAATCACAGAGGACCCCCCGTAAAAGAGAAAATTACCCCAGGACCCCCTGAGAAACTAATCCCGTCCGGATAGGGCTATAGTCTGGCAATTTTCAGCAGCAGTATTGCACTTAAGGCTTCTATCTTGTGGACTGTTGGTTGTTCAACAGTAATTGAATGTGTTTTTTAAAATGGTATCTTTTGATGAGTTTATTACACAATGTTTTCTTTTAACTTTTTGAATCCTGCACCTGACAAATAACCCAAAGTATAAAAAAACTAATACTAGAACTAATGAAAACTAAAACTAAGCTTTAAAAAAATTATTAAAACTAATAAAAACTAACAAACATGCTCTAAAAATGAATTAAAACTAACTGAATTAGGAAAAAAAGTCACAATGAAATAAAAACTAAACTATAATGAAAAATCCAAAACTATTATAACCTTGCAACACAGGCTGAATATCATATTCTTGTGTACACAGGATAAAACAAAAGTGCTTCAGCCAAGATAGGGAATATGAAAAGTGTTCAAAAGTGTTGCAGAATACAGAAAAAAAGTTAGCAACAACAAAAACAGGTTGCTTGGGGAGGGACATATCTGAGGGTTGATAACAACCTATGAGGCTTCTAGAGGTTTCTGGCAAAAAATACAAGCTGGTCTACATTATCTGGCTTTAAAGCTGCCCTTTTACATGTGACTATGTTGCCACCTGTGCTAAAACCCTCTCAGAGGGGGAGCTTGTGGCCTGAATGCACAAGTACTGTTTTGTCAGTTTGCTTACTCTGGGGAAATTCTTTTGATAGACTTTCAATCAATCCAGAGGATCTGAGTCCTTGTCAACATCTGGAGACAGAAGGTAGTTTTCGAGCTCCCTCTCAACTGCCTGCTGTGCACTCTGGCCTGTTGTACTGGTAGCGGTGGGACTCTTTGAAAAAAGTTAGCCAGAGTCCTCTTTGCTTTCTTGGCTGGTGGCACTGCTGACAGTACTCCCATAGAGCTGTACTACAACAACTCTCTCTGCTGTCAGCATCTCCAACACGGCTCTGTCTTTGATGTGTGCAATCTTCTCCTGAGTATTCTGAAGCAAGCCATGTTAAGTAGATCATCCATTGCTGTATCATCATACTTTTCGTTGAGATATCCCATCACTGTTGTCTCTATGGTCCGGGTGAGCTCCATGTCATCCTCTGCTTCCTTCAAGATGGAGGTGTTAAAGAGATGAATGACACACTGACATAGGACTCACCAGACAAGGCATCAGTGAATTCAAGCAGTGGGCTCAGAGCTGCATCTATAGACTCTAAAATGTTCACATCTTGCCAGGTGGAAACCAGCATCCTGGTCTTCTTGTCCTTTGAGAGGACCTCTGTGATGGCTCTTTTCTGCTCCAGAACCCATTTCACAATTTTTTGACGGGAGCCCCATAGTGTTGGTGTCTCACTCATGAGCTTGTGGTTTGGAGTTAAACTCCTCCTGGGCAGCTGCAAGGTCCCACTTTTTCTTCCAAGAGAAGGAGAAGGCAGCCACTACCTTTTTACAGACTCCAATTGCTCTGTCCACTCGCTTGTCTTGGTTAGCTTTCTCTGTAGATAGAGAGAGAAAGAATGTTGCAATGTACAGTTTTTTCACTCATTTGTATTATCCTTACAGTAAAATTGCATTTATCCTGCTTATGCACATTTCTTGTTATTTTAGACTTGATTTGTCATGGCCTGGCGGTAGGGAACTGGGGCCTCATGTACAAAGACTTGCGTGGATTTCTTACTAAAAATTGGCATACGTACAAATCCAGAAAATGGTGTACGCATTAAAAAATCCGGATGTATCAAAACGTCTGTACGCTGGAATCCACGCACATTTCTTTTGTACATCCCAATAAACGTGGAATTGAGCGCACACAGTGACACGCACCCCTATAAATATGCAAATTCATTTAAATTTGCCCTGTACCGGAGAAGTTTGCTCTCTGATCTATCACAAACCATGTCTAAATGGGGAAAAAAGAGGAACTTCACAGAATGTGAAAGTAGAGATGCTCCTGAATGAGGTAGAGGTGCGGAAAAAATGTTTGTTTGGCATGTTGTGGCATTACGGCAAAGCGCAAAAGGTCTGAGTGGGACAGCGTGTGTGAAGCTTTAAATGTTGTGGGGTCAGAATAATGCACACTGGCAGAATAATATAATGCACCTAAAAAATATCAGTGATGCGCTCACTAGCTTCAGCGACTCAATAAAAGAATTGGTTAAAATTTGCGCAATCGCCCTTTCCACGACTGACCGGGTGGAGAATGAAGAGAATTGTATCTCTGATCCCGGTCAGTCTGTGGATTACAAAGGGTCATCAGTCACGTCTTGAGCACGTAGCTGCTGTTTCCTAAGTAATTTAACAATTACCCATGTTTAAAATGAATTATTCTAAGCTGGAAATGTCAAATGCTTTTATTTAAATGCTTACATTTTGTTGCTTACACTGTAAAAAAAAAAAGACGTAAAAAAACGGTAACATGTCCAGCAGCAAAAGTTGCCAAACAGTTACTGTAAAATTACAGTAAAATACCACACATAATTCAACAATGAATTACTGTAAAATTACAGATATGTATTTATTCTTTGTAATTTCACAGCCAAATTCAAGTAAAATTACAGATTTTCGTTGTAAGAAAACAGCTAGAATGTTAAAATAACAGCATAATTAGGTTACTTCATGGCATTATTTAAACAATCTACAAATGAACTTGTCAAAGTACGGTAAAAAGTAAAATAACAAAAATATATATATTCAAATTAACTCAATTTACTGTCATTTAAATCTTATTAAAATGTGTCAACAGAGGTAATCTGTGAATATATGTTCATATCCTATAAACTTACAGTGGATAACTGTTAAATGTTTGTTGATCAACCCAAAAACTCTTACAATGTACTGTTTATCAATGAGATTTCAACATTAAAATAATTGGATTTTGCTTTTTAAATAGACAAAAATAATGTAAAATTATATATTTTTAACCCTACATAAAAGTCTATGGTTAGTGTGTTCAAAGATCTATGCTTTCATTTCATGTGATAATATTCACAGACAACAACTATATACTATAATAAAAAACAATATCATGTTAAGATAAACCAAAAGTTTTGTAGTTTCAAAAGTTGTGTTTAATTTAACATCCAGTGGTCCAATAAATATGCTACTCTTTCCTATTGATTTACGGTGTTTGGGATGTATTAACATCTTAAGTTTCTGTTAAAACTACCAATATTACAATACATTTCTGTAAACATAAATATTTTTGTGGTTATTTTGGTCTTTAAATTCCAGCTTACATGAACATTTTACAGTTACCTTTTATTTCAGAATGGTGTACTTACATAAATTAACAAACAACATTTGTAAAAAAAAAAAAAAAAAAAGCAATAATAAAAGCTCAGCCATAATACATACTTTCAATCTCTTTATTTTGACAGTTAAACTTCAACAATCATAACAACTGAACTGACTAAAAAAATATAAAAAACACAAAAAGATGGTTACTATGGATTTTTAAAATGTTCTCGAAGTTGAAAAGATTTATATTAAATGGGGTTCTAAACTATAAACAATAATGTGAACTAACAGTACTAGTTATCCTATATCATTCTCAGTTTATTGTGTCATATGGACTGTAGCAGCATGTGCCAATTAAAATATTCAGATTACGATTGCTTGGGAAAAATGTTTCTTTGTTTCATTTACACACCCAGTAGAAAATCAACAACTTGAAAAATTTAGCTACACTGAATATGCTTCTACAACTAGAACTTTTAATTGGCTAATACAAAGCACAAGGGCTAATCACAGAATCTAATACTGCAGTAATCGTTACAGATCATAAAAGAGCTTACACACAGTTGTTTAAGGCATTTTCAACAGTAACAGTAAGATGGTAAGGGTGCTGTATGAAACAATCACATCAAATATCTCATAGAACAACATCACTTCATTATCACTGTGCACTTGTTGTGTTCAGTCCTAGTTCACTCACTGTTAGCTGTCACTACATAACAGGTCATCATTAACTTTATCCAAAAAGATGTCGTATTAGGACACATCCAGAAGGAAGAAAATTCCATAACTCCAGGTTTTGAACATTATGGCAGTTTCGCTCAATGATCTTGTTAGGCATCATTAAACCAGTGCCCACTGCCGCATCCTGTAGGCCAGGGATGTCAAAGTCAAATACACCGAGGGCCAAAAAAACAAATTTGCTACAAGCCGAGGGCCGGACTGGTTCAATGTTTATTAAAACATATTGAAATGATTGCACATAGCCTATTGAACCAAGACCTAACACAGTGTATATTATTTAATGTTTAAATGAATAAAGCAATATTTTCTTATGGATCTGTCAGTAATTTCAAGTGAAAACATTTTTCAACAGGCAAACAGATCACATGAAGAAAAATCACATGAAGACACACAGAAGACACACAGGTTTACCTTTTACCTCCGTGAACATGTACTCTGCCTCCCACCTGGCTTGAAACCCGTTCTCAGTGTCCACCTTACGTTTAGTCATTTTTGAGAAGGGGGATAGCTGAACGTTGATGTCTGCTCTGACTGCTGATTTAGGTTTATACTTTCGCGAGTGACCATAGTGCACGACTCCGAATTTTAATGTTGCTTTGTGTTGCAGGTTTGAAAAGTGCTGCAATTTAGGCTAAAGTACTTGAAAATGGTTTAAATTGTAACTACTTCATTTCACAACAAATATCTGTCTGACTGAACAGTTCTCTTGTATTACGTTAACAAATACGAGCCTCTTGTAATTCCAGGACGAAACATGAGAGAACGTGAAGACGTTAAGATTGGGGAAAATAAACAACCATTAAATAATGTGAATAAAAAGCGAATTATTTCGAGTATATGTATAAATATTTAACATATTTAAGTTTAACGTGCTGGAAAATATTGAAATGGACCTTTAAAGTGACGTACAAGTGCTTGAATTCCACCTTATAAAGGTGTATGAACCCTGCAGACATGACTTTGTTCATTGCGCTGGCGGAGCCACTGCGATTACGTCATTTTCGCCGCGCGGACCCTCGCGACGCTTCGCGCTGCATGACTTCGCGGGCTACCGTTGCATTGTGGGGAATGTAGTGTTTGTGCGTACAAAACACCATCGGGCGGCTGTGGCCTGCGGACCGGTTCTAATAGTAATTCAATATCATCCAGGGGGCCATAGATAATCAATTCGCGGGCCGGATCTGGCTCGCGGGCCTTGACTTTGACATATGTGCTGTAGGCTATATAGTAATTATGGGACATCATGTGCACTTTTTAATCAATTTAGAATGCATAACATTGTAATGTAAAATGCAAAACAATTCTGAAATCACAATAACCCCAAATATCAGACAGTTTTGTTTGACATCCAGAAAGATATGAGGCATGTTGGTCAGAATTGGGCCTGATTTTGGCAGCTGTGTATGGTTTTGACTCATACATTTTTACAGGGCTTGCAGCTGTAAAGTTTTTGCCCCATTATTCAGTTTCTAAAGTAAACCCATCCATTTCTGACCAGGCTTTTATTGGAGTTTGTGATTGCTTAAAGTGGAACAACTTTCAAAGTGACTGCACATAAGCTCATCATGGGACCATTTAAAAGTCATACAAATTTTTGTATACATAACCAGAAAACATAGCTGTTTATCAAGTTAAGTAGTGAAATAGTATTACTCATACTGGTGCCTTGATTTGTGTGCACATACTCGTCTTGAAAGAGGAGTTAGCAAAGAACGTAGTAGAGGTGAAACAAGTGTAGATAGGGTGATGTGTCTGAAGATAGAAGTAGAAGGTCTGATGTTGAATGTTGCCAGTGGTTATGCTCCACAGGTTGGATGTGAGGAAGAGGAAAAAGAGACGTTTTGGAAGGATCTAGATGAAGTGATAGAAAGTATTTCCAGTGAAGAGAGAGTGGTGATTGGAACAGACCTAAATGGACATGGTGAAGGAAACAGAGGAGATGAGGAAGCAATAGGTAGGTTTGGTGTCAAGGAAAGGAACCAGGAAGGACAGATGGTGGTGGATTCTGCCAAGAGGTTGGAAATGGCTGTAGTCTACACTTAATTCCAAAAAGGAACATAGGGTGACCTATGAGAGTGGAGGGAGGAGTACACAAGTAGACTACATTCTGTGTATTTGACGAAACACGACAGAGATTGGGGACTGTAAGATTGTGACAGGAGAGAGCATGGCCAAACAGCATCGTATGGTGGTGTGTAGAATGACTGTTGTTGTGAAGAAGAGGAAAACGTCAAACCAGAGAAGAAGACCAAATGGTGAAAACTGAAGAAGGAAGGAATGTGGTAAAGAGTTAATAGAGGAGCTGTTAAAGGCGCTGGGTTAGACTTGTTAAGGATAGGAATGGTAATGTTTTAACAAGTGAGGAGAGTGTGATGAGAAGATGGAAGGAGTACTTTGAGGAGCTAATGAATGAAGAAAACAAAATGGAACAAAGAGTAGAGTTTGGAAAGTTTTGGAGGGGATGAAGAAGGGAAGGCAGATGGACCTGATGACATACCAGTGGAGGTACGGAAATCTCTACGAGAGAGAGCAGTGAGGTCTTTGACTCAACTATTCAATGGTACAGTTGAGAGTGAGAAAATGCCAGAGGAATTGAGGAGAGGTGTGCTGGTACCCATTTTTAAGAACAAGGGTGATGTACAGAGTTGTAACACCTACAATGGAATTAAGTTGATGAGCCACACAATAAAGATCTGGGAGAGAGTTGTAGAAGCTAGACTTGGACTAGAGGGAACTATTTGTGAGCAGCAGGGTGTCATGCCAAGAAAGAGCACCACAGATGCCAACTTTGCTTTGAGGATGGACAAGTACCGGTAGGGTCAGAAAGAACTCCACTGAGTGCTGTCTGCTTTTAGAGATTGTCAAAGCAAGCTATGAACAAAAGGGAAAGATCTGACTTATTTTAATGTTCCCTCATTCCGTACATGGAAAAAACACTACCACACTAGCAAAGGATGCTGGCTTGCGTTATTTTTAAGGAGACTGCCGGTCTAATGAATTTACATTTCAACACTTTAATAATAATTCAGACGATACAGTGGTATTCAAGAGAAAAATTTTAATTTGTCTCGTAGAGAAATTTCTTTTAGATCCGGGGTTCCATATAGGGTATAAGAGCATGGCTGAGACTGCAGATTGACGACATGATTTCAGTGGTGTATAGAATTTCTCTATGAAAAGAATGAATGGAGTTTTTCTAAAGATTGTCTGTTGCATCCTGTGGTAATAAAAAATTCCAAGGTCATTAAAGACTTGTAAGCTAATGCTACTGTGCACTGAATTTATTATTAGATTGGCAGTCTCCTTAAAAACACAATACACACATTTTATTACTATGCCATTAGGGGTGCACGATATGGACTAGAATTGCAATGTGCGATAACATTGTTGGATATCCCGATTCGATGTGAAAACACGATAAATTAAGATTTAAATACAGAAATGTAATGTCTCTCTGAACAGCAGCACGTTAATTTGTTTAGTTTTTTACTGTGTAATGAATCCAGAATAATTCCAAATATTTTGCAGGTTTATTCAACAATAGATGAAATCTAAAATTAGACACGTGTACAAGTAATAATAGTGCAAACATTTTGTGCGGTGCAAGGCTGTGTTCTCTCAACATTTAGTAATAATAAATAATAATAAAACAAATGAATAAATACATAAGTAAATAATAGAAAAATAAGGTTAAAAAATAGATGAAATAAAATACAAACAAAAGCTCCTTTCTGGTAATAGCACAAACTTATTATAGCTAGAGCTCAGCATCACAGAAGCAACATAAAAGCACAAAAACTTGCAGATTTTTCTAAAAGTTAGGTATACTCTGTAAAATGCTGTTTGTCTGTACAACCTAAAAAAATATTAAAAGTATTTATTTAAAGTTGATTAAACACTTGGCCTGGCTGTGCTCATTTTTTCCTGGACTAATCTATCTTTATACTTTTGAACGGCGGAAGCGTTCATACTTGCTGCGTCATGTGGTAGTATAAAGAAACACCACTCAAAAACAGGGGAAGGAACATTTACCTGATGAATTTTAATGTTGCTTTGTGTTCCACGTTTGAAAAGTGTTGGAATTTAGGCTAAAGTACTTGAAAATGTTTTAAATTGTAACTACTTCGTTTCACAACAAATATCTGTCTGACTGAACAGTTCTCTTGCATTATGTTAAGCCTCTTGTAATTCCAGGACGAAACGTGAGAGAACGTGAAGACGTTAAGATTGGGTGTTTTGAAAATAAACCACCATTAAATAATGTGATAAAAAAACACCATGAACAGATTAAAATAAAATGGTTAAAACACGTTTGAAACCAAAACTACTATAACACAATGCGCCAGACATCAACTTGTCGTCAGAATGCTACTCATAATAAAATAACTAAACACTCCTGGCAAAGCAGCGATTTGTGAAAAAATAAAACTAAGACGTACCTTTATTGATATTGAACACAGACACTTGGCGTGAACTGGTGCTTCTGTGCTTCGGTGCTTCAGTCGGTCTCGCCTTTACCTGCGATTCTGTGATAACTGAACGTAACGTCTCCAGGCAACTGGCACTCAAATTCAAACTAGTGATTCTCGGCATTCATTGGCTGAACAGACCACACACCCACGATTCTGTCCAATCACCACACAGAACTGTTTTCTGATCTGTTTCCTGATGGATGAATGGATGGATGGATCGATCTCTTCTCTCTCTCTCTCTCTCTCTCTCTCTCTCTCTCTCTCTCTGTCTGTCTGTCTCTCTCTCTCTCTCACACGCACGCACACACACACACACACACACACACACACACACACATTTCTCTGACCCCCCTCCGCAAACTTATTGCTATATATTGCAAAGTTTTAACAGGTTATCTTATGGGCCTTTCTGAAAAAAATCTCCTAATGCCTTATATCATTGCGCCTCCTCAGAAAAAGCCCTTGATTGCCCGGGATTGAGGATTGAGGCACCAAATATTTTATATTATTCACTTGCTTGAGCAGAGTGGAGCAGTATTGCGTTCTAAACTTGTTGCTTTAAATGTCATTTTAAAAAATGGCTGTTGTTCAGTACTTTGTGTATGTGATTCAATTTACAGCTGGTTTGGTAGCAGAGTTATTAATGTATATTTAGAGAATTGGAAATGGGAAATTTAACAATATTTTACTTCAAATCTTAATTCACTATAATTCCAGCTTTGGTCAAATGTAGATGTTAGGCTGCTGTTTTTGGTTAAATATAATTTCTTTGATAACATGGAATTTTAATATGCCATGAATTTACTGTTTGAAAATGGAAAATTACTGTGAAGTTACAATAGGCATTGTTCAGTGTTTTTACACTGAAAACTGCATTTTTACACTGATAACTACTAAATTAACACTCAAGACCCTTACAAAAATATACAATCCTGTTATAAAACAAGAAATTCTTTTAATTTAAATTTACAGACTTTGACCGTATATTTAAAGGAGTTTTCTTAAAAAAAGTAATTTTCCTGTATTTTACAGGTATATTCTCTTATTATGAAAAAGACAGAAAAATACTGTATTTATTTACAGTAAAAATCTTTTTTAAAATTTGTTTTTTTTACAGTGTACCAAGAAGCCCCCCATCACGCACTCTGCTAGCTTGTAATCTTATCCCAACCATGCAGTTTGTAAGGACGTACGAATCATTGGGTTGATCCAGGCCAACTACATTAGTAAGGCACATTTTTGCATCACAGATTATTTGCACGTTTATGGAATTAAAGTGCTTTCTATTCACATAAGCAAATTCCTCCTCAGATGGTGCCTTTATAGAAATGTGTGTGCAGTCAATCGCTCCGATTACATACTATCGCTGCAAATTGCGCTTTAATGTTTGCCTGGTCAACCGCTTCATATGGGAACTTTATATAACTAGCTGACATGCAGATGATCCCATCCAAAACAGCTGGCATGGCCCGGCTCAAAGATGACTGGGATATCCCCTACCGGTCTGCCAGTTCTCTTTGAAATGAGCCAGTTGCCAGGAAGCCGAGCGTTGCTGGCAATGCGCGACTCCTCGCGTTTCTCTCTCCAAAACTGGACCCAACTCAACACAAGAGGACAGTTCTTGGAAATCTGAAACGGCTTTTAAGCCAGTCATCATCATGGGCTAAAGAATCATAATGGTCACGGAAAACGCTGCTCTCGGCGAATTCAGCCATTATCAATATCTTCCAGTAATGCCAACGCTGCCATCTTCCAAGAACTCCAGCACAACATTTAATGCATGTTTATATAATCTAGGCTAAGTGGAAACACATTGAATGATTATTTCAGTAAGGCAGTGAAATTGTCTGATTAATTTACTGTTTAATTTTCTGATTAATTTACTTTATTTTACCCAGTAAGGGCTTACGACAATGTGTGCGTGAAGGATATCGTAATAGTTGTAATTTCAATACATCACCTCTAAGTGTTGCTAATTGACGAAAACACATTAGAAACATGCGTACGCCAGAGATGAACTGCAAGAGGTCCTAACTGCAAGTAAGTATCATATTCCGTGAGAGCAGGAGCGAGATGAAGATCAAAGGGGGATTGGAAGTAGCCGATGTAGGTTGTGCGAATGTGCATGCGTGCGTGTCTGTGTGTTTGTACGCGAATGTTTGTGTGTGCGTGCGTGTTTGTGCATGCATGTGTTTGTGCATGCGTGCGTGTCTTTGTGTTTGTACGCGTATGTTTGTGTGTGCGTGCGTGTTTGTGCATGCATGTGTTTGTGCATGCGTGCGTGTCTGTGTGTTTGTACGCGTATGTTTGTGTGTGCGTGCGTGTTTGTGCATGTCTGTGTGTTTGTGTGTGTTTGTGTGTTTGAGTTTGTGCACATGTTTGTGTGTGTGTATGTGTTTGAGTGGGTGTGCATGTGTTTGTGTTCATGCATGTGTTTACTTGCACATGATTGTGGGTGTGTATTTGTGTGTGTTTGTGTATGTGTGTGCGTTTGTAATTGTGTGTGTGTGTGTGTGTGTGTTTGAGTTTGTGTGTGGGTATGTATGATTTATGAGCATATGTGAGTGCACATGTTTGTGTCCATGTATTTGTGTACGCTTGTGTTTGTGAGTGTTTTTCTCCTTCTCTCTACAGTCTGTCTAACTGCAGTATTAGAGAGGAAGGCTGTGCTGCTCTGTGTTCAGCTCTGAAGAAAAACCCCTCACACCTGAGAGAGCTGAATCTGGACTCCAATAATCCAAGAGACTCAGGAGTGAAGCAGCTCTCTGATCTACTGGAGGATCCACACTGTAAACTGGAGAAACTACAGTGAGTTACTGGAGTACTGTTGATAGACACACACATGAGAGATTATGTGCATCTGTGTGTGTGTGTGTGAGTGTGTGTGTGTGTGTGTGTGTTCAAGTACACTGACGTATTTTTCTCCTTCTCTCTAGTCTGTCTTACTGCATGATTACAAAGGAAGGCTGTGATGATCTGTGTTCAGCTCTGAAGAATAACCCCTCATCACACATGAGAGTGCTGAACCTGCACAACAATAAATCAGTAGACTCAAGACTGGAAAAACTGTCTGCTCTACTGGAGTATCCACACTGTAAACTGGAGATACTAGAGTGAGTTACTGGACTACTGATTATAGACACACATGAGAGAGTGTGTTCTCTAAGTACACTAAGGTGTTTTTCTCCTTCTCTCTAGTTTGACTGACTGCAGTATTACACAGGAAGGCTGTGTTGCTCTGTGTTCAGCTCTGAAGAAAAACCCCTCACACCTGAGAGAGCTGAATCTGAACCACAATAAACCAGGAGACTCAGGAGTGAAGCAGCTCTCTGATCTACTGGAGGATCCACACTGTAAACTGGAGAAACTAGAGTGAGTTACTGGACTACTGATTATAGACACACATGAGAGAGTGTGTACATATGTGTGTGTGTGTGTGTGTGTGTGTGTGTGTGTGTGTGTGTGTGTGTGTGTGTGTGTGCGCGCAGGGCTCCATGACTGTGCCCCTATCACAAAATCCTTGTACCCCCCTGGCCCCCCTAAATGAGGCACAGTGTGAAATATCGTTTTGTGAATGACAATAAAGCAGTAGCAGTTTTGGCAACTTGGTGATTTTGTTGCTACACTTAATGAATTAAACTAAATTATTCGGACCCTCTAACAGACATACTGGTTCCAGTCTGGTCTACCAGTTCAGATGGTCTAGAACCTCCACTATATATTACTTTGGAACCTAGAAAAAGTTATTGGCCCCTGATTTTTTTTTTTTGTTTTAGGAGCCACTGGCTCCTTCAATAATTTTTTTGTCTGGAACTCTGGTGTGTGTGTGTGTTGTTCCTGTGTGAGTGTGTGTGTGCACTTTTGTTTTCCAATGTCACATGTGTTGAGCCCTACGTATACTGTGTGCGTATGTGTGTGTGTGTGTGTGTGTGTGTGCGCGCGCGTGTGTGTGTGTGTGTGTTGACCTCTAAGTACACTGAGGTGTTTTTCTCCTTCTCTCTACAGTCTGTCTGGCTGCAGTATTACAGAGCAAGGCTGTGCTGCTCTGTGTTCAGCTCTGAAGAAAAACCCAGCACACCTGAGAGAGCTGAACCTGAATAACAATAAACCAGGAGACTCAGGAGTGAAGCAGCTCTCTGCTCTACTGGAGGATCCACACTGTACACTGGAGAAACTAGAGTGAGTTACTGTACTACTGTATATTTATAGATACACACAAAGAGTTTGTGCTGCTGTCAGAATGCCTTATCACCAGGTCTAAGGAGTCAAAGTGTTCCCCTACAATAAAAACACTGAGAAGAATGAGATTTATTATGGGCAGATCCAGAGTCAGAATCAGTAAGACATTCCAGGGTTGATAAGATGGTTAATTCAAAGAGAGAGAGATGTGATTCATGTGAATTACAGAGTTAGACATTTTAAACACAATATTCACTGAACTTTGAACAAGAAACACTGACCTGAACAGCAACACATCAAACAACAACCAGCCAACAAACATAGGAAATGGATGGCTTAAATACAAGACATTAAGTAGAAACTAAACAAGGAACACATGAGATCTGTTACAAGGGGCGGGGTTGGTTACAAATGACCTGGACGAAAACAAAAACATGACAGACAGAAGAGGGCCGGTGACAGATGTGACAGTACATTAGCAGTAGCAGTGTCCAGTATTAGTAGCGTCTAGTCTGGTATTATCAGTGTCCGATAGTAGTAGTGTCCAGTATTAGTAGTGTCTAGTCTGGTATTATCAGTGTCCGATAGTAGTAGTGTCCAGTATTAGTAGTGTCTAGTCTGGTATTATCAGTGTCCGATAGTAGTAATGTCCAGTATTAGTAGTGTATGGTCTGGTATTATCAGTGTCCGATAGTAGTAGTGTCCAGTATTAGTAGTGTATGGTCTGGTATTATCAGTGTCCGATAGTAGTAGTGTCCAGTATTAGTAGTGTCTAGTCTGGTATTATCAGTGTCTGATAGTAGTAGTGTCCAGTATTAGTAGTGTATGGTCTGGTATTATCAGTGTCCGATAGTAGTAGTGTCCAGTATTAGTAGTGTATGGTCTGGTATCATCAGTGTTCGATAGTAGTAGTGTCCAGTATTAGTAATGGCTAGTCTGGTATTATCAGTGTCCGATAGTAGTAGTGTCCAGTATTAGTAATGTCTAGTCTTGTGTTATCAGTGTCTGGTAGTAGTAGTGTCCAGTATTAGTAGTGTCTAGTCTGGTATTATCAGTGTCCGATAGTAGTAGTGTCCAGTATTAGTAATGTCTAGTCTG